>NC_091957.1:54332432-54687432 GCF_031021105.1 Erythrolamprus reginae
GGTATGCAGAACCGGTAGAATTTTTTTTCTTTTTTTTTCTTTTTTCCCTTTCTGGGCTCGGGGTATGTTTTTCCTATCGCAGTAAATGAGGTTGAATGTGTATAATTTTAGAAGAGCTGTGCATGTATATATACATATACCGTTTATGTAGTAGATAATGTATATTTTAGTGTGCCTGTGTGTAATATGTATGTACACATACTGTATGGCAGTGTTTCCCAACCTTGACAACTTGAAGGTATTTGGACTTCAACTCCCAGAATTCCCCAGCCAGCGAATGCTGGCTGGGGAATTCTGGGAGTTGAAGTCCAAATATCTTCAAGTTGCCATGGTTGGGAAACACTGCTGTATGGCATTAGCAGGTGTGTGCATAGAGCACATCATGAGCGCCGGCCGCTGGCAGCCCCTGATGAATCTCCATGGGACAAGAGGCAGTTGAGGGGCACCACGTTCTACAGACGCCGAGGTAAGAGGGAAGGAACACAGCTTTAATCGCAAGGAAGCTGGCTAAACAACATCTCTCCCAGCCAGGGAAAGAGAGAAATAATTTGTTTGGCAAAAAACAAGGCTGTTTGTGTGTGAAAGAGCTGGACAAAGTTGGATTCATCTGCAAGCTCAGCAGATGTTCAGGCCATGAATGGAGGGATTGATTTCCACGCATCCCTGGGTGCAAATGGCCAACCCCATCCCGGCGTCTTTGAAGGACTGCGAGATCACGTCGAGATTGAGCACCAAAAATATCTCCTGGGTGATCTCATTTCCGTAAATCTAAATATAGAGGGGCTTCTTGCAGTTTCCTTGCTTTGCTCGGTAGCCTTGCTGGTGCGGGGAAGGGGGGAGAACCCCCCCCCCCCCCCAGAATTTGGAATCGTTGCCTTATTTTTTAGAAACATAGAAACATAGAAGACTGATGGCAGAAAAAGACCTCATGGTCCATCTAGTCTGCCCTTATAATATTTCCTGTATTTTATCTTACAATGGATATATGTTTATCCCAGGCATGTTTACTGTGGATTTACCAACCACGTCTGCTGGAAGTTTGTTCCAAGGATCTACTACTCTTTCAGTGAAAAGAGGTACCACTGTACATGGCGATTATATTATATTATATTATATTATATTATATTATATTATATTATATTATATTATATAGCAAAAGTGGCAATATTCTGTATGTATTCTGCTGGTAGGCACAGAATAGCTTTATTATTATTATTATTTTTGCAGCCCTGTTTATTCTAGATTTCTTTTCTGTTCCATTCTTTGCTTTCTCCATGGCTGAGGGTTTATAAAGAACAAAGTGCAGTTTTGCCATTTTGTTTGTGTGTGTGTGTGTGTTTTGCACCGGTGTCTGTTGAAAGAGCTTGCAGAAGGGGACACCTTGATCTCTTTGAGCTGATGGATCTGGTCGGATGCCAACCATGCCCGAAGGGTGGAGCCCGGGTCGAGGAATAAAGAAGGGCGGTTGGGCAGGAAGGGAAATATTAGAAGCCCTCCCTGCTAATCTCCCACAAAGTGGGCACCCTCCCACAGGAGGAAATATCTGCTAAATGCATTCAGAGGAAGCTGAATGAACGATGGAGATTAAATCTTTCAGAAGGAGGAGGCTGGCTCGGAATGAAAGCGTTTCCAATGGAAAAGCCAATCAGAGAGAGCTCTCTCTCTCTTTTGATCTGGTGGATCGGGTCAGGAGAACCTCAAAGAATGCTGCATTATTAACAGAGGGATCGAATCAAGTTCACGTGAAGCGTTAATACCACTTTCTAAGGCCTTGGTAGTAGTAGTAGTAATAATAATAATAATAATAATAATAATAATAATAATAATAATAGAAACATAGAAGACTGACGGCAGAAAAAGACCTCATGGTCCATCTAGTCTGCCCTTATACTATTTCCTGTATTTTATCTTAGGATGGATCTATGTTTATCCCAGGCATGTTTAAATTCAGTTACTGTGGATTTACCAACCACGTCTGCTGGAAGTTTGTTCCAAGGATCTACTACTCTTTCAGTAAAATAATATTTTCTCACGTTGCTTTTGATCTTTCCCCCAACTAACTTCAGATTGTGTCCCCTTGTTCTAATAATAATAATAATAATAATAATAATAATAATAATAATAATAATAATTTGTTAAATTTGTATGCCGCCCCTCTCCGAAGACTCGGGGTGGCTCAAAGACTCGATAAGGCCACACCTGGAATACTGCATTCAGTTTTTTTGATCATGATATAAAAAAGGTTTGTTGAGACTCTAGAAAAAGTGCAGAGAAGAACAACAAAGATGATTAGGGGACTGGAGGCTAAAGCATAGGAACATAGAAGATTGAAGGCAGAAAAAAACCTCCTGGTCCATCTAGTCTGCCCTTAGACTATTTCCTGTATTTTATCTTAGGATGGATCTACATTTATCCCAGGCATGTTTAAATTCAGTCACTCTGGATTTACCAACCACATCTGCTGGAAGTTTGTTCCAAGCATCTACTACTCTTACAGTCAAATAATATTTTCTCATGTTGCTTCTGATCTTTCCCCCAACTAACCTCAGATTGTGCCCCCTTGTTCTTGTATTCACTTTCCTATTAAAAACACTTCCCTCCTGAATCTTATTTAACCCTTTAACATATTTCAATGTTTCGATCATGTCCCCCCTTTCCCTTCTGTCCTCCAAACTATACAGATTGAGTTCCTGAAGTCTTTCCTGATACATTTTATGCTTAAGACTTTCCACCATTTTTGTAGCCCGTCTTTGGACCCGTTCAATGTTATCAACATCTTTTTGAAGGTGAGGTCTCCAGAACTGGACACAGGATTCCAAATGTGGTCTCACCAGCGCTCTATACAGCGGGATCATAATAATATGGATCTTAATGATCCATAATAGTTTGGCTGGGAGGCGACTTGGGTGATCAAGAGAGGAATGGTGAGATGTGGACTCCTGCTCCATCCATCCAAAGTGTAGTAAACTATTAGTATCTAAGTATTATTAAACAGCCATGCATACCTTCTGGAAAGAAGCTATGAGGAGTTTTGGGGGCTTGGCCAGGTTATCAAGTTCAATTGGTTCCATCCCCAAAAAGGTAATTTACAACTTCCACAGAGGTGTTTGGGTCATTGCTGAGAAGGGAAGGCTGTAGGAGGCTGGCCTCGACTGAGAAGGACCCTTGGACTGTGGCATTCAACGCTGTGGTCAGTAGCTGCCAAACAAGCTGATGTTCAACCTTGACAAATGTTGGCATGCAAAATATGTGTTTTTCTGAAGACATCCATTAAAACATATTAGAATAGAATGGAATAGAATAGGATAGAATAGAATAGAATAAAATAGGAAAGTAAAGAATAGGATGAATGGAGTAGAATAGAATAGAATAGAGAATGGAATGGAATAAATAGAAAAGAATAGAATAGAGAATGGAATGGAATAAATAGAAAAGAATAGAATAGAATAGAATTCTTTATTGGCCAAGTGTGATTGGACACACAAGGACTTTGTCTTTGGTGCATATAATCTCAGTGTTCATAAAAGAAAATATACCTTCTTCAAGAATCCTTTTGGTACAACATTTAGTCCGGGTATAAATAAATGAAACCCTCTTAGGAACCAGTCAATATAAATCGTAAGGATACAAGCAACAAGGTTACAGTCATACAGTCATTAGTGGGAGGAGATGGGTGATGGGAACCATGAGAAGATTAATTTTGTATTTTTATATGTTGTGAGACGCCCTGAGTCCTTGGAGAAGGGCGGCATATAAGTCCAATAAATAAGTCATTAAGTCAATCAGTCAGTCAGTGAGTAAATAAATAAATGAATGAATGAATGAATGAATAAATGGATGGATGGATGGATGGATGGATGAATGAATGAATGAATGAATAAATAAATAAATAAGGGGCCAACTTGACGTCACTCACATCAAGGGTTAGGGTTAGGGTGCCTGGCCTCAGCTCAAAGAGATACAATTTCCCTCTCTATTTACTGAACATCCAAAATATGCTATTTAATTCTACGTACTGTATATATACGATATGTGCACATACATATTACACACAGGCACAGAAAAATATGCATTGTATGTGTATGTACACACACGCATGCACAGCTCTTCTAAAATTATACACATTCAACCTCATTTACTGCGATAGGAAAAACAGACCCAGAGGCCAGAAGGGGAAAAAAGAAAAAAGAAAATCAATTTTTTTTCTATCGCTTCTGCATACCTGCCCAAATTTTTATACCGGTTCTGCGTACCTGACCATACCCGTAGGAGCCCATCACTTCTTTGAATGCTTTCTAATGTATTTATGTCTGAAATTACTAGTATCATGTACTAAATTTTACTAGTATCATGTATATGAATATTATTACATCTAATGTTTTTTTCCCCTTATTTTTCTTTTTATTAGTATCGTGTATATGCATATTATCATATCTTTACATACCTCCAATATGTAAATGAAATGCGGTGTGTATCTTGGTAGCTCAGGAATTCTGGGAGTTGAAGTCCACCTCTCCTACGAGAGCCAACTTTGCCGTATCTCTGTCCGAAGAGCTTCTGGTCACCCTGGATGATCCCCGAACTCTTAGTGTCAGCCCCATAATGAAGTCAACACTCTCCTTGACTCTCTCTCTCTCCTTTTCCTTTCCTACCTTTGTTTATACCTTTGTTTATACCATCTGGGGACAACAGCTGTTCCCTTCCTGAGCCATTTCTTCCCTGTAGGATTCGGGAACTCATTTGTTCTGCTCGTTCCTAAGCCCAGGAGATTTTAGAGAGAGAAGAACTCAGTGGGTGGAGTGAAATTAATAGGCCGGGAAGAGTTGAGTAATTATTTCATGGGGTGGAGGAGGGCCTTTTGAACCCATATAGAGTTTTTCTCCCCTCCCCCCCATTTTTAATTTTTTTAATTTTTATTAAAACAAAACAAGACACCGACATACATACAGTGTTCCCTCGATTTTCGCGGGTTCGAACTTCGCGAAAAGTCTATACCACGGTTTTTCAAAAATATTAATTAAAATCTATCTATCTATCTATCTATCTATCTATCTATCTATCTATCTATCTATCTATCTATCTATCTATCTATCTATCTATCTATCTTATATACCCAGTTTCCCTTCAAATAAGGCCTCCCTTGATAATAAGCCCAATTGGGCTTTTGAGTGCATGGCAATAAGGCCAAAGGCTTATTCCAGGATTCAAAAACCATATAAAACAGGGTCTTATTTTGGGGAAAATGTGGTATATTTGCAGCGGCACTCTGCATTTTACAGCCAGGATGTGCAGGGCGATGGTGGTGCTGGAACGGAGAAAACCAGGTCGCTGATTTCCGTGTGATTTTTTTTCCTCCTAATCAAATTCCATTTTTTGATGGGATGCCTTTTGCCGTGTTTAAGGTCACTTCAGTCAGCGCCGTGTTAAGGTTTTTCAATCAAACCTTTTAAATGCCAGTCCTATAACTGCTTTTGAAACATTTCCCCAGCTCTGATGGAGACTTGTTGTAGGACAAAGGAGATTTTCTCCGCGCGTTGATGGACGGTTGGTTGGAATAGCCACACGGGGACATTAGAGAACGGCCTCGGGTCAGGCCATAATGCACAGCCTGCGATTTATATTTTCCACCAAAACAGGGGTGGATAATGAATCTGGAGGGGACAGAGGTTTCAACCACAGTGCAAAATAGAGAGATTTCAGTTTCAGTGAATGCAAAGGCACATACAGTGGTACCTCTACCTACAAACGCAAATCAATCAATCAATCAATCAATCAATCAATCAATCAATCAATCAATCAATACTTTCTTACTTATGAACCTTTCTAGATAAGAACCGGGTGTTCAAGATTTTTTCGCCTCTTCTCAAGAACCATTTTCCAATTACAAACCCGAGCCTCCGAAACTGTAACCGGAAAAGGCAGGGAGAAGCCTCCGTGGGGCCTCTCTAGGAATCTCCTGGGATGAAATAGGGTTGGAAAAGGCAGGGAGAAGCCTCCGTGGGGCCTCTCTAGGAATCTTCTGAGATGAAATAGGGTTGGAAAAGGCAGGGAGAAGCCTCCGTGGGGCCTCTCTAGGAATCTCCTGGGAGGAAACAGGGCTGGAAAAGGCGGGGAGAAGCCTCCGTGGGGCCTCTCTAGGAATCTCCCGGGAGGAAACAGGGCTGGAAAAGGCGGGGAGAAGCCTCCGTGGGGCCTCTCTAGGAATCTCCTAGGAGGAAACAGGGCCAGAAAAGGCAGGGAGACGCCTCCGTGGGGCCTCTCTAGGAATCTCCTACGAGGAAACAGGGCCAGAAAAGGTGGGGAGAAGCCTCCGTGGGGCCTATCTAGGAATCTCCCAGGAGGAAACAGGGCCGCCACCCTCTCTGTGGTTTCCCCAATCGCACGCATTATTTGTTTTTACATTGATTCCTATGGGAAAAATTGCTTCTACTTACAAACCTTTCTACTTAAGAACCTGGTCACGGAATGAATTAAGTTCGTAAGTAGAGGGATCACTGTACAAGCTAAGAGCACAACAGAATTGCCAGTTCAAATCGACCACCAAAGATTCACAGAGGTCTCTAAGTGGATGTTATTACCATATTTTTAAGAATATAAGATGCACCTTTTCCCCTTCTAAAAGAGGCTGAAATTTTGGGTGCGTCTTATATTCCAAATGTAGCCTCAACTGTCTCTCCTTATCTCATTTATCTTTTCTTCCTTTCAAATTTGTTCACCTATACTTTTATATCTTTTCTTCTACTCGTTTCTTTAGTTATATTACTACATATCTATTCTCTTCAATGTGTATTATGTATTGGACTAACTTACTAACTAACTAACTAACTAACTAACTAACTAACTAACTAACTAACCAACCAAAACTCCACAGTCTGCATTGGTTGCCGATCAATTTCCGGTCACAATTCAAAGTGTTGGTTATGACCTTTAAAGCCCTTCATGGCATTTGACCAGAATATCTCTGAGACCGCCTTCTGCCGCATGAATCCCAGCGACCGATTAGGTCCCACAGAGTGGGCCTTCTCCGGGTCCCGTCAACTAAACAATGTCGGTTGGCGGGCCCCAGGGGAAGAGCCTTCTCTGTGGCGGCCCCGACTCTCTGGAACCAGCTCCCCCCAGAGATTAGAACTGCCCCTACCCTCCTTGCCTTTCGTAAACTCCTTAAAACCCACCTTTGTCGTCAGGCATGGGGGAATTGAAACATCTCCCCCGGGGCCTATATAATTTATGTATGGTATGCTTGTATGTATGTCTGCTTAATAATGGGTTTTTTAAAATATCTTAAATTGTAAATTATTAGATTTGTCATGAACTGTTTTTATTGTATTGTGAGCCGCCCCGAGTCTACGGAAAGGGGCGGCATACAAATCTAATAAATAAATAAGTAAGTAAGTAAGTAAGTAAGTAAGTAAGTAAGTAAGTAAGTAAGTAAGTAAGTAAACAAACAAACAAACAAACAAACAAACAAACAAATCTGCCCGTCTGCCCCTACCATTCGACCCCTGATTGCCCTCTTCTTAGTTTGTGTTTTGGGGCTCCAAGCATTGCATTGTCTTGTTTTTGGACTTAAGAACATAAGAAGAGCCATGATTTTTTCAAAAGAATTTAGAATTAAAAAGAAAAAAAAGAATCCCACCCCCAAATAGACATAACATATTTCCATTGATCATGAGGGGGTCTTTTCTTTTATGCACACTGAGAGCATCTGCACCAAGACAAATTCCTTGTGTGTCCAATCACACTTGACCAATAAAGAATTCAATGTTTTATGTTCCATGTACCTGTTGCAAACTTAAAAGGCCACCACGTGATCAAAACTCACTTGGGTGTGAGATTCTTTTTTCTTTTTAATTCTTAATTCTTTTTTTTAAAAAAAAACATTTTTATTCTTCTCTTACTTTGATGCACTAGGTCAGTCATATCTGCAGGGGCGGAAAAAGGATTTAATTGCTTTTCTACTTTCATCTCAGGGTCACCAGCCCATTAATAATGCACTAGAAATTCGTGTTAGATTAGCGATTAATTGATATTTGGAAAGATTTCAATCCACATTGGAGGAAGGTGACACATTACGGCCTTAATTCTCTTAGCTTCTACTTAATTATTTTTAAAATTCACAAATGGTCGTACTTTCTTTTTGGTGGGAGAGAAAATAAGGTGACTGCTTCAAAGCGGATGCACTACTCCAAAGAAACTGCAGTTTAATGTTTCCAAATGTAAAATAATGCACTTGGGGAAAAGGAATCCTCAATCTGAGTATTGCATTGGCAGTTCTGTGTTAGCAAAAACTTCAGAAGAGAAGGATTTAGGGGTCGTGATTTCTGACAGTCTCAAAATGGGGGAACAGTGTGGTCGGGCGGTAGGAAAAGCAAGTAGGATGCTTGGCTGCATAGCTAGAGGTATCGCAAGCAGGAAGAGGGAGATTGTGATCCCCTTATATAGAGCGCTGGTGAGACCACATTTGGAATACTGTGTTCAGTTCTGGAGACCTCACCTACAAAAAGATATTGACAAAATTGAACGGGTCCCAAGACGGGCTACAAGAATGGTGGAAGGTCTGAAGCATAAAACGTATCAGGAAAGACTTAATGAACTCAATGTGTATAGTCTGGAGGACAGAAGGAAAAGGGGGGACATGACCGAAACATTTAAATATCTTCAAGGGTTAAATAAGGTTCAGGAGGGAAGTGTTCTAATAGGAAAGTGAACACAAGAATAAGGGGACACAATGTGAAGTTAGTTGGGGGAAAGATCAAAAGCAACGTGAGAAAATATTATTTCACTGAAAGAGTAGTAGATCCTTGGAACAAACTTCCAGCAGACGTATTTGGTAAATCCACAGTAACTGAATTTAAACATGCGTGGGATAAACATATATCCATTGTAAGATAAAATACAGGAAATAGTATAAGGGCAGACTAGATGGACCATGAGGTCTTTTTCTGCCGTCAGATTTCTATGTTTCTAAGAAGCACAAGAAAACTTGAAAATTGGAAGAACAGATCCCAGAATAATATCCATTTCCTTTTCCCCCAGGAGCTCAAAGTAGCCTGTCTGGAAATCTCCCACTATTTTATCACTAGCACAGGATCTAATCCAGCATTTTAATCTTTGTCTAGTATCCCACTGCCATTTAATATTGTTACATCTAGAGTATTTAAGTATTGCCCACAAGATCAATGACTACTTCAGCTTCAACCGCAACAACACAAGAGCACGCAACAGATTCAAACTTAATATTAACCGCTCCAAACTTGACTGTAAAAAATATGACTTTAACAATCGAGTTGTCAAAGCGTGGAACTCATTACCGGACTCAATAGTGTCAACCCCTAACCCCCAACATTTCTCCCTTAGACTATCCACGATTGACCTCACCAGGTTCCTAAGAGGTTAGTAAGGGGCGTACATAAGTGCACTAGTGTGCCTTTTGTCCCCTGTCCAATTGTCTTTCTTTTATCTCATATATCATATATATTTTCTTCCTTTCATATATCTTCTCCTCTATTTTTACATAGTATCTTTATATATATTACTTCATGTCTATTCTCTTCCATATGTATTGTGTATTGGACAAATAAATAAATAAATAAATAAATAAATAAATAAATAAATAAATAAACAAACTAAACTACACAAAGTGGCAAATGCATTTTTACCTAAACAAGTTCAAAGGGGCAAAAAACTCCAATTATACCAACCAACTGATAGAAACATAGAAGATTGGCGGCAGAAAAAGACCTCATGGTCCATCTAGTCTGCCCTTATACTATTTCTTGTATTTTATCTTAGGGTGGATCTACGTTTATCCCAGGCATGTTTCAATTCAGTGGCTGTGGATTTACCAACCACGTCTGCTGGAAGTTTGTTCCAAGCATCTACTACTCTTTCAGTCAAATAATATTTTTGCACGTTGTTTCTGATCTTTCCCCCAGCTAACCTCAGATTGTGTCCCCTTGCTCTTGTGCTCACTTTCCTATTAAAAACACTTCCTTCCTGAACCTTATTTAACCCTTTAACATATTTAAATGTTTCAATCATGTCCCCCCCTTTCCCTTCTACTCCTCCAGTCTATACAGATTGATTAGATTCCTATGGGAAAAATTGCTTTTTCTTACAAACTTTTCTACTTAAGAACCTGGTCACGGAACGAATTAAGTTCGTAAGTAGAGGGACCACTGTACCTGATATCCAGTGATCGGCTGCAAAAAATTTTATGACTACACTGCGGACGTTGCTTATTGTGTGGGTGTGGCTTGATGATCATGTGATCGGGTAGGAGTGACTTGCTGGTCATGTGACCAAGTGGGAGTGGTTTGACAATCATGTGACAATGGGTAGCTTAAAGATCACGTGACTGGGTGGGAGTGGCTTACCGACCAAGATAAGTTTTCAAATAGGTGCTTGGACTCTTTTTCAATTGATTAAGTCCCATTATTTGAATAGCCACAAAAAGGACAAGTGATCGACAGCATTATTTGTTGAGGAGCACAGTAACATTTGAAGATTCAAGGTTCAGTAGGATAACAGATTAGGCAAGTAGCTCGATTTTCTTTCATTGCTATAAAAGTTCAGTTCTAGATAATGATTAAAACAATTAAAGCGTTTCTGGGTAAAAACATACTATTTAATTATTTCCTATTTTAAAAATATTTACGGATCCTACTAAGACACTAGAGAAGGAAAGGCAATAAAAAAATTATTAAGTATTCAATAAACAGTGCATAAATAATACTATCTCCACTGTGTCCCCAGCAGCCCATTATTGCTGATATCTCTTAAGAGAAATCGATCCAGTTCTAAACTCAAAGAAGAATTTAACCTTGATGCTATTGTGATATTTTTACACCAAACGTCTAAATTATGCTCAAGGTTTTGTGTGTATGTGTGTGCACGGTTTTGTGATTGTTGTTTTTTTGCTGGTATTGTTTAACTCATTCATCACATTTCTCTATATAGGATGGACGAGACAAGTCTGACTCAATACTATCAGAAAATGGAGAAACCCTATTAAATCCATCGAGTGAAGCTATTTCAATGCGCAGCTAATTGTGGCTCCACTCGAAAGTTGTAAAAAAAAAAAGAGAGAAGAAGTTAGAGAAGAATTGACACAGCCTTGACTCTAGTCCTGTGAATGGAGCTAGTGTGAAATGGTTTGGAAATAGTCCTCTCCAAAAGAGAACCTTTTATGAAAGAGATGCCAGCTGTTCCCTTTGGAAACATTTATTCCACTGACCTAAAATAAAAGTGGCTGTGGAAGAAATTTGACTGCTTTTAATTATACATATATAATCCTAGTCTCCCTTAATTTTCAAATTCAGCAAAAACATGCGACATATATATATGTATGTATGCATGTATGTATGTACTGTATACGTAACATATTCTTGCTGATAATGAAAAGGAAGACTACTATAGATCTATTTCGGGTTTATTTGCCTTCATCAGGTAGCCACACCTTTTTTTACTGGGATTTGAACCTGTATATACATATATACATACTTGTTTTCGTACATACATACATACGTATGTGTGTGGGGCATATTTTTGCTGATAATGAAAAGGAAGGGAGACTAGTATAGATCTACAGTATTTCGAGTATATTATGCGCTCATCAGTTAGATATATTAAAACTTACAAAGAACTGACAAAGTCCCATTGGATTGGGCGGCGTAGGACTCAAATAAATAAATAAATAAATAAATAAGAAAGAAAGAAGGAAGGAAGGAAAGATAGAAAGAAAAAAGAAAGAAAGAAAGACGAGTATAGATCTATATCATACCCAGGTTTAGCCTTAAGAAAAGGCAAACGCTTGTCTACTACCCCTTAGCTTTGTGCTCCTGTTGAAACTCCAACCCTGGACTTTAAAAGTGTGAATGAAGTCCGCTTTGCAGGTGAAGCTGGTCTTAGCTTGTAAAGTGGTTACAATTGCGGGTGTTTTCATGATAAGTGTTTGAAGTTCAGAGGAACAGAAAGATGTAGGGAGCTTCTAAGGAGAAACAATTTGGATCTGTTTCAAGTCTGCAGAATGTACAAGAGAGAGAGGGGAGAAAGGGGGTGGGGAGGGAAAGGGAGAGAGAGAGAGGGAGGGAAAGGGAGAGGAACAGAAAGAGAGAGAGAGAGAGGAAGGAGAGAGAGATGGAGAGAGAGGAAGTGAGAGGGGGAGGGAAAGGGAGAGGAAGAGAAAGAGGGAGAGAGAGACACAGAGAGAGAGACAAAGAGAGAGGGAGAGAAAGGAAGAGGAAGAAAGAGGGGGAGAGGGAGAGAGAGAGGGAGGGAAAGGGAGAGGAAGAGAGAGAGGGATAGAGAAAGAAAGAGAGACAGAGAGAGAGAAAGAGAGAGAGGGAGGGAAAGGAAGAGGAAGAGAGAGAGGGAGATGAAGAGAGGGAGAGAGAGAGAGGGAAAGGGAGAGGAAGAGGCAGGGATACAGAGAGAGAGACACACACACAGAGAGAGAGAGACAGAGAGAGAAAGAGAGAGAGAAAGAGAGGAAGAGAAATTAGTGGGGTATCATTAAAAATGCAAGTGACCTCCTCCATTTAGTTATTAAAATGTCAAAGGAAACGTAGACTCCAGTTTTACATAAATAGGAGGACAAAGAGCTGTCGAGAATACTAATAGTACATTTCACGAGCCTCTCTAATGAAAGCACAGGAGGTCCTCCAACTCCTTCAAGGCAAGGAAAAAGATTTGGGCTTCTGAGGAATGAAGGAAGATTGAACTCTTAGCCCAGACTAGAGATTATATGCACAAATTCACAAGTTTCTTTCTGGCACAGGCTTGTTTTCCAAACACGGAGTTGAGCTGCATATGGGAAAAATAGTGAGGGCCTCCAATAGGTATCCCTTTCTATTATACAGGTATCCGGGGTTATCGGATCTAATTTACCATGTTAGCGACCACTTCACCTTTAACAGCAACAACATAAGAGCACACAATAGACACAAACTAAATGTAAATCGCTCCAAACTAGACTGCAGAAAATATGATTCCTGACCTCTGTTGTATGATGAACTGCATTGAATGTGTACGATTGTGTAGTTGGTGATTTTATGACACTGGTAATGTTATATTCATGTTTTTTAATTGACTTTTAAATTGTATTATTAGATTTGTAATGTATTGTATTATTGCTATGTTGTGAGCCGCCCCGAGTCTTTGGAGAGGGGCGGCATGCAAATCTAATAAATAATAATAATAATAATAATAATAATAATAATAATAATAATTATTATTATTATTATTATTATTATTATTATTATTATTATTATTATTATTATGTCAGTACAACACAGCAAATGAGATCACTATGCTGGATTTCGTATTTCATCACCAGTCGGGCGCTTCCCAAGCACCTAGGACTGCGTGATGTAGCGGCGAATTATGTGTGCGGATCCCAGTCAAGCGGCCTTTTGCAATTGACAGATGGAGATTTTGTCAATTCCGATGGTTTTCAAATGTCCACTGAGATCCTTTGGCCCTGCGCCCAGCGTGCCAAGTACCACTGGGACCACTTTCACTGGCTTATGCCAGAGTCGTTGCAGCTCGATTTTTAGATCTTCGTATTTCACTAGTTTCTCTAGCTGCTTCTCCTCAATTCTGCTGTCTCCTGGGATTGCGATGTCGATGATCCATACTTTCTTTTTCTCCACAATCACAATGTCTGGTGTGTTATGCTTCAGAATTCGGTCAGTCTGAAGTCGGAAGTCCCACAGTAGTTTTGCTTGCTCATTTTCGACCACTTTTTCGGGCTTATGATCCCACCAGTTCTTTGCCACTGGTAAATGGTAGTTCCGGCACAAGTTCCAGTGGATCATCTGTGCCACAGCATCATGTCTATGCTTGTAGTCAGTCTGTGCGATCTTTTTGCAGTAGCTGAGTATGTGATCGATTGTTTCATCTGTTTCTTTACAGAGTCTGCACTTTGGATCATCTGTTGATTTTTCTATTCTGGCTTTGACAGCATTTGCTCTAATGGCCTGTTGTTGTTGTTGTTGTTGTTGTTGTTGTTCTTCTTCTTCTTCTTCTTATTATTATTATTATTATTATTATTATTATTATTCTATTTTTTTACATAAATAATAAACCAAACAACAAATAAACAAACAAACAAAAACAATACAATAAATATAACATAACAGTAAATAAAAAATAAACATATAAATAAAACATTTGGGAAACAAAAGATGATGATGATGATGATGATGATGATGATGATTATGATTATTATTATTATTATTTGATATAACTGGAGGGCAGAGGAGATGCTAAAAAGACCGGGCCTCACCCAATCTTAAATGCACCGCCGTTTTAATGAGGGTTAACTTACGCCCATTACGGTTTCATTGGCACAAAGCTTTCAAAAGCTCCCCGTGCCGAAAGCAGCAGCCCTTTCTCCTAAATCATGAGACCATAATGGGTGCATCAGGCAACTTAGCCTTTTAAATGGGGAAAAAAATATATTCATGTCCGCAGCGTCTCCTTTGCAAATTGTCAGGAGCGGAGGAGCTGAGATGATTGAAGAGGTGGTGGCAGTGGTAGGGAGGCTAATTTTTTATTATGATTTCGGTGAGCTCCGATATTTAGCCATTCGCCGGTAATTGGGGCCTCGGTATCCAAAGAGCAGATGGATGGTTCCGGCAGTCCATTTAGAGAGAAGGTTACTTTTGCTTTTCTTTAGGTGGAGATACCAATTTATTTATTTTTTAAAATGTGATTACATAGCAATCTCTAACTTGCTGCTCTTGGAGCAATGTAGCAAGCGGTTTTGTGCTGTGGTTCGACATTTGCATTACTATAATTTGCATTTTTTAATTTCCCAGCTCACAGTGCCACACCTCATGTGAGCATCTCTCCTGGGAAGGGAAAATAATGTTTTTTTTCACGAGGAATGATACTATTTCTTTTCTACTTATTAATCCCCTCCCTTCCCCAATCCATACACATACGCACACACAAATCGGCAATTTGGAACTGGTTTGCGACTTGGGTTGGTGGGATTCTGCGCTAAATAAAAGAGAAATATAGGATGGCACCAACAGACTCTGGAAATCTAAATGGTGTAACATGATCTTCTGGAGTTACTCAAAGTAGGACCTTCAAAAAAAAAAAAAGAATACCCTAAGAGACTAGACTTTCAATCCTGGGCCTAGAAAGCTTAGAACTAAGACGCCTTTAAAAAAGATCTAAGTATTGTCCACAAGATCATATGCTGCAACGTCCTGCCTGTCGGCGACTACGTCAGCTTCAACCACAACAACACAAGAGCACACAACAGATTTAAACTTAATATTAACCGGGCTGCCACAAAGAAGAGGGAGTCAAACTATTCCCCAAAGCACCTGAGGGTAGAACAAGAAGCAATGGGTGGAAACTAAACAAGGAGAGAAGCAACTTAGAACTAAGGAGGAATGTCCTGACAGTTAGAACAATTAATCCATGGAACGACTGGCCTCCAGAAGTTGTGAATGCCCCAACACTGGAAGTTTGTAAGAAGTTGTTGGATGACCATCTGTCTGAAGTAGTGTAGAGTTTCCTGCCTAAGCAGGGGGTTGGACTAGAAGACCTCCAAGGTCCTCTGTTGTTGTTGTTGTTGTTCTTCTCCTCCTCCTTCTTCCTCTTCCCCTTCTTCTTCTTTCTCTTCCTCCTCCTTTTCGTCTTCCTCTTCTGCTTCCTGTTGTTGTTGTTGTTGTTCTTCTTCTTCTTCTTCCTTCTTCTCCTCCTCCTCCTTCTTCCTCTTTCCCTTCCTCTTTTTCTTCTTCCTCTTGCTCTTCTTCTTGTTCCTCTTCCTGTTGTTGTTGTTGTTGTTGTTGTTGTTGTTGTTATTATTATTATTATTATTATTATTATTATTATTATTAATGGAACTAACCAGTCCCAGATTATTCAAAGTGTTGGTAATGACCTTTAAAGCCCTACATGGCATTGGGCATCCGGAACTGCCTTCTACCGCACGAATCCCAGCAGCCGATAAGGTCCCACAATGTCGTTTGGCGGGCCCCAGGGGAAGAGCCTTCTCTGTGGTGGCCCCGGCCCTCTGGAATCAACTCCGCCCAGAGATTAGAACGGCCCCCACCCTCCTTGTCTTTCGCAAACTACTCAAGACCCACCTTTGTCACCATTACAAGTTATGCATGGTATGTTTGTGTGTATGTTTGGTTTTTTATAATTAGGGTTTTTAGTTGTTTTATTAAATTGGATTGTTACATGTTGTTTTTACCACTGTTGTTAGCCACCCCGAGTCTGCAGAGAGGGGCGGCATACAAATCCAATGAATAATAATAATAATAATAATAATAATAATAATAATAATAATTAAAGATCTCTCAAAACTGTACTGTTGCTCTCCAGAATTCACACAAGGCCATCGGGAGGTCAGAAGGACACTTCTCGTTCTCCTGAGAACTGACTACTTCCTAATTTGAGAATAAATCATGCTGAATAAGAACGCAAAGTCATAAAACGTAATCAGATGAGCAGTTTACGCAGGGTTTACAAGAGAGACGGTGGCTATTTTATACGGAAGCATTAATATTGTGGACGACCCACCCAAGATAACAAGATTTCATGGGAAAACGCCGGGGTATTTTTGAGTCCTGGATTGGCTTCTGTGATTCAGAATTCTTGACAGCTGCTCGTTGGAAAAGAGAGAGGCTGTTTCTAATTTGCCTGGCTCTGCAGAGATGTTTCGGGATGCAGTCGCTGAAATAGGGAGAAGAAGCATCCATAAAATAGAATTCTTTATTGGCCAAGTGTGGTTGGACACACAATGAATTTGTCTTGGTGCAGATGCTCTCAGTGTACATAAAAGAAAATATACCGTACATTTGTCAAGAATCATGAGATAAAAGCATACGTTTTATGCTTAAGACCTTAAGAATCATGAGATAAAAGCATACGTTTTATGCTTAAGACCTTCCACCATTCTTGTAGCCCAAAGACGGGCTACAAGAATGGTGGAAGGTCTTAAGCATAAAACGTATCAG
Source organism: Erythrolamprus reginae (assembly GCF_031021105.1). Classification (NCBI taxonomy): domain Eukaryota; kingdom Metazoa; phylum Chordata; class Lepidosauria; order Squamata; family Dipsadidae; genus Erythrolamprus; species Erythrolamprus reginae. The sequence goes on from NC_091957.1 coordinate 54,349,418, forward strand.
GAAAGACTTAATGAACTCAATCTGTATAGTCTGGAGGACAGAAGGAAAAGGGGGGACATGATCGAAACATTTAAATATATTAAAGGGTTAAATAAGGTCCAGGAGGGAAGTGTTTTTAATAGGAAAGTGAACACAAGAACAAGGGGACACAATCTGAAGTTAGTTGGGGGAAAGATCAAAAGCAACATGAGAAAATATTATTTTACTGAAAGAGTAGTAGATCCTTGGAACAAACTTCCAGCAGACGTGGTAGATAAATCCACAGTAACTGAATTTAAACATGCCTGGGATAAACATATATCCATCCTAAGATAAAATACAGAAAATAGTATAAGGGCAGACTAGATGGACCATGAGGTCTTTTTCTGCCGTCAGACTTCTATGTTTCTATGTTTCTAAAATTGCAACACTTAATACAGCTCATCTGTCTGGAACCCATACCACATCTCGGACATCAACACCCTTGAAAATGTCCAAAGATATTTCACCAGAAGAGCCCTTCACTCCTCCACTCGAAACAGAATACCCTACGAAAATAGACTAACAATCCTGGGTCTAGAAAGCTTAGAACTACGGCGCCTAAAACACGATTTAAGTATTGCCCACAAGTTCATATGCTGCAACGTCCTACCGGTCAATGACTACTTCAGCTTCAACCGCAACAACACAAGAGCACGCAACAGATTCAAACTTAATATTAACCGCTCCAAACTTGACTGTAAAAAATATGACTTTAACAATTGAGTTGTCGAAGCGTGGAACTCATTACCGGACTCAATAGTGTCAACCCTTAACCCCCAACATTTCTCCCTTAGACTATCCACGATTGACCTCTCCAGGTTCCTAAGAGGTCAGTAAGGGGTGTACATAAGTGCACTGGTGTGCCTTTCGTCCCCTCTCCAATTGTCTTTCCTTTATCTCATACATCATATATCTTTTCTTCCCTTCATATATCTTCTCCTCTATTTTTACATATTATCTTTATATATATCACTTCAAGCCTATTCTCTTCCATATGTATTGTGTATTGGACAAATGAATAAATAAATTAAAAAATTTAAAAAAAATTGTCATAGGGTCAAATAATCAATGAGGAAACAATCAATATTAATAAAAATCTTAAGGATGCAAGCAACCAGTTAGAGTAAAATTAGATATGGCGAACACCATATTTCCACAGTCCAAAGTATGCTTGTGGGAACTATGTAGGTCATCTAGGAGCATTGGTGACTGTACCTCCAAATGTCCAAGGCCCTGGGTGATGTTTACATTGTGATGAAAAGCTGGAGAAGATTGAAGACACATTCTCAGATGGCTTTCCAAAATGTTGTGCTGAAAATCTGCCAAAAATTGTCGCCTGAAAGCTAGCGACACAACCTGCTTTCCAATATGTCAAGGGAAGGGAAAGAAGCTCCATTTTTTCCATAGGGAAAAGTGTGAGAATAATTATAAATGTAATTGTGGACTAGATCAGAAATGTCTAATTCTCTTCCACATTGTAACTTCCAAGTCTCAAGCTTGGTTGGAGAAGCAGCCAATGTTTTGAACAGGTCCAAAGACGGGTTACAAGAATGGTGGAAGGTCTTAAGCATAAAACCTATCAGGAAAGACTTCACGAACTCCATCTGTAGAGTCTGGAGGACAGAAGGAAAAGGGGGGACATGATCGAAACATTTAAATACGTTAAAGGGTTAAATAAGGTTCAGGAGGGAAGTGTTTTTAATAGGAAAGTGAACACAAGAACAAGCGGGCACAATCTGAGGTTAGTTGGGGGAAAGATCAAAAGCAACATGAGAAAATATTATTTCACTGAAAGAGTAGTAGATTCTTGGAACAAACCTCCAGCAGACGTGGTTGGTAAATCCACAGGAACTGAATTTAAACATGCCTGGGATAAACATATATCCATCCTAAGGTAAAATACAGAAAATAATATAAGGGCAGACTAGATGGACCATGAGGTCTTTTTCTGCTGTCAATCTTCTATGTTTCTTAAAAAACTTCCATTGTTGGAGCATTCACAACTTCTGGAGGCAAGCTGTTCCACTGATGAATTGTTCGAACTGACAGGAAATTTCTCCTTAGTTCTAAGTTACTTCTCTCCTTGTTTAGTTTCCACCCATTGCTTCTTGTCCTGCCCTCAGGTGCTTTGGAGAATAGGTTGACTCCTTCTTCTTTGTAGCAATCCCTGAGATATTGGAAGACTGCTATCATGTCTCCCCTGGTCCTTCTTTTCATCAAACTAGCCATGCCCAGTTCCTGCAACCGTTCTTCATATGTTTTAGTCTCTAGTCCCCTAATCGTTTTTGTCGCTCTTCTCTGCACTTTTTCTAGAGTCTCAACATCCTTTTTGCATCGTGGCGACCAAAACTGAATGCCGCATTCCAAGTGTGGCCTTACCAAGGCCTTATAAAGTGGCATCAACACATGACGTGACCTTGATTCTATCCCTCTGTTAATGCAGTCTAGAACTGGATTAACTCTTTGAACTGTCAAGAAATTTCTCCTTAGTTCTGAGTTGCTTCTCTCGTCGTTTAGTTTCCACCCATTGCTTCTTGCTTTACCCTCAGGTGCAGCCCCTGATATATCGAAACCCACTGCTATCATGTCACCGCTACTCCCTCTTTTCATCCAAGTAGACACACACAATCCCAGCAACCGTTCTTTATATGTTTTAGCCTCCAGTCCTTTAATCCTCTTTGTATTTCGCTTCCACTGAAACCAGAATATGGTCTCCAGTGAACTCCACGTTTACCAGAGCGCCTTTAACCGAATGCTTGTTGGAGGTTCACAGCCATTAAATCCAGGAGACCGATTCATGATGGATTACCTTGGGCGACGCTTTCCCCAAAGGTTATGCAGTACACAACTGTACGGAGGGCAAAGATCATTGTACGCCTCCTTCTGCAACATTCCCATCAAAACATGTTTATTCTACCTAAAAAGGTCACATTGAGAAAACAAAGGAAGGAAGGAAGTACAGTAGGGGGGAGGGGGAAGGGAAAGGGTCTCTTCATGAAAATATCACCATGATATTTGTCCGATTGCTGATATATCACATCATAAGAATTTGCCCAAAATTGGGACTTCCCAAAGGCACAGGGGCACATTTTGTGAGCCAAATGGCCTCATCTTCCCACCATTCTTGTATTGGGTCAAAAACTGAGTGGTTTACTCCATTAATCAGCATAGAAATCCAAATAAATAAATTAATAATATTTATTTATTTATTTATTTATTTATTTATTTATTTATTTATTTATTTATTTATTTATTTATTTATTTATTTATTTATTTATTTATTTATTTATTTATTAGATTTGTATGCCGCCCCTCTCCGCAGACTTGGGGCGGCTAACAACAATAAAAAGACAATGTAAACAAATCTAATATTAAAAATAATCTTTAAAAACCCAATTTAAAGAACCACTCATACATACAAACATACCATGTATAAATTCTGTAAGCCTAGGGGGAAGGGAAAATTTCAATTCCCCCATGCCTGACGACAGAGGTGGGTTTTGAGGAGCTTGCGAAAGGCAAGGAGGGTGGGGGCAACTCTGATATCTGGGTGGAGTTGGTTCCAGAGTGTTGGGGCCGCCACAGAGAAGGCTCTTCCCCTGGGTCCCGCCAGACGACATTGTTTAGTCGACGGGACCTGGAGATGGCCAACTCTGTGGGACCTAACTGGTAGCTGGGATTCGTGCGGCAGAATGATGATGATAATGATGATAATAATAATAATAAGAAAAATAATTTATTAGATTTGTATGCCGCCCCTCTCCGGAAACTCCATTACCATGATGAAAGGAAACCGTGAGGTTTGATCTTCAAAGTCTTGGGTCGTCAGGTTTGGTAAAGAATCTAAAATAATTGGGATTTCTAGTGTAAGTTGAAATTGCACAGATTTTGGGGGCTTTTCTGAGTTTTATCTGAGTTTTATCTTCTCATCTCCTCCCACAAATGACTGTATGATTGTAACTTCATTGCTTGTATCCTTACAATTTATATTGACTGGTTCCTAATATGATTCGATTGCTGATTTGTACCTGGACTATCATTAAATATTGTATCTTATGTTATGAGTCTTGATGAATTTATCTTTTCTTTTATGTATACTGAGGGCATATGCACCAATGGCAAATTCCTTGGGTGTCCAATCACACTTGGCCAATAAACTTCTCTTCTCTTCTCTTCTCATTCCAATACCTGTTCTGTTCTCTTCTATTTTCATTCAAATGTCTATTTTATTCTATTCTGTTCCGTTCCATTCCGTTCCATTCTACTCTATTCCATTCCATTCTACCCCATTCTACTCTATTCTATTCTACTCTATTTCATTCTAACCTATTCTACCCTATTCTACTCTATTCTACTCTACTCTATTTCATTCTACCCTATTCTATTCTATTCTACTCTATTCTATTCTACTCTATTTCATTCGACCCTATTCTACCCTATTCTACTCTATTCTACTCTATTCTACTCTACTCTATTTCATTCTACCCTATTCTACCCTATTCTACTCTACTCTACTCTATTCTACTCTACTCTATTTCATTCTACCCTATTCTATTCTATTCTATTCTACTCTATTCTATTCTACTCTATTTCATTCTACCCTATTCTACCCTATTCTACTCTATTCTACTCTATTCTATTCTACTCTATTTCATTCTAACCTATTCTACCCTATTCTACTCTATTCTACTCTATTCTACTCTACTCTATTTCATTCTACCCTATTCTACCCTATTCTACTCTACTCTACTCTATTCTACTCTACTCTATTTCATTCTACCCTATTCTATTCTACTCTATTCTATTCTACTCTATTTCATTCTACCCTATTCTACCCTATTCTACTCTATTCTATTCTATTCTATTCTATTTCATTCGACCCTATTCTACCCTATTCTATTCTATTCCATTCTACTCTATTCTACTCTATTCTATTCTATTCTATTCCATCCCATTCTTCTCTTCTCTTCCACATATTTTTTTTAAACCAGTCACCCATCACCCATCTCCTCCTTCTAATGACTGCAGGACCGTAACTTTTGCTGCTTGTATCCTTACGATTTTTATTGATATTGTTTCCTAGTATGATGTGAATGCTTCTTTGTACCCTATGACTATCATTAAGTATTGTACCTTATGATTCTTGATGAACATACCTCTACTTTTACGTGCATGAGAAAATATGCACCTAGACAAATTTCTTGTACGTCCAATCATACTCGGCCAATTAAAAAAAATCTATTCTATGTAGCTGATGGCTGCTTTGAAAAATGGGGCAATCTACCACCCCACCCCCCGAAGCTAAGAGTTGCACAAATGTGTCCTTCAAGGCTTTATGCAATGGTCAGAGCAACTGATGGCATAATATTTATTACAAACCTGTTTTGAATCCCAAACCAGTTTTGGAGATACAGCTATAAATCCGTCAACTTATTTATTTATTTATTTATTTATTTTATTTATTTATTAGATTTGTATGCCGCCCCTCTCCGTAGACTCGGGGCGGCTCACAACAATAACAAAGACAATGTAAGAACAAATCTAATAATTTAAAAAACACTAAAAAACCCATTATTAAAAGCAAACATACACACAAACATACCATGTATAAACTGTATAGGCCTGGGGAAGATGTCTCCGTTCCCCCATGCCTGACAGCAGAGATGGGTCTTAAGAACTTTACAAAAGGTAAGGAGGGTGGGGGCAGTTCTGATCTCCGGGGGGAGCTGGTTCCAGAGGGTCGGGGCCGCCACAGAGAAGGCTCTTCTCCTGGGTCCCACCAAACTTCCTTCTGGCATGGATCCTGTGATATTTTATGTGGATAATACATAGCCCATCATTCTAACAGCAAGAGTGGGACAAGATGCTACAGGTCTCCTGACCTGTGAATGTGGACCCCTAACCTGGCTTGACCCATGGATCTTTGTATTCGGTCTGCTCATGTCCTACCTATTAAGACCTGCCTTTTCTGGCAGGCCTAGAATTGGGCTGATTTTAAGTATGTATGTTTTAATGTTATTGTTATCACTGATTTCTATTATTAGATTTTAACTGTTTTTATTGTTGTTGTATTTTTCCCCCCGATTGGTAGCTGCTCAAAGTCCGTTTGGAGTGAGCAGCATATAAATACAATAAACAAACTAACTAACTAACTAACTAACTAACTAACTAACTAACTAACTAACTAACTAACTAACTAACTAACTAACTAACTACATACATACATACATACATACATACATACATACATACATACATACATACATACAGTGGTACCTCTACCTACAAGCGCTTCTACTTACGAACATTTCTAGATAAAAACCGGGTGTTCAAGATTTTTTTTGCCTCTTCTCAAGAACCATTTTCACTTACAAACCTCAGCCTCCGACACTGTAACCAGAAAAGGCATGGAGAAGCCTCCGTGGGGCCTCTCTAGGAATCTCCTGGGAGGAAACAGGGCTGGAAAAGATGGAGAGAAGCTTCTGTGGGGCCTCTCTAGGAATCTCTTGAGAGGAAACAGGGCTGGAAAAGGTGGGGAGAAGCCTCCGTGGGGCCTCTCTAGGAATCTCCAGACCTTGGAAGGATGGAAGGTTGAGCTGGTCAGGATTGAACTCTTGACAGTGAACAGAGTCAGCCTGCAATAATGTATTGTAACAACTGTGCCACTATGACTTCCTTCCCCTTCCTTCCTTCCTTCCTTCCTTCCTTCCTTCCTTCCTTCCTTCCTTCCTTCCTTCCTTCCTTCTCCCTCCACGTCTCTCTCTCTCTTTCTCTCTTTGTCTCTCTCCCCCTCCCTCCCTCTTTCTCTCTCCCTCCCTCCCCTCTCTCTCTTTCTCCCCCTCTCTCTTTCTCTCTCTCCCCCTCCCTCTCTCTTTCTCTTTCCCTGTCTCTCTCTCTTCCTCCCTGTCTCTCTCGCACTTTTTCTCCCTCTCTCTCCCTCCCTCCCTCTCTCTCTCCTTCTTTCTCTCAACTTTCTCGCTCCCTCCGTCTCTATTTCTCTCTCCCTCCCTCCCTCCCTCCATGTCCCTCTTTCTCTCTCTCTCCCTCCCTGTCTCTGTCTCTTTCCTTCTATATCTTTCTCTCCCTCCCTCCCAGTCCCCCCCCTCTCTCTCCCTTCCTGTCTCTGTCTCTTTCCTTCTCTTTCTCTCTCTCTCTCCCTCCCTGTCCCTCTCTCTTTCTCTCTCTCTCTCCCTCCCTCCCTGTCTCTCTCTCTTTCCTTCTATCTCTTTCTCTCTCTCCCTTCCTCCCTGTCTCTCTCTCTCTTGCCCTCTCTCTCTCCCTCCCTCCCTCTCTCCCCCCCCTCTCTCCATGCTGTCCTCTTCCTTTGTTCTCAGGGAGATTATTACCGAAATGCCAATAAATCCTATTCTGAAGCACTCCAAAAAAAAAATGACTTGTTTGTTTATCCTTGGGCCCGGCCCCTTATGCGGGGTATCAAAGTGCCAACTTGGCTTGTCTCCTGCCACAGCGGTGTTCAACCTTGACCCAGAAGCAGAACGCTTCCCGCTAACAGAGAGAGATAGATAAATCACTCTCCAAGCAAAACCCAATTGCCCAGATCTGCTGAGCAGAGTCTTCCGCCACCAAAGCAAATATCGTGATATTATTATTACCCGTCTGCTTTGGCAGACGGTGTTTAAATGCTGGTTCAGGAGCCGGGATTTCTGCAGCCCGGTTCCACCGTTGCTACCTCTAGAACAGTGTTTTTCAACCAGTGTGCCGCGAGACATGGTCAGGTGTGCCGCGAAGCTCAAAGAGAAAGAAAGCAAGAGAGAGAGAAAACAAGAGAAAGAAAGAGAGAGAGAAGGAGAGAGAAAGAAAGCAAGAGAAAGAGAAAGCAAGCAAGAGAGAGAGAAAACAAGAGAAAGAAAGAGAGAGAGCAAGAGAGAGAAAGAAAGCAAGAGAGAGAGAGAAAGAGAGGGAGGAAGGACAGAGAGAGAAAGACAGAGGGAGGTAGGGAGGGAGAGAGAAAGAGAGGGAGGGAAAGAGAGAGAGAGAAAAACATAGAGGGAGGTAGGGAGGGAGAGAGAAAGAGAGCAAAAAAGAGAGGAAGGAAGGAAGGAAGAGAAAGAAAGAGGGATGGAGAGAGAGAGAGAAAGAGGAAGGAAGGGACAGAAAGAGGGAGGGAGAAAGAAAGAAATAGAGTGAAGGGGAGGAAGAGAGAGAGAGAGAATTTTTTTGTCCAAACTTTTTAGCGCCCCCCCCCCCCCGCTCAATGTGCCCCAGGGTTTCGTAAATGTAAAAAAATGTGCCGTGGCTCCAAAAAAGGTTGAAAATCACTGCTCTAGAAAACAGGTAGGTATAAATTCCTCCGAATAATGATTAACAGGCATTTGAACTCTGGCTTGTTCCAGAAGAGGGAATAATGGTCTTGCTAAGATTCCGACAGCCTCGAGAGATCACGAGAGGACAAAATCTCTCCCGCCATCTCCCCTCTTTCCCAACAAGTCTGGAAAAACTAGTTCGCTTTGCAAACTCTGCCCTCGCCTGCTGACTAGTGAGGAATTGGCAGGCTCTGCTGTACATTTGCGCAACTGGCCCGTCTCCAGCTCTCTGAGGTCTCTCCCACGTAGGGTGAACAGCTACGCAGGCTTCAGGTGCAGGAAAGCTCTTCCCACCTGCTCCTTCTGTTCCTCTCGTTTTTCCCCACCGGGAAACCTACCTCCCACGGGTGGTCCTTGGAGGGTTTGGGACTATAGAGCCCATGATTCCTAGTTAGTGTGTGGTGATGTGATTGCCAATTGTGGAAGCAGGGGTCTACAACATCCAGACAGACTGGCAGCTCCTCCTCCTCTTCATGAACCCCACTTCCTTCTAGCCCTGGTGATGTTTTCCTAGTTGGGTCATGAAATGCCTACAGGAAAACTACCCAGATTAGGGAGCACCAAGGGTCCTATAGTCCTTTTCTTCCTTTTCTTCCTCCTCCTCTCCTCTTCTTCTCCTTCCTCTTCCTCCTCTTCTTTTTCCTCTTCTTCCTCTTCCTCCACCTCCTCTTCCTTCTCTTCTTCCTCCTCCTCCTTCCTCCTCCTCATGAACCCCACTTCCTTCTAGCCCTGATTATGTTCCCTAGTTGGGTCAGGAAATGTCTACAAGAAGATTGCCCAGATAAGAGAGCGCCAAGGATTCTGCAGTCTTCTTCTTCTCCTCCTCCTCCTCCTCCTCCTTCTTCCTCCTCCTCCTCTTCTTCTTCCTCTTCCTCCTCCTTCTCTTCTTTTTCCTCTTCCTCCTCTTCTTCCTCTTCCTCCTCTTCCTTCTTCTTCTTCCTCCTCCTCCTCATGAATCCAACTTCCTTCTAGCCCTGATTATGTTCCCTAGTTGGGTCATGAAATGTCTACCAGAAAACTACCCAGCTCAGAGAGCACCAAGGATCCTGCAGTCTTCTTCTTCTTCCTCCTCCTCCTCCTCCTCTTCTTCTTCTTTCTCTTCTTCCTCTCCTCCTCCTCCTCCTCTTCTTCTTCCTCCTCTTCTTCTTCCTCTTCTTCCTCTTCTCCTCTTCTTCTTTCCTCCTTCTCCTTCCTCCTCCTCCTCTTCATGAACCCCAGTTTCTTCTAGCCCTGATTATATTTCCTAATTGATGAAACGTCTACAAGGAAACTACCCAGCTTAGGGACCACCAAAGATTCTACAATCTCCTCCTCCTCCTCCCTCCTCTTCTTCTTCCTCCTCCTCCTCCTCCTCCTCCAGGATCGCCACCCTCCTTACAAGTTCGCCGGCATCTCTGCAGAAAGATTGCGTTAATGATTAATACCAAGCCGGTGGAATTCCGCCGTGAGAGACCCTTCTTGCGCCCAAAGACGGAGCCGTGTTGCTAAATCAGCAAAGGCAGTTGTCAAGGTAACCTCTATGTAATCTATTTAACTGGCTCCCAAAACACCAATCAAGGTCAGATAACACTCAAGCACCATATGAATACACTCATCCTGTATAAAGCTTTCTATGGAGACAGCAGGGAGGGAAAGAACTTCATTAGAAAGGGGGGGAAGACGGAGGGAGGGAGGGAGGAGCTCCTAAATTCGGTTTTGGAAAATGTGTTAATTGACTACGGAGGGGGGGGGGGCAGGTAGGACCAAGGATTTGAAGGGGGGGGAATTGCAATCGAAAACAGAATGAAAATTCTTGGTCTCCCCCCCCTTCTTTAAGAGGCAAGCCCGTGTAAATTATTCATTCTACTTATTGTTTTATTAATGCCCAGACTTGTATTTACATTCTGATATACAGTGGTAAGGTGGGCTCGTCTACGGCAGATTCCTGGAGTACTTAATTGCGGTCTCTCTGGATAATGGGCTTCAAGGAGCACGTTGCCTCCTTTTCTGACACCCCCCCCCAGGCTGTGGCCACTGTGTGAGACTATCACAGGAGTGGGGAGAACGGTTACGTACAGACAGGGGGGGGGGGATGCTTGCGGAAGCTGGCAGGATTAAATTAACCCACCCGGGATTAATCTCGGTGGATGGCAGCATCTAGTGGGACGTGGTTGTGTTTGAGAGCTGAGCAGGCTTGGTGGGAGGTTGTCGGCAGGTGGATTCTCAGGAATTGGAGGTCAGATTGGGAAGTGGGGGGCCCTTTGGTGCCCTCTGAGCTGGGTGGTTTTTGTTGTAGACATTTCGTGAGCCAAGTAGATAACGTCGTCAGTGCAAGAAGGAAGGGAGGTTCATAGAGATGAGGAGAAGGAGATGTTTCATCAACTAGGAAATATAATCAGGGCTAGAAGGAGGAGGGAGGGGGGGGGGGGGAGGAGGAGGAGGAAGAAGAAGAAGAAGAGGAGGAGGAGGAGGAGGAGGAGGAAGTGGGGAAGGAAAAGGACTGTAGGATCCTTGGTGTTCTCTAATCTGGGCAATCTTCTTGTAGACATTTCATGACCAAACTAGGAAACATCATCAGGGCTAGAAGGAAGTGGGGTTCATGAAGAGGAGGAGGAGGAGGGAGGAGGAGGAAGGAGAAGGAGAAGAAGAAGGAGGAGGAGGAGGAGAAGAAGGAGGAGAAGAAAGAGGAGGAGACAAAGAAGATGAAGAAGACGAAGAAGGAGGAGGAGGAGAAGAAGGAAGAGGAGGAGGAGGAGACGAAGAAGATGAAGATGAAGGAGGAGAAGGAGGAGGAGGAGGAGAAGAAGGAGGAGGAGAAGGAGGAGAAGAAAGAGGAGGAGACAAAGAAGAAGAAGAAGAAGAAGGAGGAGAAGGAGGAGGAGAAGAAGGAAGAGGAGGAGGAGGAGACGAAGAAGACGAAGACAAAGAAGGAGAAGGAGGAGAAGGAGGAGGAGGAGGAGAAGAAGGAGGAGAAGAAGGAGGAGGAGATGAAGAAGATGAAGAAGAAGAAGAAGGAGGAGGAGGAGGAGAAGAAGGAAGAGGAGGAGGAGGAGATGAAGAAGATGAAGATGAAGAAGAAGAAGAAGGAGAAGAAGGAGAAGAAGAAGGAGAAGACTGTAGGATCCTTGGTGCTCTCTAATCTGGGAAGTTTTCTTGTAGACATTTCATGACCAAACTAGGAAACATCATCAGGGCTAGAAGGAAGTGGGGTTCATGAAGAGGAAGAAGAAGAAGATGATGATGAGGAAGAAGAAGGAGGATGAAGGAGGAGGAGGAGGAGGAGGAGGAAGACGATGATAACTATAGGTGCTCTCCTTAGTGCTGAGAAAGCTAAACAGGCTTGGTGGGAGATTGTCCAGGAGGTGGACAGGGGATCCTAAGGAATAGGTTTTTAAGATAGATTGAGCCACGTAGGTCCCTTTGATACCCTCTGAGCTTAGTGGTTTCCTTCTAGACATTTCATGACCCAAGGGGATAACATTATCAGTGGCTGGAAGGGAGTAGGTTTGCACTTTGTTTACTGTATATAGTTTTTTCTAGCACGCATGATGGCTGCTCCATTTCAGTGGATTTTCACAGCTGTTGACAGGCAGGACGTTGTAGAGGATGATTTTATGGGCTATGCTTAGGTCATGTCAAAGGCAACATAGTTCTAAGATTCCTAAGCCCAGGATTTCAAGTCTGGTTGTGTAAGGTATTCTGTCAACGTTGCTCAGAACATCTTCAAGGAAAAACCAAACACAGTTGCCTTTTGTGAAAATCCAAACATTTTGGGACAATCCCAATGATCCATAGACAGATTTCTCAGAACCTCTCTACTGCCTTCTGTGGCACAACGGTGATTCATTGTTGTTGTGGTTAGCTCTGGCCCATTCCTGCCCCAAGGACTGTGGATGTGGGGGAGACATCCACATGCTGCAGGCCTGTTTTGCCCCCGGTGGAATCTGATGATGAAGGCTCCTCTGACCAAGAAGACATGAGTGACAGGGAGGAGGAGAGTATGGCAGACAGCTCAGAAGGAGATAAATTCTCTAGCTCCTCCTTGGATTCAGAACAAGAGTTAATGATACAGCCACGCATGCGGAGAGCGATGCATAGGCAGCAACAACTGAGAGATTATTATCAAAGAAAATGAGGCCACCTGTGGTTGGGTGGGGCTGTGGTCATTAGTGAGGCTGCTATAAATAGCAGCCTGTGGGTTTGGCCATTGTGGAGGATTATCTGATCCTTGTGTTTCGTGACTGCTTTGCTGACTTTGACCTTACTGATTTTCCCCCGCTTTGAAACTAAACCAGAGCAAAGTGTGTTTCACTTTGTGAAAGAAGAAGAACTGTGAATTGCCTCACAGCTGCAAGCTAAGTATCACAGAACTGATAAGGGACTTGTACAAATTACCAGTTTGTTTGGAGACGAGTGCTCTTTGCTATACCAAAAGAGGGCTTAGTTTAAGTGAATTTTCATTATAAAGAACATTGTTTTGAATTTTCAAACGTGTGTGTGTCTGAAATTTGTACCTGTGAATTTTTGGGAGGAGTCTACCAGAGAACCCGACAGAACAATTGTTCACCGTTGTCCCTGGCCCAAAATCCATAGCTGGATTTTTTAAATCCAAATTATCCCCTTTGTGTCTCCAACATACACACACCGCTGTGCCCCCACCCCAAATAATGTCCTCTGGATTATTTATTGTTGCCACGCTGCAATTTTGATACACTTTAACAAGGCCTAACAAGAGTCATTGCAAATCTGAATTGATTTTTTTTTTACTCTACGAGTTGCGGTGAATATAAATTAGGGTTCTTCCACGGAGTGAAATTTATGATTAGGGCTGGTGCACCACAGCCAACACAAAGAACAGCCCCCGGGTGGAACGACGTGGCTCGAGTCATTTTTGAGTTTTTTGTTCTCAAATGAAAGAAAAACGAGGATTGGCTGCGGCAAAGATCAGAGGGCAATCTACGCCACTGACCTCGATGACCACAAGAACTGCCCCGTGGATCTCTGGGCATTGCGGGATGGCACTGTTAAAAATTCAACATCCACATGTGAATGTTTAGACAATGGGATTTTTTTTGCTCATTCAACTCTCCTATTCTGCCACCCCCCACCCCGCAAAAGTCCAGGATTTTCAGCTTCCTCACTGAATGACCAGTGAGTTGGTCACTGCTACGCCCCCAGCAAGTTCTCCAAAATGTAAACATTTGTTCTGTCGGGCTCTATGGTAGACTCCTCCCAAAAATTCACAGGTACAAATTTCAGACACACACACGTTTGAAAATTCAAAACAATGTTCTTTATAATGAAAATTCACTTAAACTAAGCCCTCTTTTGGTATAGCAAAGAGCACTCGTCTCCAAACAAACTGGTAATTGGTACAAGTCCCTTATCAGTTCTGTGATACTTATCTTGCAGCTGTGAGGTAATTCACAGTCCTTCTTCTTTCACAAAGTGACACACACTTTGCTCTAGTTTAGTTTCAAAGCGGGGGAAAATCAGCACACAAAAGGTCAAAGTAAGCAAAGCAGTCAGGAAACACAACAATCAGATAATCCTCCACAATGGCCAAACCCACAGGCTGCTCTTTATAGCAGCCTCACTAATGACCACAGCCCCACCCAACCACAGGTGGCCTCATTTTCTTTGATAATAATCTCTCAGTTGTTGCTGCCTATGCATCGCTCTCCGCATGCGTGGCTGTATCATTAACTCTTGCTCTGAATCCAAGGAGGAGCCAGATAATTGATCTCCTTCTGAGCTGTCTGCCACACTCTCCTCCTCCCTGTCACTCATGTCTTCTTGGTCAGAGGAGCCTTCATCAGCAGATTCCACCGGGGGCAAAACAGGCCTGCAGCATGTGGATGTCTCCCCCACATCCACAGTCCTTGGGGCAGGAGCTGGGCCAGAGCTAACCACAAAACTACGAATGGACAGATTCTTCTGCAGCTTTCTCCCTGCAGAACCGGAGAAACTGCGGAAGGGCTGAGCCAGACAGGAGAAGAAAAATGGCGAAAGAAAACCTGGAGTGAGTAGCCGATTTCATTAGTATCGCAACTGATATAAATCATGCACCTCGTCACTTTATCTCGCTCTCGTATTGCAGCCTCGCTCTTTGTAAGGTCAAGCCAGGTCAGGTAAGGCAGAATGAAAGGTAGACGAGTTTACCTGGAGAAGTTCGTGACTCCAACCCATCACTCCCGCTGTTATTTACACTCAGACATAACTTGGGGGCCCTGTTCCTGGGATTTATGAGGAGGGGGGCAGGGGCAGAGTTTCCAGGTCTACTAAAACCTAATCAAGATAACCCCCCTCCCCAAACACTCCAGATTAGCACAACTTCGATCTCAGGTTTTTGCAGCTGATAGAAATCAGAGCAAAGATCAACCAGTGGTACTTTTTTCAGGGGGCAACGCTACAGATTCATAGAGAAGAACTCCTATATCTCTTATATCTCCTATGCCTTTCTTCTATTCCTATATCTCTTCTTCTATTCTTTCATTGATATGTTCTATTACTATATCTTCTTTTCTATTCTTTCTTAGATATATTTTACAATGAGTATCTCCTCTATAACCTTCATCATGTATTTTACTATGTGTATATAGATATATATACAGTGATACCTTGTCTTACAAACTTAATTGGTTCCGGGACAAGGTTCTTAAGGTGAAAAGTTTGTAAGATGAAACAATGTTTCCCATAGGAATCAAGGGAAAAGCGATTAATGCGTGCAAGCCCAAAATTCACCCGTTTTGCCAGCCAAAGCGCCTGTTTTTGCGCTGCTGGGAATTCCCCTGAGGCTTCCCTCCATGGGAAACCCCACCTTCGGACTTCCGTTGCCAGCGAAGCACCCGTTTTTCCACTGCTGGGATTCCCCTGCTGGGATTCCTCTGCAGCATCATAAAAACACGGAAGTCCAGAGGTGGGGTTTCCCATGGAGGGGAGCCTCAGGGGAATCCCAGCAGCGCAAAAACAGGCGCTTCACTGGCAACGGAAGTCCGGAGGCGGGGCATCCCAGCAGTGGCGGTGGGTTTGTAAGGTGAAAATAGTTTGTAAGAAGAGGCAAAAAAATCTTAAATCTCAAGTTTGTATCTCGAAAAGTTTGTATGATGGGGCGTTTGTAAGATGAGGTATCACTGTATATGTTTTCGTAGATTTTCATGGGTACAGGTTTGATGGTCTTGGTATATTCGGGTTTCTTCCCATGTAGGATTTGGAAATTTCTGGCGACGTTTCGACGAGGTCCCACTCGTCATCTTCAGGCTGATGTTTCTGTCCTTGTTCTAGGGCGAACACAGCGAGACCTGAGCTGCCTTCCTTCTATAAATACTGGTGGCTGGGTGTGGTTTGATGGCTCAGCAATTGCCTGCTGTGTAGAAACTTCCTGGTGAGTCAGTGGGGTAACAATTGGGGTCGTTGATGTAGCTGAAGTATGCTGATTAGTTAATGGTTATAGATTAGGCGTGATATCCTGAGTAGTTGGTGCTTGCAGGCTACTTGATTGTTTTGCAATGTGTGTTCTGAGTCTGGTTTCTATGGCTGGGGTACGGTTGAGGGCTGGTTTCCAGATGTCCGGTAGGCGGGAGGTATCATCCCGCTTGTTCATATTTTGGGGATGTTTTGGGGATAGAAAGCAATGGATGGAAACTAAACAAGGAGAGAAGCAATCTAGAACTAAGGAGAAATTTCCTGACAGCTAGAACATTTAATCAGTAAAACTGCTTGCCTCCAGAAGTTGTGAATGCTCCAACACTGGAAGTTTTTAAGCAGATTTTGGATAACCATCTGTCTGAAGTAGTGTAGGGTTTCCTGCCTAAGCCCAGGGTTGGACTAGAAGACCTCCAAGGTCCCTTCCAACTCTGTTGTCATTATTTATTATTAAGGTCCTCTTTGAACACGATGGACGAACATCAGAGAAGAACGTAGAGTTGGAAGGAGAACATGACTGTGATTTTGAACGAGCCTCCTCAAATGATTCTATTCATTGAGGACCTGTATATTGCACGAGTCAAAAAGAGGGCGGGGAAAATATTTACTGACCCCTCACATCCTGGACACAAACTGTTTCAACTCCTACCCTCAAAACGTCGCTACAGAGCACTGCACACCAAGACAACTAGACACAAGAACAGTTTTCCCCGAACGCCATCACTCTACTAAACAAATAATTCCCTCAACACTGTCAGACTTTCTACTAAATCTGCACTTCTATTCTACTAGTTTTTCTCATCATTCCTTTCACCCATTTCCTCCCATGTTGACTGTATGACTGTAACTTGTTGCTTATATCCTAAGATTTTTATTAATATTGCTTCTTCATTGCTTATTTGACCCCTATGATAATCATTAAGTGTTGTACCACATGATTCTTGACAAATGTATATTTTATTTTATGTACGCTGAGAGCATATTCACCAAGACAAATTCCTTGTGTGTCCAATCACACTTGGCCAATAAAATTCTATTCTATTCTATTCTATTCTATTCTGCCTTCATTAAAGTAAAAGAGATGGAGTTGATTCCTCCTGCAAGTCTTAAAAACTCACCGTCGCTTGGTCCCCCGTCATTGAAGGACCAAGCAGTGTCTAAGATGGGAAATATGGAAGAGGGAAGGTGAGAAGATCAAGGTTTGAAGCTGGAGGAGATTCATTCAATTACAACTGTCCCGTTGGTGCTGAAGGAAGAGGCAATTTTGAGGCCAAAAGCAGAAAAACTTGTTAGTTTTATTTCTTGGCCCTAAATCAGGATTACCTAACAAAGGTATAAAAGTCTTCTAAACTTTTCCACAAGGCCTAAGCCAAATTGAATAGCTTTTCTGTTCTTTAAGTAGCATTGAAATGGATTGATCTGTTTTGTGACACCTGTAACCTGCGTTAAGTTCTCTTATTAGAATCTTATAGAATTGTCGTCATGTTTCTACTGTATCGCATGGAATTTTAATTGTGCAATACCCACTTGGCCATAAAGAAGGAAGATGGTTTAAATAAACAAACTTACAGCGTTAGGTCTATAAATTACCCCCAAACAATTAGATAGAGAGAAGTATCAACCCGACGCAAATAAGTAACCCAACACAGGGCAGTCTGCCAGCTGTCTAAATATACAATCCAATAAACAAATCGATAATATTTTATTTTTAGATTTTCATTCCTAAATCTTCCCAGTTCAGTTTTGCTCCCCTAATGGCAAGCTGAGATTTTCTAAAACTAAAACCCTACGAAAATAGACTTACAATCCTGGGTCTAGAAAGCTTGGAACTACGACACCTTAAACATGATCTAAGTATTGCCCACAAGATCATAGGCTGCAACATCCTGCCTGTCAACGACTACTTCAGCTTCAACCGCAATAACACAAGAGCACGCAACTGGTTCAAACTTAGTATCAACCACTCCAAACTTGACTGTAAAAAATATGACTTTAGCAATCGAGTTGTTGAAGCGTGGAACTCATTACCAGACTCCGTGGTGTCAACCCCCAACATTTCTCCCTTAGACTCTCCACGGTTGACTTCTCCAGATTCCTTAGAGGTCAGTAAGGGGCGAGCATAAGTGCACTAGTGTGCCTTCCGTCCCCTGTCCAATTGTCTCTCCTATATTTTATATATCTTTTCTCCCATCCATATATCTTCAATAAATATTATGTTTTATTTTAAAAATTTAAAATAAAAATAAAGTTACAGGCAGACTCTTCAGGTTCAAATCCCGGTAAGCGTATGGCTAGCTGATAAGAGCAAAATAAGCTTCAAATACATCTATACTAGTCTCCCTTCCTTTTCATTATCAGCAAAAATATGTTACATATTGGCGGCCCCAGGGGAAGAGCCTTCTTTGTGGCGTATGTATGTGTTGTATGGTTTTTAATTGTTGGGATTTTATATATTTCTCTTTTAATATTAGATTTGTTTTACTGTTTTATTGCCTTTATTGTTGTTGTGAGCCGCCCTGAGTCTTCGGAGAGGGGTGGCATACAAATCTAATAAATTATTATTATTATTATTATTATTATTATTATTATTATTATTATTATTATTACACACACACACATACACAATCCCTAATTAATGGGACCCGTAACATTCTCTGTCTCCCCATCCCAGTGGCTTGGGTGGATGTCACAAGGATTATAAGAACAGTGATAGAAATAATTCCAGGCAGAGTGCTGCGTTGTATGAGCAATCCCTATTTATAG
Source organism: Erythrolamprus reginae (assembly GCF_031021105.1). NCBI lineage: Eukaryota > Metazoa > Chordata > Lepidosauria > Squamata > Dipsadidae > Erythrolamprus > Erythrolamprus reginae. The sequence goes on from NC_091957.1 coordinate 54,367,930, forward strand.
TAACCGCTCTGCAAATCCTTCCTCATCCCAGATAACAAATACACCGCTTCTGAGATTCACTTTCCATCTGTCCCTTGTTTTTGAGGATGGCGAAATCTTCTTCCGTGTTATTTTTCTTCCAGGGTGCAGGAACTGAATCTCAGACTCATCTGCGTGTTAAGGAAGCTTTTCAAAGATGGATTCGCAGAGGTCCTAAGGTGGCCATTGCTGTTTTAGGGTTAATAACCTGCTTTCTTCCTTCTGAAAGCCTCATTATAAACAGAATACCCTACGAAAATAGACTAAGAATCCTGGGTCTAGAAAGCTTAGAACTACGGCGCCTAAAACACGATTTAAGTATTGCCCACAAGATCATATGCTGCAACGTCCTACCGGTCCATGACTACTTCAGCTTCAACCGCAACAACACAAGAGCACGCAACAGATTCAAACTTAATATTAACCGCTCCAAACTTGACTGTAAAAAATATGACTTCAGCAACCGAGTTGTCGAAGCGTGGAACACATTACCGGACTCAATAGTGTCAACCCCTAGCCCCCAACATTTCTCCCTTAGACTCTCCACGATTGACCTCTCCAGGTTCCTAAGAGGTCAGTAAGGGGCGTACCTAAGTGCACTAGTGTGCCTTTCGTCCCCTCTCCAATTGTCTTTCCTTTATCTCATATATCATATATATTTTGTTCCTTTCATATACCTTCTCCTCTATTTTTACATATTATCTTGTCTCTCCTTATCTCATTTATTTATTTATTTATTTATTTATTTATTTATTTATTTATTTATTTATTTATTTATTTATTTATTTATTTATTTATTTATTTATTTATCAGATTTGTATGCCGCCCCTCTCCGCAGACTCGGGGCGGCTCACAGCAATAATAATACAATGTAAACAAATCTAATATTTAAGTTAATTTAAAAACCCCAATTTAGAAACCAATCATACATACTAGCATATATATATCATATATATTTTCTTCCTTTCATATATCTTCTCCTCTATTTTTACATATTATCTTTATATATATTACTCCATGTCTATTCTCTTCGATATGTATTGTGTATTGGACAAATGAATAAATAAATAAAAAATAAATTATTATTAACACTCCGTGCAAACGTGTATACATCAAACACCCAGGAAATCTTAACAGCCTCAACCGATGCCACGAAATAATGTGTCTAACTAACTCATTCAGTCAATTACTTTAGTAAAGTGCAGCTGTTGCTTAGAAAAGCTGGACTTTTTGGCATGATTTAAAAAAAATATCAGCTCTCCTGATTCCACTGCTGGGGAATTTTGAAAATTGCAGTACTGGTCTATCTGTTGGGTGAAGATGGAGGAGGTTGGCTAAGGATAAACACCAAATTGCAAAGTGAGCCTAGGACGAATACTTGGTGATGCATAAATGATCTGGAGAATTCTGGGAGTTGAAGTCCACAAGTCTTAAAGTTGCCAAGTTTGAAGACCTCTGCCTTAAGGGGTCTTTTAATCTTTCTGGAAATTTTGCATAGTTCAGAGAACTATAGATATTTTTTAAATATATTAGATTTGTTATTGTACATTGTTTTTATTATTGCTGTGAGCCGCCCCGAGTCTACGGAGAGGGGCAGCATACAAATCTAATAAATAATAATGATGATGATGATAATAATAATAATAATAATAATAATAATAATAATAATAACCACCACTAAATACAACCCCTGACTGGTCCCATCTCCATCTATTCTCTGCCTCCTGAGTCCCAGCTGATTAAGAGGGAATGGGAATTTTGTAGTATCCTTCTCTGTGACAGCCCCGACCCTCTGGAACCAGCTCCCCCCAGATATCAGAGTTGCCCCCACCCTCCTTGCCTTTCGCAAGCTCCTTAAAACCCACCTCTGTCGTCAGGCATGGGGCAATTGAAATTTTCCCTTCCCCCCTAGGCTTATAGAATTTATACATGGTATGCTTGTATGTATGAGTGGTTCTTTAAATTGGGGTTTTTAAGATTATTTTTAAGATTAGATTTGTTCTCATTGTCTTTTCATTGTCTTTTTATTGTTGTTAGCCGCCCCGACTCTTCGGAGAGGGGCGGCATACAAATCTAATAAATACAAATACAAATCCTTCCTTTGCCACGCCCACAAAGCCACGCCACGGCCACAAAACCCGTAGTAAAAAAAATGGAATCCCATTACTGCATCCTCTCCTCCGTGTGAGTTTGCGTGGAGTCAGTGAACAGATTTTGCTCGGAGAACAGCTCCTAGTGTGTGACTAATCCACCTCCTCCCCGAGATTTCACACTTTATTCCAACTGGATTCTTCGGTTCCATATCAAACAACAACAGCCAGCAGTCATAATTCACCCTAGTTTTCTTAAGTGGTGAGCAATGCAACCAATTCAATAAATATCTTCCTTTTATCGACGGCACGATGACCAGATGCCCGAGTTCAGAACCATGGTTGACTTCAGCGCTATCCAGGGGTGGGCAGCAGGCAGGACGGGGTGGAACGCAGTTCCACTGGTGGAAATAAAGATGCGTGCGCAGCTCCAGGTGATTGGCGGCTGTCACTTCCGGGATTACTGGTCTGGGCTAAGCTCTCCTTTTTTCCCCTGCTGCTGTGTCTGGGCTCCTTGCTTTTTTCCTCTTTCCTCCTTCCTGGCCTCGGACGAGCTTCCCTCTCTCCTGCCCGCCTCCCCTCCAGCCTCCCACGGCCACCTCCGGCCTGAGGTGCAAGCAGAAGGCGTGGGTGGAAGCGGCCCGTGCCGCATTTATGCTTCTGGCAGCAGCCGTTCGCCTAGCTACCCAGCCTGAGGTGGGCGGGTCGACCCAGGAAGGAGAGCGTGGGAAACACATAGCAAATTGTCGCGAACGACACTGGTAAGGTTGTAAGTCGGGGACTTAGGAGTTCACTTGATTGCTGATGATGGTTCAAGCCACTCCCACCTGGTCACATGACCGGCAAGCCGCTCCTACCTAGTCGCATGACCATTAAGCCACACCTACATATAAGCCACACCCACAGTGTGGCAGCAAAAAATTTGGCTGCCCATTACTGGCGCTATCTGTATATCAGAGTGTGTATATGTGTGTAGAATTAATAATAATAATAATAATAATTATTATTATTATTATTATTATTATTATTATTATTATTTATTAGATTTGTATGCTGCCCCTCTCCGAAGACTCGGGACAGCTCACAACAATAATAAAACAGTGTGACAATGTAAACAAATCTAATATTAAAAAGCATCTAAAAACCCCCCATATAAAACCATTCAACACACGCATTCCATACATAAAACTATAAAAAGCCTGGGGGAGATGTCTCAATTCCCCCATGCCTGGCGATATAGGTGGGTCTTAAGTAGTTTGTGAAAGACAAGCAGGGTGGGGGCAGTTCTGGTTTCTGGAGGCAGTTGATTCCAGAGGGCTGGGGCCACCACAGAGAAGGCTCTTCCCCTGGGGCCCGCCAGACGACATTGTTTACTTGACGGGACCTGGAGAATTGTCACGGTGCAAAGCGAGGGAGTGTAATTTTAGTCCAAACCCCACTCTTTCGCACTCTCCCAGCCACCTAGCATCCGTTACCAATAAATATTGAGCCCAACAGACTCAATTGTTGGCAGGCACTCGCTGCCAACGGCTTCCTCCCCATCGCTGCCAGGTGTTGAATTAATCTATCCCATGGACCCGCCCACAGAGACGCTGCCGATTGAATTTAAATTAAGATTTATTCTAAATGGGCCCCTGCCAGTCATAACAAAACAGTGACAAATTAGCTTATTCCGCCGTTGACATATCCTATGGAATTAACATACGCTAGCAACCTGCCTGGAGTGGAATTTTCAAAGGTCATGGGTTCCACATCCTGCCTTGCTTGCAAACACATACATCGTCTTACAGGTAATTCCAACCGTTTGGGTGTATTTCACTATTAAGAGAGTATGTTACATACAACTCTGAAAAGATCAACAAGGAGAATATTTATACAAATCTTCCCGCTTGGGGAAATCAGAGCCTTTTTCATCCATGAAAAGTGCCATCAAGGTGTGAAACTCTTTTTTTTTTTTTAAATAAAGTTTATTGGTTGACAAAAGGTAAATGGGGGGAGGGAAAATGGAGTACATAAATTTTAAAAAGGGATAGTAATAATTATTACATGATATTGTATTTTGACATATATATCTTACTTTGTAACAAAAATTCAATGTACACATTTATATCTTATTACCATAAATATTTCATTTTTCTATCTTATCTTATTATTTAATAAGTAGTGATAGGGATAGTAAGAAAGATATTTATAGAGAGGTAGTTAGGAAGATAAGCTTAGGATTTTATAACGTATTTATAAAATAATAAGAGAGGGAGAGAGGGAGGACCTGCCTAGATGACAGACGTTATCAGGAGATACGACATGGTGTAATAATATGTTAATGGGTGTGTCAGTAATATATCAGTAATGAAAATAATAAAAAAAAGAAAGAGAAAAGAAAATATATTTATGTAAGTATTGGAAAAGAGAAAAGCTGTGATTCAGTTAGTATGGAATAAAGTAATTAGTTGGATTATATTGTAATCCTGTGAACGGTTGTTTAATTGAGTTTAAGAAACAAGTAAAAAGAGTAATGTTGTCGGAATCTAATTTTATTATTATTATTATTATTATTATTATTATTATTATTATTATTATTATTATTATTATTATTTTGTTTATTTATTTGTCAATTTATTTAGTTATTTATTTTAAGTGTCGGTATTGAAATTAATTTATTAGTCAATAATATTTTGAGTTCAAAACGGTTGCGAGGTAAGATAATTTGTTGAGTTATAAAATAAAAGTTAAATATTTTTTTGCAGTGGTCCATTTATACCAGTTGTCCATGTGAAACTCTTAACATGTTCGGAAGTTGTCTGCGTTGGCAAATTTTGGAGGAGTTCCTCGTAGAACCCACTTGAATGAGAACGCAAAATTGTGGGTTTTATTTTTATTTTTTTTGTCCAATACAAATTGAAAGTTAAGGAGAATAAAAATGTGTAGTAGTAAATATCAGGGAAGGGATAGAAGAAGAGATGTGAGAGTAGAATACGTCAATGAAGAGTAGAGGAAGGATAAAGAGAGAGAAAGAAAAAGAGAGAAAAAGGGGGAGAAAGAGAGAAGAAGAAAAAAGAAAGAATAGAAGAAGAAAGAAAGAATAGAAGAAGAAAGAAAGAAGGAAGAAAGAAGTTCATCTATGAGTTTATCAAATGTCGTAAATAGTGTCAACTTAATCTTGAACACCCGGTTCTTATCTAGAAAAGTTCTTAAGTAGAGGCCTTCTTAAGTAGTGGTACCACTGTATAGTATATGAATAGCAATCTATTTTAACTCAGAATGTTACTGTAGGTTTAATGACCAAATATGCATTAAAGGGTCAGTTTTAACCAACAACAACCATACAAATCTTTTGTTTGCACTGTGTCCCTGACTTCACAACGATCCCTTTGACTGGGGAGGACGGGGGTCAGAGAAGATCCTGGGTGAAGTTGATGAAGTGGTGTTCATCCAGAGGCCCAGCGTACCATCCATCAAATCCCTTTTTCGTTGGCTTGTCTGTTGACATTCCAATATTACAACAGCAAATCATAATCCTAGCAAAGTAAATAGGCTCCAGGGAGCAGGAGCCGTAAATTGGGCCTGCTTTGATCAAATGAACTCCATCATGAAGGTCTCTTACGAGCTGAACGCCGTTCACTTTCAGGAAGGAAAGAAGGGAAGGACGGAGGGAGGGAGAAAGGAAGGAAGGTAGGAAGGAAGGAGGAAAGCAAGGAAAGAGAAAGGATTAAGAAAGAAAGAAGGGAGGAGAAAATGGAAGGAAGGAAGGAAATGAAAAGATTAGGAAGTAAGGCTAAAGGATTAGGAAAGAAGAAAAAACTAAGGGAGGAAAGAAGGAAGGAAGAAGACAGGATTAGGAAAAGAAAAAGGAAGGAAGGGAGGGAGGAAAGAAAAATAGTGAAAGGATGAGGAAAGAAGAAAAAGGAAGGAAGGAAGGCGGGGGGAGAAAGAAAGAAAAGAAAAGAAAGAAAGGGATAGGATTAGGAAGGATGGAGAAAGGATTAGAAAAGAAGAACAAAGGAAGGAAGGGAGGAAGAAAAAAGGAAGGGAGGGAGGGGAGAAGGAAGGAAGGAAGGAAGATGATTAGGAAGGAAGAAGACAGGATTAGGAAAAGAAAAAGGGAGGGAGGGAGGGAGGGAGGAAAAAATAGTGAAAGGATTAGGAAAGAAGAAAAAAGGAAGGAAGGAAGGAGGGAGGGAGGAAAGGGGGGAAGAAAGAAAGAAAGGGATATGATTAGGAAGGATGGAGAAAGGATTAGAAAATAAGAACAAAGGAAGGAAGGAAAGAAGGAAGAGAGGAAGGGAGGGAAGGAAGGAAAGAAGGAAAGATGGGAGGGAGGGAGGAAGGAAGGAAGGAAAAGAGAGACGGAGAGAGAGATTAAACAAGAGGCTGCATTTGTAGCCATCCCTAACATTCCTTCTTCCTTGGAGTTATTGGCTCTGCTTAATCCGATCACCTAATTCACTTGAGCCTTAACCAAACTATTTACACCCACCTAGGAAAGTTCGGATAGTCCTTGACTAACCATCATAACTGAGACCACAACTTTTGTGGTTAAGCAAGGCAGTTGTTAAATGAGCAGGGCCCAATTTCATGACCTTTTCCTGGCGAACCGTTGCGGTGGCTAAATAAACCATCCATGCACCTTTTAAAGGAATCCATGCGTTGGGTCCGAATTAATTCTCGAATCTGATGACATTCCACAAGATGGGGGTGGGAGGGCACATAGATTTGATAAATAAATGAATACAATTTTGCTGTCTCCGCAATACCCCCCCTCCATCCTCATCCCCTTTTCCTTTGTGGTGGTCAAATCTCCTTTACCAGAAGAGCCCTCCACGCCTCCACTCGCAACAGAATACCCTACATAACTGGACTTACAATCCTAGGTTTAGAAAGCTTAGAACTACGTCGCCTTCAACACGACCTAAGCATAGCCCATAAAATCATCTGCTACAACGTCCTTCCAGTCAACGACTACTTCAGCTTCAGCCATAACAACACACGAGCACACGACAGACAGAAACTTAAAGTAAACCGCTCCAAACTTGACTGCAGGAAATACGACTTTAGTAACCGAGTACTTGATATTTGTATTTGTATTTATTGGATTTGTATGCCGCCCCTCTCCGCAGACTCGGGGCGGCTAACAGCAGTAATAAAACAGCATATAACAATAATCCAATACTAAAAACAGTTAAAAACCCATTATTATAAAAACCAATCATACATACAGACATACCATGCATAAAATTGTAAAGGCCTAAGGGGAAAGAGTATCTCAATTCCCCCATACCTGGCGGCAGAGGTGGGTTTTAAGCAGTTTACGAAAGGCAAGGAGGGTGGGGGCAATTCTAATCTCTGGGGGGAGTTGGTTCCAGAGGGCCGGGGCCACCACAGAGAAAGCTCTTCCCCTGGGCCCCGCCAAGCGACATTGTTTAGTTGATGGGACCCGGAGAAGACCCACTCTGTGGGACCTAACTGGTTGCTGGGATTCGTGCAGCAGGAGGCGGTCCCTGAGATAATCTGGTCCGGTGCCATGAAGGGCTTTATAGGTCATAACCAACACTTTGAATTGTGACCGGAAATTGATCAGCAACCAATGCAGACTGCGGAGTGTTGGTGTGGCATGGGCATATTTGGAAAAGCCCATGATTCTGGGCATTCTGCACGATCTGAAGTTTCCGGAGAGAGAGGGAGAGAGAGAGGATTGATGCAAGGAACTCACTACCAGGCTCTGTAGTATCATCACCTAACCCCCAAAATTTGACCTTTAGACAACCCACTGTTGACCTCTCCCGATTCCTAAGAGGTCAGTAAGGGGTGTGCATGTGCACCAGCATGCCTTCCGTCCCCTGTCTTAATGTGTCTCTCTCTCACTAGTAATTATGTATATAAATATTGTTGTATTTTTGTGTACTACCAAACAAAATAAATAATTAAAAAATAAAGTGGGTGAGAAATAACGCCAGCAGCTCTTCATTCTGCGCTGACCCTTTGTAGGTTTCTGAACGGAGGCGCCTGGGCTGCCAATTGACCCCCAAAGTCAACCCGAGCAGGAGAGCTTCCCTTTATTTAATGCCTCGTTCCAGAGAGGGTTTTTTTTCCGGAAGGACAGGCGGGTAACCTTGGATGGCGGAGAGACTTCAGCTGTTTGGCAGGAAGAATCCATCACAGACTGGCTGCTATCTGCCACCTGAGACTCCAGCCTCCCTCGGCGTTACAGAGGCAGGCCCAAAGCGGGTGCTTCCCAATGTTGCTGAACTACAATTCCCAGCAGCCTGCCCCGTTCCGAGACCTAAGTCTTTTTCACTTTTCTATCCTGCTGCAATCAAATAATTCATTCAATCTCTCTCCCTCCTTCTCTCCCTCCCCTTCTCTCTTTCCCCCCTCTCACACTGATAAAAATAATAAAATCTGAATTGAGCAGAGAAGAGCCAGTTTGATAGAGATGGTGAGTTCTAGTCCCACCTTAGGCATGAAAGCTGGCTGGGTGACTTTGGGCCAATCACCAGGAGATGGTGAACTCTAGTCCCACCTTAGGCATGAAAGCTGGCTGGGTGATTTGATGCCAATCACTAGGAGACGGTGAGTTCTAGTCCCACCTAGGCATGTGTTGTGGTTAGCTCTGGCCCAGCTCCTGCCCCAAGGACTGTGGATGTGGGGGAGACATCCACATGCTGCAGGCCTGTTTTGCCCCCGGTGGAATCTGCTGATGAAGGCTCCTCTGACCAAGAAGACATGAGTGACAGGGAGGAGGAGAGTGTGGCAGACAGCTCAGAAGGAGATCAATTATCTAGCTCCTCCTTGGATTCAGAACAAGAGTTAATGATACAGCCACGCATGCGGAGAGCGATGTATAGGCAACAACAACAGAGATATTATTATCAAAGAAAATGAGGCCACCTGTGGTTGGGTGGGGCTGTGGTCATTAGTGAGGCTGCTATAAATAGCAGCCTGTGGGTTTGGTCATTGTGGAGGATTATCTGATCGTTATGTTTCGTGACTGATTTACTGACTTTGACTTTTTGTGTGCTGATTTTTCCCCACTTTGGAAACTAAACCAGGGCAAAGGGTGTTTCACTTTATGAAAGAAGAAGGACTGTTAATTGCCTCACAGCTGCAAGCTAAGTATCACAGAACTGATAAGGGACTTGTACAAATTACCAGTTTGTTTGGAGACGAGTGCTCTTTGCTATACAAAAAGAGTGCTTAGTTTATTTGCATTTTCGGTATAAAGAACCTTGTTTTGAATTTTCAAACATGTGTGTGTCTGAAATTTGTACCTGTGCATTTTTGGGAGGATTCTACCAGAGAGCCCGACAGAACAGGCATGAAAGCCATCAGGATGACTTTGGACCAATCACCAGGAGACTGGGAGTTCTAGTCCTGCCTTAGGCATGAAAACCCACTAGGACTTTGGGCCAATCACCAGGAGACGGTGAGTTCTAGTCCTGCCTCAAGCATGAAAGCTGACCAACTTTGGGCCAGCCCAACCCACCTCACAGGGTTATTGTTCCTCTATCTTTAATAACTTCCGAAACGTAAGAATTTGTGATGCAGCAACCTCCAAAGGGCTGAAGGATCTCTGCGCTTCTCCACAAACACTAGCCCCTGCTCCACCATGGTTTGTTTGGTGTAGAAATAAGATGTCTCCCCCCTGCAGTGCATGAATTTCAGGAGACCTCTCGCTCAGTGACAGGGTTCTATCACCATTGCAAAGATCACACTCTCTTTAGGATAATGCACTTGGGGAAAAGGAATCCTCAATCTGAGTATTGTAATGGCAGTTCTGTGTTAGCAAAAACGTCAGAAGAGAAGGATTTAGGGGTCGTGATTTCTGACAGTCTCAAAATGGGTGAACAGTGCAGGCAGGCGGTAGGGAAAGCAAGTAGGATGCTTGGCTGCATAGCTAGAGGTATCACAAGCAGGAAGAGGGAGATTGTGATCCCGCTGTATAGAGCGCTGGTGAGACCACATTTGGAATAATACTGTGTTCAGTTCTGGAGACCTCACCTACAAAAAGATATTGACAAAACTGAGCGGGTCCAAAGACGAGCTACAAGAATGGTGGAAGGTCTTAAGAATAGAATAGAATAGAATAGAATTTTTATTGGACAAGTGTGATTGGACACACAAGGAATTTGTCTTGGTGCATATGCTCTCAGCGTACATAAAATAAAATATACATTTGTCAAGAATCATGTGGTACAACACTTAATGATTGTCATAGCATAAAACGTATCAGGAAAGACTTCATGAACTCAATCTGTATAGTCTGGAGGACAGAAGGAAAAGGGGGGACATGATCGAAACATTTAAAAATGTTAAAGGGTTAAATAAGATCCAGGGGGGAAGTGTTTTTAATAGGAAAGTGAACACAAGAACAAGGGGACACAATCTGAAGTTAGTTGGGGGAAAGATCAAAAGCAACATGAGAAAATATTATTTTACTGAAAGAGTGGTAGATGCTTGGAACAAACTTCCAGCAGACGTGGTTGGTAAATCCACAATAACTGAATTTAAACAAGCCTGGGATAAACATAGATCCATTGTAAGATAAAATACAGGAAATAGTATAAGGGCAGACTAGATGGATCATGAGGTCTTTTTCTGCCATCAATCTTCTAAGTTTCTATGATTCCCAAATTCTTTCTAACTGCGCCCTCCAAGGCCCAGGTGCATGGGAAATGCGGCATATGGTCTTGGGGCTGAGAAAGTAACTTTGGCAGGCATAATTTACTGGGAGTGTTTTATGTGACAGCACAAACAAATCATCCTTGTCAAATTCTGCATTGAAAAAGGAGTAAATTGACTGCCCAGTCGAGGGACCCAGCAATTTCTGGCCAAAATCAGTGGGGTTTTTCCCCATTCGTAATGTTTCTTGCAATCGAAGAAGGAAACCTACCGACGGCCTTTTTTGCCTTAATTTCGGGGAGACTTGGAGATGCCTCGTTCCGTTCTTTTTTAAAAGGCTTCGCGAGTCCCTGGCTCCATCAGCAGGATTTTTCCCCCCTGCTCCGCTCTAGAAATGCTTGTGCAGGGAAGTAAGAGGAGAATCCTCCGGGGATTATGATGATGGTTATTATTTGTATAAATACACAGCAAAGGTCAACACAAAGTCCTCCCAGTGAACAAAATATGCTGTGTGTTTTCTAACTCTTCTCACAAGTAGAACATGAAAGAATAATTGGTGGTTTCCAGATGGGTATTAAAAATAGGGGGGGGAGAGGGGAGAGAAGGGGGGAGAGAGAAGAGAGAGGGGGAGGAGAAAACGTGAAAAGAGAGAAAGGGAGAGAAGAGAGGGATGGAGAGTAAGATGGAGGGGGAGAGAGGGAGGAAGAGAGAGGGAAGGAGGGGGAGAGAGGGAGGGGGAAGAGAGAGGAGAGAAAGAGGGAGAGAGAAAAGAGAGGAGAGAGTGGGAGAGGGAGGAGAGAGAGGAGAGAGAGCGAAAAGAGAGGAGAGAGGGAGGGAGGGAGAGAGAGAGAGACGGGAGAGAAAAAAGAGACAGAGAGATGGAGGGAGGGAGAAAAGAGAGAGAGGAAAAGAGGGGAAGAGATGAGAGAGAGATGGAGGGAGGGGGGAGAGAGGAAGGGAGTGAGGAGAGGGGGAAAAGAGAGAAAGGAGAGAGAAAGGGGGAGGGGGAGAGAGAGATGGAGAGAGAGAGGATAGACGGGAGAGAGAGAGAGTAAGAAAGGAGAGACGAGAGAGAGAGGAAGGAGAGAGAGGGAGAGAGAGAGGAGAGATGGTAGAGAGAGAGAGGAAGGAAGGAGAGAGGAGAGAGAGGAAGGAAGGAGAGAGAGGGGGAGAGAGAGGAGAGATGATAGAGAGAGAGAGGAAGGAAGGAGAGAGGAGAGAGAGGAAGGAAGGAGAGAGAGGGAGAGAGATGATAGAGAGAGAGAGGAAGGAAGGAGAGAGGAGAGAGAGGAAGGAAGGAGAGAGAGGGGGAGAGAGAGGAGAGATGGTAGAGAGAGGGGGGAAAGGAAGGAAAGTGAGAGAGGGAGAGAGAGGAGAGATGGTAGAGACAGAGGAAGGAAGGAAGGAGAGAGACGGGGAGAGAGGGGAGAGGAAGGAAGGAGAGAGGAGAGAAAGAAAGGAAGGAGAGGGAAGAGAAAGAGATGAACGAAGGAGAGAGAGGGAGAGAGAGAAAAAAGAGGGGGTGGGGAGGGGAAGGGGGAGGAGAGCAGGAGAGAGAAAGAAAGTGGGAGGAAGGGATGGGGGAGGCAGAGAGGGAGAGAGGGAGAGAGAGAGGGAGAGAGAGGAGAGAATAATATGAAAAAGTAGACAAGTTTCCATAACCTCGTGCTCCAGAAAGCATTTGATTAAAAATCCCCAAATTCCCAGCCGAAGGAACCATCCCTGGTGACTCGACACACGGATGCAGAACGAAGAAGAGGGGAATATTCCAAATTAGGAAATGGATTAGTTGGGCTCGGCCAGGGTTACGCTGTACACGGAGTTCATAATTTAATGAAGAGGCAGTTGACCCACCTTGTGCCAAATATGATCAGGGGGACGAACCTTTGCCTCTTTTCCCTCCACTATTCAAGTATTTTGGCAGCCGCCTCCTGGGAACCAAAGCAAACTCAATTTAAGGACCTTTGGAACTTCTAAAATTAGATAGCCGGGGCGATCTTTGCGATCGATAAATAACAACTCTATTATCTGTGTAACGGTGTTCGATTAGGAGGCCAAAATGCAAGTTGGGAGCAAACGACACCGCTAGGAGATCTTGCATGTCGACACCTTTCACGTCAACTTTATTGACAAGGAAACAGGGCAGATAATTTTCTTGTCTTTGGGGCACTCTTTTACAAACCAAGAAAGAGGGACAGCAAATATATATCTACAGCAGCACGAAGCTTATAACTTCAGCCTGATGATGGTGAATGTGATTTCACCGAAACGTCGCATAGACACTCAAAATATTACACGGGGCAAAACCCGAAATCAGAACAATCTACATATATGCCACATGTTTTTTTTTGCTGAATTTGAAAATTAAGGGAGACTAGGATAGATCTATTTCGGCCTTATTTTGGCCTCACCAGCTAGCCATATCCACTGGGACTTGAACCTGCAACCTTTGCCTTGTAAGGCAGAGAATCATCCTCTAGGCTACAGTATCCAATCCCTTCAGCTCTGCACCAGGGAAGGGTTACATAAGGGGCGTGCATAAGTGCACCAGCGTGCCTTCCATCCCCTGTCCTAATGTTTCTTTTATTTTTTTTACTAGTATCATGCATATGAATATTATTATATCTAATGTTTCTTCTTATTTATTTTTTACTAGCATCAGGTATATGAATATTTTTTATATTATGTTCACCTTTCCTTTTTATTTGATACTTGATTATGTTCTTGCATTAGATATGATTTCCTTTTTTTCTTTTGCTTTTTTTTGGTTATATTTAAAACCAATAAAGATATTTTGTTTAAAAAAAAGAATATTATTATATCTTTATATACCTCCAATATGTACTTGACAAAACAAAATAAATTTTAAAAAGTAAAAAATATCATGTATATAAATATTATATATTTATAATATTTATAAATAAGTACCTCCAGTATGTACTTGTCAAAACAAATAAATAAAATAAATGTACATCATCGTTCAAGTGAACTGTTAAATCCTCAACTTACAACCTCACCAGTGTCGCTCGCTGGGGTGACAATTTGCGTCGTGTTTCCCGCGCTCTCCTTCCTGGGTTGTGGCCTGCCTCCAGCTGGGTAGCTAGGCGAACCAGTGCCGATCAGCTGTTGAGAAAAGAGGGGGGAGGAAATGAGCCCCCTGCTACTCTTGCCGGTGCTGGTCAACCTACCGACACTTTGGGACCTTTTCGGTCGCTGGGATTAGTGCGGCAGAAGACGGTCCCAAAGGTATTCTGGCCTGATGCATGTAGGGGAAGGAATATCTCAACTCCCCCATGCCTGGCGGTATAAATGAGTCTTGAGTAGTTTATGAAAGACAGGGAGGGTGGGGGCAATTCTAATCTCTGGGGGGGAGTTGGTTCCAGAGGGCCGGGGCCGCCACAGAGAAGGCTTTTCCCCTGGGGCCCGCCAAACGACATTGTTTAGTCGACGGGACCCGGAGAAGGCCAACTCTGTGGGACCTAACTGGTAGCTGGGATTCATGCGGTAGCAGGCGGTTCCGGAGGTAGTCTGGTCCAAAGCCATGCAGGGCTTTAAAGGTCATTACCAACACTTTGAATTGTGACCGGAAACTGATCAGCAACCAGTGCAGGCTGCGGAGTGTTGCCGAGACGTGGGCAAATCTGGGAGGCCCCACGATAGCTCTCGCGGCCGCATTTTGCACGATCTGAAGTTTCCGAACACTTTTGAAAACAGGTTGTAAGCGAAGGGCTACATGCAGCGGTGGGCTACTAGACGGAAGGCTAAATTGTGTTCGCTGCAGCGGCTCGTAAGTGCTTGCGGGGCCAGTGCAATTTTGCTTCTGCACGTAGCCACAGGTTGTTCTGTCGAGCTCTCTGGTAGAATCCTCCCAAAAATGCACAGATACAATTTCAGACACATACACGTTTGAAAATTCAAAACAATGTTCTTTATACCGAAAATGCAAATAAACAGAGCACTCTTTTTGTATAGCAAAGAGCACTCGTCTCCAAACAAAATGGTAATTTGTACAAGTCCCTTATCAGTTCTGTGATACTTAGCTTGCAGCTGTGAGGCAATTCACAGTCCTTCTTCTTTCACAAAGTGAAACACACTTTGCTCTGGTTTAGTTTCAAAGCGGGGAAAAATCAGCACACAAAAGGTCAAAGTCAGCAAAGCAGTCATGAAACACAACGATCAGATAATCCTCCACAATGGCCAAACCCACAGGCTACTATTTATAGCAGCCTCACTAATGACCACAGCCCCACCCAACCACAGGTGGCCTCATTTTCTTTGATAATAATCTCTCAGTTGTTGCTGCCTATGCATCGCTCTCGTCATGCGTGGCTGTATCATTAACTCTTGTTCCGAATCCAAGGAGGAGCTAGATAATTGATCTCCTTCTGAGCTGTCTGCCACACTCTCCTCCTCCCTGTCACTCATGTCTTCTTGGTCAAAGGAGCCTTCATCAGCAGATTCCACCGGGGGCAAAACAGGCCTGCAGCATGTGGATGTCTCCCTCACATCCACAGTCCATGGGGCAGGAGCTGGGGCAGAGCTAACCACAACACAGGTACGGCCATGTTTCAGCATGTGCGGAAGCAAAAAAACTCGCCGAAACATGGGCGCACCTGCAGCTCCATGTGCGGTTTTGCTACCTTCACAGGTGCAGAAAGAAAATCACGCTGGCCCCGCAAGCACTTATGAGCGAGCACAATTTAGAGTTCCAGCTAGTAGCCCACCGCTGGCTACATGCGTGAGATGGGAGCCATTGGTTTTAGAACGTGGTTTGTCTCCTGTCTTCACCAAATAGACCTGTCCTTCTGCCATCCATAAAGCCCTTCATGGCATCGGACCAGAATATCTTTGGAACCGCCTTCTGCCGCACGAATCCCAGCGACCGGTTAGGTCCCACAGAGTTGGCCTTCTCCGGGTCCCATCGACTAAACAATGTCGTTTGGTGGGACCCAGGAGAAGAGCCTACTCTGTGGCGGCCCCGACCCTCTGGAACCAGCTCCCCCCAGATATCAGAGTTGCCCCCACCCTCCTTGCCTTTCGCAAGCTCCTTAAAACCCACCTCTGTCGTCAGGCATGGGGGAATTGAAATTTTCCCTTCCCCCTAGGCTTATAGAATTTATACATGGTATGCTTGTATGTATGAGTGGTTCTTTAAATTGGGTTTTTTAAGATTATTTTTAATATTAGATTTGTTTACATTGTCTTTTTTATTGTTGTTAGTCCCCCGAGTCTTCGGAGAGGGGCGGCATACAAATCTAATAAATACAAATACTGTACAAATACAAAGTAAAAAAAATTCAGTCGAAGAGAAGCGTGTCGAACGCCCATCAAAAAAAAGGGGGGCCAGTTTTCAATGACGAGGAGAGTCAGGAAGCTACTCTCGGAGATTTCCACCAAGCTGGATTTTGCACCCCCAGCGATAATGCAGAAAAACGATGCTTGCGATTGGTTATTTATTGTTCCAATGTGCTACCCGGCAGCTCCTCACATTTTTCATCCTAATTAATCCTGACCTTACATTAATTTATGGAAGATAAACATTTGCAATGCAGACAAAATGAGCCAATTTAGAAACCGCCAGCAAAGTAAAAAGGAAAAAGGAAAAAAAAGCCCTGGCAGACGAAATGTTGAAATTAGCACTCAAAAAGGAGATTTCGTTTCAGTGGTGCAAAGAGAGAGAGGTGGGGTGGGGGGGTGGGGTGGAAGACTACGGGAATAAAAACACAGTGAACAAAACTCCCGAAGGTCAAAAACGAAATCTGACCCATTCAAATTGTCCAAGGATTTTTTTTTTGAAGGGGGTGGGGGGATCATGTGAAAGATCTCTTCTTCAAATCCTTTCATTTCTTTGGAGAAAAAAATGGTACCTCTATTTACGAACTTAATTCGTTCCGTGACCAGGTTCTTAAGTAGAAAAGTTTGTAAGAAGGAGCAGTTTTTCCCATAGGAATCAATGTAAAAGCAAATAATGTGTGCGATTGGGGAAACCACAGGGAGGGTGGAGGCCCTGTTTCCTCCCAGGAGATTCCGAGAGAGGCCCCACGGAGGCTTCTCCACGCCTTTTCCGGCGCTGTTTCCTCCCAGGAGATTCCTAGAGAGGCCCCAAGGAGGCTTCTCCACGCCTTTTCTGGCCCTGTTTCCTCCCAGGAGATTCCTAGAGAGGCCCCACGGAGGCTTCTCCACGCCTTTTCTGGCCATGTTTCCTCCCAGGAGATTCCTAGAGAGGCCCCACGGAGGCTTCTCCACGCCTTTTCTGGCCCTGTTTCCTCCTAGGAGATTCCTAGAGAGGCCCCACGGAGGCTTCTCCATGCCTTTTCCGGCCCTGCTTTCTCCCAGGAGATTCCTAGAGAGGCCCCCATGGAGGTTTCTCCCCACCTTTTCCGGACCTGTTTGCTACCAAGAGATTCCTAGAAAGGCCCCACGGAGGCTTCTCCCTGCCTTTTCCGGTTACAGTTTCGGAGGCTTGGGTTTATAAGTGGAAAAGGGTTCTTGAGAGGAGGCAAAAAAGTCTTGAACACCCAGTTCCTATCTTGAAAAGTTCATAAGTGGAAGCGTTTGTAGGCAGGGGTACAACTCTATTTCTCTCTTTTAAAATTGTGTTGTTTTTGTTTCTTCTTTGTCTCCTTTCATTGACCTGCTTGTTTGTTATTACTATGATGATCATGATTATAAATATTGTAAGTTATTTTTGTACACCATATATGCATATTTTTTAAATAATAAAATTTATTAAAATATTTATTTTAAAAAATTGTGAATATACCTTAAGACGGGAGGCAAAGCAAATCTTTTTTTCCCATCCTGGTGAATTACTTGAGTATATTTTTTTAAAAAAAATAATTTTTATTGAAATATATACATTAAAAACAAAACATATCAACACTTAGGACAAACAATTATACATGCATACACAAAGAATTTTTTTTTAACCTGAGTGAAATTTAAATTTATGGTTTTTGCGCCAAGCTATTCTTACAGAGTTTGTCATTTCGGGGAGCGATGATTAAAGAGCAGGGCGGCTTTTCTTTCGCCAGATACGTTTTATATTTTTTAAATGAAATAAGAGACGTGTGTGTGTGTGTAGGAAACCCATTCAAGCGTTCCTCGGACATTTTCACACACAGACAAAACACAACAGAGAGAGAGAGAGTTTGTCAGCGGAGCCAAAGGAGACTGGGCCATTCCGAGTTCTTTCAAATCCCGGGGCAGCGAGTGAAATTCCTTCCTAATCAGGAATTGTCAAGTATAATGGCTACTTTTCATCTCCACCAAGTCAAAGCTTTCAGCCCGACAAGGAGAAATTTCAATTTTCGAGGAGCCGAAGGGAGCAGCTCTCTGGATCTTCAGAGGAGATGGGCATTTAATATAGAAGCGTTTGGCAGCTTCATCTCCCAAGGTACTCCATCTCCGAGGCTATAAAATAAATCGCTTTAAGGGGAAATTGAACAGAAAAGGGGAGAGGGGGGGAAAAAAAAGAGAAAAGGAAAGAGAAGGGAGAGAAAGGGTGGAAAAGAATGAAAGGACTTTAATCCTCAGCAAAGGTTTCTCTCTTACTAGTATCAGGTATATAGACATTGTTATATCTTTGTATGCTACCAATACGTACTTGGCCAAATATATAAAAATTAAATTAAATAAATAAAATATTTTAGAAGACATCTGAAAGATCCTGCTGGATTAAACCATGGTAGGCCATAAATTCATCTGCTACAACGTTCTACCCGCCAACGACTACTTCAGCTTCAACCACAACAACACATGAGCACACAACAGATACAAACTTAAAGTAAACCGCTCTAAAATCAACTGCAGAAAATACGTCATTATTATTATTGTTGTTGTTTGTTGTTGTTGTTGTTGTTATTAACAATAATAATAATAATAATAATAATAATAAGAAGAAGAAGAAGAAGAAGAAGAAGAAGAAGAAGAAGAAGAAGAAGAAGAAGATTTTTATGCTGCCCTTCTCTGAAGACTCGGGGTGGCTCACAAGATTCAATATAAAACAATGCGTACAAACTAATCGAATTACAGTAGTTAAAAAACTAAAAGCGAAAAACCCAAATAAACAATTCAATCACAACCATACATTACAGGGGGTTGGGGGGGGGGTCTAGATCTCATTGCTCCAGGCCTGGTGACTTAAGTGAGACTTAAGACTTTAGTAACCTAGTAGTTGATGCATGGAACTCACCCCCTGACTCTGTAGTATCATCACCTAACCCCCAAAACTTTACCCTTAGACTCTCCAGTGTTGACCTCTCCTGATTCCTAAGAGGTCAGTAAGGGGCGTGCATAAGTGCACCAGCGTGCCTTCCGTCCCCTGTCCTAATGTTTCTCTTTTACTAGTATCATGTATATGAATATTATTATATCTTTGTATACTGCCAATACGTATTTGACAAAACAAATAAATAAAAGAAATAAATGATGTGGTTCATTTGGTCCAGTTCTCCTTTTAGATGGTTGTGTGTTTTTTTATTTATTTATTTATTTATTCATTCATTCATTCATTCATTCATTCATTCATTCATTCATTCATTCATTCATTCATTTATTTATTGTTTAGATTTGTATGCCGCCCCTCTCCGCGGACTCATGGTTAAATCATGGTTGATTTAAGAGGTGAATTCAGATCTCTCTCTCTTTTTTTCAGGACTAGAAATAACTACTTCAGGGGGTGGGAAAGGAAGACGGATAAGGATCAGCACATACAAAGAAGTAGGAGGGAATGCTAAAACACACAACATTCCAGTTGTGATTTACAACCCATTGGGGGCTCATCTGCCGCAGGGCATAAAGTTCTGAACTGTGGGTGTGATAGTGTGATTGCGTAAACGAGAAAGGAGAATCTGCAATTCTTCCACTTTTCATATAGCAATAGAACTTAGACTTATATACTGCTTCATAGTGCTTTACAGTCCTCTCTAAGCGGTTTACAGAGAATCAGCCTCTTGCCCCCAACAATCTGGGTCCTCATTTTACCGACTTTGAACGGATGGAAGGATGAGTCAACCTTGAGCCTGGTGAGATTCGATCTGCCAAACTGCTGGCAGCCGGTGATCAGCAGAAGTAGCTTGCAGGATTGCACTCTAACCACTGTGCCATCGCGGTGAGACCACGTTTGGAATATGGCATCCAATTTTGGTTGCCATGGTATGAAAACGTTTAGTGATGGGCGAACCGAACTCGCACAATTCGGGTCCGTGTTTGGTTTGCCGAACACGAAATTTTTTGAAACTTCGGGCAAAGTTCGGGGTCGCGTTCGGCGTTCGGAGCTTTGACGTCACCGGCAGGTTGCTAAGGATGCCAAGGTGATCACTTCCTGGATTCCATGGAATCCAGGAAGTGATTACCTTGGTGTCCTTAGCAACCTGCCGGTGACGTCAAAGCTCACATTGTTATTTTTACGAAAAAGGACGCCGCAGCGGCGCTGCAAGCAAAGGGCAGTCCTTTCACGTAAAAATAACAATGTTTATTTTTACGTGAAGACCTCCCTTTGAAGGAGCTGGGAAATCCCTCTCACGAAGAGATTCCGGAGGCGGAGCCTTGACGTCACCGGCAGGTTGCTAAAGACGCCAAGGTGATCATTTCCTGGATTCCATGGAATCCAGGAAGTGATCATCTTGGAGTCCTTAGCAACCTGCCGGTATACGTGACATCAAAGCTCTGCCCCCCGGAATCTCTTGGTGGGATTCCCCCTTCCGGTTTGGATTCGGTTCGGGTTCGGCCGAATTTTGCGTAATGTTTGTCCGAACTTGCCCAACCCGAACACCGTTGGGTTCGCCCATCACTAAAAACAATATTGAAACTCTAGAAAGAGTGGGGAGAAGATTGAAGATGATTGGGGGGGCAAGGGGGGTACTAATTTACCTCACTGCTGGTACCCTTCCTTCCATTTCTGTGTACCTGACTGTACCTGTAGGAGTCCATCAATGGACAGGATACTATCTGAATGCTTTAAATTTTGAATACAGTGTCTAGCTTTGAGGGGGGCAGAAAAAACCCGGTATTATAAGCTGGAGAAGTATCTCCTGTCCTGTTTCCCATGTGGTTATTATGGGATGTAAAATGTGTCCTACCTCCAGCTTTGTTACTTTCATGATCCATAATTAATTTGACAATCTTGTTGGCTTTAATGAAGTTAATTTGGATAAAGTGGTTTATGGAGTAAGGGAACTAATTTGCTATCCCTGTCTCTAATTCCATCCCTCTGGGGAAGGGGGAGGGAGAGAAGGAAGGGAGGGAAGGAGGGAGGGAGAGAAGGAAGGGAGAGAAGGAAGGGGGGGAAGGAAGGAAGGAAGGAAGGAAAGAGGAAGAGAAGGAAGGGAGAGAAGGAAGGGAGGGAAGGAAGGAAGGTAGGAAGGAAGGAAGGAAGGAAGGAAAGAGGAAGAGAAGGAAGGGAGGAAAGGAAGGAAGGTAGGAAAGTAGGAAGGAAGGAAGGTAGGAAGGAAGGTAGGAAGGAAGGAAGGAAGGAAAGAAAGAGGGAAGGAAGGAAGGTAGGAAGGAAGGAAGACGGAAAGAAGAATTTTGCTTGTTTGCAAAATAAGATGCATAAAGTCCATTTGGGCACACTAACAAACACAAGATATTTGAAGAACATTGGTATATTAAAAGGAAAAAAAAGAAACTAGATTGTCAAGTTGAAGACTAAATCCCCTCAAACAATTTGGGAAAGAAAGAGAAAAAAGATGTTTGCAGCCCGTGCCTTTGTACAATGCTTTATGAACGATGGTGTTTTACATTTCTGTCATGGACACATCCGGTCTAATGAGGCAACCCATCTGGGATGCTCGAAAATTTTAGAGCAACGAAGGAAGATGTAAACCAAACTCCCTGTCTCAGGACAAGGAGGTGTATCAAGCGGAGAGAGAAATATTGCAAAGGACCTTACGAAATAGGAACCAATGTTTTCACGCTTTCACGAAACAGCCTAGCTCATGCCGATAGCAAAGGACTGACGCCAAATCTTCTAGTGTTAATTAAGACTTTAAAAACATCACTCTGAGCAATGCTTGATTATTTTTTTTAAAAAAGTCACTCCATTTGATCTATTCTGGAACGCTGTCACAACTAACCATCAGCGTTAAGCACCGTTAAGATTTCAATTAGGAGCCCTTTGTGCATGCAAGCCTGATATATTTCCTCTCCCAACCCAAGTGGAGACATTTAGGGTACCCTGTGAAGATTCTGTGAGTGTTATAATTAGCAGGATCAAAGCTGGTGATTTATGGAGCGAAGAGGCAGAGGTGGTGAGGCTCCTTGGTCCTCCAGAGGTTGGGGAACTAAGGAGCAATCTGAGCTGGTGGATTGTCAGAGAAGTCAGGAGCTTATTGTTAGTACAGTGGTACCTCTACCTACAAGCGCCTCTACTTACGAACTTTTCTAGATAAGAACCGGGTGTTCAAGATTTTTTTGCCCCTTCTCAAGAACCATTTTCCACTTACAAACCCGAGCCTCTGAAATTGCAACTGGAATTGAGAGGCCCCACAGAGGCTTTTCCCTGCCTTTTCCGGCCCTGTTTCCTCCCAGGAGATTCCTAGAGAGGCCCCACGGAGGCTTCTCCCCACCTTTTCCCGCCCTATTTACTCATAGAAACATAGAAGACTGATGGCAGAAAAAGACCTCATGGTCCATCTAGTCTGCCCTTATACTATTTCCTGTATTTTATCTTACAATGGATATATGTTTATCCCAGGCATGTTTAAATTCAGTTACTGTGGATTTACCAACCACGTCTGCTGGAAGTTTGTTCCAAGGATCTACTACTCTTTCAGTAAAATAATATTTTCTCATGTTGCTTTTGATCTTTCCCCCAACTAACTTCACATTGTGTCCCCTTGTTCTTGTGTTCACTTTCCTATTAAAAACACTTCCCTCCTAGACCTTATTTGACCCTTTAACATATTTAAATGTTTCTATCATGTCCCCCCCCTTTTCCTTCTGTCCTCCAGACTATACAGATTGAGTTCATTAAGTCTTTCCTGATACGTTTTATGCTTAAGACCTTCCACCATTCTTGTAGCCCGTCTTTGCACCCATTCAATTTTGTCAATATCTTTTTGTAGGTGAGGTCTCCAGAACTAAACACAGTATTCCAAATGGTTTCTCACCAGCGCTCTATATAAGGGGATCACAATCTCCCTCTTCCTGCTTGTTATATCTCTAGCTATGCAGCCAAGCATCCTGCTTGCTTTCCCTACCGCCTGACTGCACTGTTCACCCATTTTGAGATTGTCAGAAATCACTACCCCTAAATCCTTTTCTTCTGAAGTTTTTGCTAAAACAGAACTGCCAATACAATACATATTACACACAGGCACAGAAAAATGTACATTATCTACTATATAAACTGTATATGCCGCTCAGACACTATACTTTTCCGTCCACCCCCCCAAAAAATTAGAGGGAACACTGACAATAGCCACAAACAAACATACCACATTAGTAATGATGACATGTTACCAAGCAACAACGGATTTTTGAAACATTTACTCGTTTGATAGCATCTGGGAAGCTCTGACTCCTGAAAAAAGGTTGAAATGGAAAAATTTCCTCCTCTTACAACTTCTTGACTAGGAAACACCCTACATCCAGGCTAGGGAAATCTCTCTTTTTAATAACAAGAGTTGGCTCGGTTTGCTTGTTTGCACTGGAGTTTGCAAAAATACTTACGAAAGAGGACATCTGTTTTGGTTTATATCAACTGTTTACATAGGACGCCGTGGAAGGCAGCACCTGAAAAAATATTACAAGTTTTATTCAAAGCGACCTCGTCTCCGAGTTTTATAGGACACATCAGAATTTGCAATTAGCCAACGTTTCACCTCTTGGTCATATGTGATTTGGCATAAACACAAGCATGAACGTCTATTATCTATGGGCATTTCAGAAATAAATTACAGGCTGGAGCATTAGATTTAGCATTGTGGAGAGCATTAGATCTTCTGGGATGGAAACAGGCCATTACTTCCACAGCCTAAGGAGGGAAATAGGCATATAAAGCGATGTAAATGAGAAGGGCAGCATGCAAATTTAATAAATAAATACAAATAAAACATTCTCTTTGCAGATTGTACATACACCCTGAAACCGCCTTCTACCGCACGAATTCCAGCGGCCGATATGGGCCCACAGAGTTGGCCTTCTCCGGGTCCCGTCAACTAAACAATGTTGTTTGGCGGGCCCCAGGGGAGGAGCCTTCTCTGTGCCGGCCCCGGCCCTCTGGAATCAACTCCCCCCGGAGATTAGAACGGCCCCCACCCTCCTTGTCTTTCGCAAGTTACTCAAGACCCACCTATATCGCCAGGCATGGGGGAATTAAGACATCTCCCCCAGGCTTTCTTATATTTTATGTTTGGTATGTATGTGTTGTATGGTTTTTAAATAGTTGGGTTTTTTTTAATGTAATTTTATTATTAGATTTGTTCCATTGTTATACTGTTTTTATTGTTGTTGTGAGCCGCCCCGAGTCTTCGGAGAGGGGCAGCATACAAATCTAATAAATTGATAAAAAATTGATAAATTGATTGAATATAATTGTACATACACTCTGAATATAATTTAAAGCAGGTGTGTTTAATCTTGGAAACTCTAAGTCCTATAAACTTCAACTCCAGCGAAGGGCTTCCAAAATTTTTACTACCACACTGTGAGCATGGCTTATTTGTGGGTGTGGCTTGTGGGCCATGCGACCAAGTAGGAGTGGCTTGATGATCATGTGACCAGGGAGTGGCTTAAAGGTCACGTGACTGGCTTAAATTTGGCCAACTTGACGTCACTCATGTCAAGGGTTTGGGTTAGGATGCCTGGCCTCACTTTGCCTCAAAGAGACACAATTTCCCTATCTATTTATTACCGAATCTCCAAAATATACCATTTAATTAATTAATTTATTTATTTATTTATTTATTGGATTTGTATGCCGCCCCTCTCCGCAGACTCGGGGCGGCTAACAACAGTAATAAAAACAGCATGTAAATCCAATACTAAAACAGCTAAAAAACCCTTATTTGTAAAACCAAACATACATACAAACAAACATACCATACATAAATTGCAAAGGCCTAGGGGGAAAGAATATCTCAATTCCCCCATGCCTGACGGCAGAGGTGGGTTTTAAGCAGCTTACGAAAGGCGAGGAGGGTGGGGGCAATTCTAATCTCCGGGGGGAGTTGGTTCCAGAGGGCCGGGGCCGCCACAGAGAAGGCTCTTCCCCTGGGCCCCGCCAAATGACATTGTTTTGTTGACAGGACCCGGAGAATGCCCACTCTGTGGGACCTAACGGGTCGCTGGGATTCGTGCGGCAGAAGGCGGTCTCGTAGATACCCTGGTCCGGTGCCATGAAGGGCTTTATAGGTGATGACCAACACTTAATTCCATGTATATATGCCATATGTGTGCATACATATTACATACAGGCACACAAAAATATACATTATCTACTATATAAGCTGTTTGTATATATACACACACAAATGCATGCACAACGCTTCTAAAATTATACAAAGAAGGAAAAAAGCCCAGAAGGGAAAAAAAGAAAAAAAAATCAAAATTTTTCTACCGGTTCTGCGTACCTGACTGTACCTGTAGGAGCCCATCACTGTAATCAACTCCCTATCCTAGAATTGATTTCTTTGCTGACACCCAAAGTTGGCTCTGATGTGTTTTTGGCTTGAACCCATCATAGCTAAAACCATGGTTAAAGTAAACAGACATGGTGCCTGGATTCGTGCAATGTAACAAGCCATAACCCCAGATTACAAGCCCCAACCCCCCCAATTGCTTAAACCCAGATCGAACGTATAATATTACGGCACTCTAAAATCTGTCAGCCACAATATCTGGGAACATTATAGATCATAAACCACCGAAGTTATTATCTTATAGTGTGCGAGACTATAACGGCGATCAGATTTAATAAAAATTGGTTAGGGTTTACGGTTGGGAGTTCTCTTTCAGAGATCTGTCTGCAGAACACGTATTCTTGCTATTGTTGATAGAATTGAAACACACTATAATTGTATGACATGGTGCAATAATTTAGGGATATTTACTGGATCCTGCCCAGGGATGAAATGCAGTAGATTCCGGAGAACCCGTAGCTGAGAAATTTTGAGTAGTTCGGAGATACCACCTCTGCCTGGCCCCAGAGTGGGGTAGGGATGGAGATTTTGCAATATCCTTCCCCCTGGAGTGGAGAGGGAATGGAGATTTTGCAGTATCCTTCCCCCCTGGAGTGGAGAGGGAATGGAGATTTTGCAATATCCTTCCCCCTGGAGTGGAGAGGGAATGGAGATTTTGTAATATCCTTCCCCCTGGAGTGGATAGGGAATGGAGATTTTGCAATATCCTTCCCCCTGGAGTGGGGTGGGAATGGAGATTTTGTAATATCCTTCCCCCTGGAGTGGATAGGGAATGGAGATTTTGCAATATCCTTCCCCCTGGAGTGGGGTGGGAATGGAGATTTTGCAATATCCTTCCCCCTGGAGTGGATAGGGAATGGAGATTTTGCAATATCCTTCCCCCTGGAGTGGATAGGGAATGGAGATTTTGCAATATCCTTCCCCCTGGAGTGGGGTGGGAATGGAGATATTGTAATATCCTTCCCCCTGGAGTGGGGTGGGAATGGAGATTTTGCAATATCCTTCCCCCTGGAGTGGAGAGGGAATGGAGATTTTGCAGTATCCTTCCCCCTGGAGTGGAGAGGGAATGGAGATTTTGCAGTATCCTTCCCCCTGGAGTGGAGAGGGAATGGAGATTTTGTAGTGTCCTTCCCCTGGAGTGGAGAGGGAATGGAGATTTTGCAATATCCTTCCCCCTGGAGTGGAGAGGGAATGGAGATTTTGCAATATCCTTCCCCCTGGAGTGGAGAGGGAATGGAGATTTTGCAATATCCTTCCCCCTGGAGTGGAGAGGGAATGGAGATTTTGCAGCATCCTTCCCCCTGGAGTGGAGAGGGAATGGAGATTTTGCAGTATCCTTCCCCTGGAGTGGAGAGGGAATGTAGATTTTGTAGTGTCCTTCCCCTGGAGTGGAGAGGGAATGGAGATTTTGCAATATCCTTCCCCCTGGAGTGGAGAGGGAATGGAGATTTTGCAGTATCCTTCCCCCTGGAGTGGAGAGGGAATGGAGATTTTGCAGTATCCTTCCCCCTGGAGTGGAGAGGGAATGGAGATCTTGCAATATCCTTCTCTTGGAGTGGAGAGGGAATGGAGATCTTGCAATATCCTTCTCTTGGAGTGGAGAGGGAATGGAGATCTTGCAGTATCCTTCCCCCTGGAGTGGAGAGGGAATGGAGATTTTGCAGTATCCTTCCCCCTGGAGTGGAGAGGGAATGGAGATTTTGCAGTATCCTTCCCCCTGGAGTGGAGAGGGAATGGAGATTTTGTAGTGTCCTTCCCCTGGAGTGGAGAGGGAATGGAGATCTTGCAATATCCTTCTCTTGGAGTGGAGAGGGAATGGAGATCTTGCAATATCCTTCTCTTGGAGTGGAGAGGGAATGGAGATCTTGCAATATCCTTCTCTTGGAGTGGAGAGGGAATGGAGATCTTGCAATATCGTTCTCCTGGAGTGGAGAGGGAATGGAGATCTTGCAATATCCTTTCCCCTGGAGTGGAGAGGGAATGGAGATCTTGCAATATCCTTTCCCCTGGAGTGGAGAGGGAATGGAGATCTTGCAATATCCTTCCCCCTGGAGTGGAGAGGGAATGGAGATCTGGCAATATCCTTCCCCCTGGAGTGGAGAGGGAATGGAGATCTTGCAATATCCTTCCCGCTGGAGTAGAGAGGGAATGGAGATTTTGCAGTATTCTTTCGGAGAGGGGGCGGCATACAAATCTAAGTAATAAATAAATAAATAAATAAATATCCTTCCCCCTGGAGTGGAGAGGGAATGGAGATTTTGCAATATCCTTCCCCCTGGAGTGGAGAGGGAATGGAGATTTTGTAATATCCTTCCCCCTGGAGTGGATAGGGAATGGAGATTTTGCAATATCCTTCCCCCTGGAGTGGGGTGGGAATGGAGATTTTGTAATATCCTTCCCCCTGGAGTGGATAGGGAATGGAGATTTTGCAATATCCTTCCCCCTGGAGTGGGGTGGGAATGGAGATTTTGCAATATCCTTCCCCCTGGAGTGGATAGGGAATGGAGATTTTGCAATATCCTTCCCCCTGGAGTGGGGTGGGAATGGAGATATTGCAATATCCTTCCCCCTGGAGTGGGGTGGGAATGGAGATTTTGCAATATCCTTCCCCCTGGAGTGGAGAGGGAATGGAGATTTTGCAGTATCCTTCCCCCTGGAGTGGAGAGGGAATGGAGATTTTGCAGTATCCTTCCCCCTGGAGTGGAGAGGGAATGGAGATTTTGTAGTGTCCTTCCCCTGGAGTGGAGAGGGAATGGAGATTTTGTAGTGTCCTTCCCCTGGAGTGGAGAGGGAATGGAGATCTTGCAATATCCTTCTCTTGGAGTGGAGAGGGAATGGAGATCTTGCAATATCCTTCTCTTGGAGTGGAGAGGGAATGGAGATCTTGCAATATCCTTCTCTTGGAGTGGAGAGGGAATGGAGATCTTGCAATATCGTTCTCCTGGAGTGGAGAGGGAATGGAGATCTTGCAATATCCTTTCCCCTGGAGTGGAGAGGGAATGGAGATCTTGCAATATCCTTTCCCCTGGAGTGGAGAGGGAATGGAGATCTTGCAATATCCTTCCCCCTGGAGTGGAGAGGGAATGGAGATCTGGCAATATCCTTCCCCCTGGAGTGGAGAGGGAATGGAGATCTTGCAATATCCTTCCCGCTGGAGTAGAGAGGGAATGGAGATTTTGCAGTATTCTTTCGGAGAGGGGGCGGCATACAAATCTAAGTAATAAATAAATAAATAAATAAATATCCTTCCCCCTGGAGTGGAGAGGGAATGGAGATTTTGCAATATCCTTCCCCCTGGAGTGGAGAGGGAATGGAGATTTTGTAATATCCTTCCCCCTGGAGTGGATAGGGAATGGAGATTTTGCAATATCCTTCCCCCTGGAGTGGGGTGGGAATGGAGATTTTGTAATATCCTTCCCCCTGGAGTGGATAGGGAATGGAGATTTTGCAATATCCTTCCCCCTGGAGTGGGGTGGGAATGGAGATTTTGCAATATCCTTCCCCCTGGAGTGGATAGGGAATGGAGATTTTGCAATATCCTTCCCCCTGGAGTGGGGTGGGAATGGAGATATTGCAATATCCTTCCCCCTGGAGTGGGGTGGGAATGGAGATTTTGCAATATCCTTCCCCCTGGAGTGGAGAGGGAATGGAGATTTTGCAGTATCCTTCCCCCTGGAGTGGAGAGGGAATGGAGATTTTGCAGTATCCTTCCCCCTGGAGTGGAGAGGGAATGGAGATTTTGTAGTGTCCTTCCCCTGGAGTGGAGAGGGAATGGAGATTTTGCAATATCCTTCCCCCTGGAGTGGAGAGGGAATGGAGATTTTGCAATATCCTTCCCCCTGGAGTGGAGAGGGAATGGAGATTTTGCAATATCCTTCCCCCTGGAGTGGAGAGGGAATGGAGATTTTGCAGCATCCTTCCCCTGGAGTGGAGAGGGAATGTAGATTTTGTAGTGTCCTTCCCCTGGAGTGGAGAGGGAATGGAGATTTTGCAATATCCTTCCCCCTGGAGTGGAGAGGGAATGGAGATTTTGCAGTATCCTTCCCCCTGGAGTGGAGAGGGAATGGAGATTTTGCAGTATCCTTCCCCCTGGAGTGGAGAGGGAATGGAGATCTTGCAATATCCTTCTCTTGGAGTGGAGAGGGAATGGAGATCTTGCAATATCCTTCTCTTGGAGTGGAGAGGGAATGGAGATCTTGCAGTATCCTTCCCCCTGGAGTGGAGAGGGAATGGAGATTTTGCAGTATCCTTCCCCCTGGAGTGGAGAGGGAATGGAGATTTTGCAGTATCCTTCCCCCTGGAGTGGAGAGGGAATGGAGATTTTGTAGTGTCCTTCCCCTGGAGTGGAGAGGGAATGGAGATTTTGCAATATCCTTCCCCCTGGAGTGGAGAGGGAATGGAGATCTTGCAATATCCTTCTCTTGGAGTGGAGAGGGAATGGAGATCTTGCAATATCCTTCTCTTGGAGTGGAGAGGGAATGGAGATCTTGCAATATCCTTCTCTTGGAGTGGAGAGGGAATGGAGATCTTGCAATATCGTTCTCCTGGAGTGGAGAGGGAATGGAGATCTTGCAATATCCTTTCCCCTGGAGTGGAGAGGGAATGGAGATCTTGCAATATCCTTTCCCCTGGAGTGGAGAGGGAATGGAGATCTTGCAATATCCTTCCCCCTGGAGTGGAGAGGGAATGGAGATCTGGCAATATCCTTCCCCCTGGAGTGGAGAGGGAATGGAGATCTTGCAATATCCTTCCCGCTGGAGTAGAGAGGGAATGGAGATTTTGCAGTATTCTTTCGGAGAGGGGGCGGCATACAAATCTAAGTAATAAATAAATAAATAAATAAATATCCTTCCCCCTGGAGTGGAGAGGGAATGGAGATCTTGCAATATCCTTCTCCTGGAGTGGAGAGGGAATGGAGATCTTGCAATATCCTTCTCCTGGAGTGGAGAGGGAATGGAGATCTTGCAATATCCTTCCCCCTGGAGTGGAGAGGGAATGGAGATCTTGCAATATCCTTCTCTTGGAGTGGAGAGGGAATGGAGATCTTGCAATATCCTTCTCTTGGAGTGGAGAGGGAATGGAGATCTTGCAATATCCTTCTCTTGGAGTGGAGAGGGAATGGAGATCTTGCAATATCGTTCTCCTGGAGTGGAGAGGGAATGGAGATCTTGCAATATCCTTTCCCCTGGAGTGGAGAGGGAATGGAGATCTTGCAATATCCTTTCCCCTGGAGTGGAGAGGGAATGGAGATCTTGCAATATCCTTCCCCCTGGAGTGGAGAGGGAATGGAGATCTGGCAATATCCTTCCCCCTGGAGTGGAGAGGGAATGGAGATCTTGCAATATCCTTCCCCCTGGAGTGGAGAGGGAATGGAGATCTTGCAATATCCTTCCCCCTGGAGTGGAGAGGGAATGGAGATTTTGCAATATCCTTCCCCCTGGAGTGGAGAGGGAATGGAGATCTTGCAATATCCTTCCCCCTGGAGTAGAGAGGGAATGGAGATCTTGCAATATCCTTCCCCCTGGAGTGGAGAGGGAATGGAGATTTTGCAATATCCTTCCCCCTGGAGTGGAGAGGGAATGGAGATCTTGCAATATCCTTCCCCCTGGAGTGGAGAGGGAATGGAGATTTTGCAATATCCTTCCCCCTGGAGTGGAGAGGGAATGGAGATTTTGCAATATCCTTCCCCCTGGAGTAGAGAGGGAATGGAGATTTTGCAATATCCTTCCCCCTGGAGTAGAGAGGGAATGGAGATCTTGCAATATCCTTCCCCCTGGAGTGGAGAGGGAATGGAGATTTTGCAATATCCTTCCCCCTGGAGTGGAGAGGGAATGGAGATCTTGCAATATCCTTCCCCCTGGAGTAGAGAGGGAATGGAGATTTTGCAATATCCTTCCCGCTGGAGTAGAGAGGGAATGGAGATTTTTCAGTATTCTTTCCCTGTCACATCCATCAAGCCACGCCCACCAAGCCACACCCACAGAACCGGTAGTAAATAAAATTGGATTTCACCACTGTTGCAAAAAAACCCCAAACTAAATATCCTTTAGAGCTATCTCAGTATACGTAATGGAATTCGTTCAATGCTTACAGCGTTTTACACATTATCTCTATAATTAATTTTTTCTCCTTCCTCTTAATCATCCTGGGAACTGATTTAAAATTTATCGTATTTTTTTAACTGCAAAAGATCTCTTGGCAAATAAACAAGCCCCCCCATGAGTCTTCACATATTACCGTTCTGGGGGCATCCTTCTTATCAATGGTAATATTTATCCAAATTGCTCCCAAACACAAGCAAGAAACCAAATACCAAAAGTTTTCAAAGCATTAAAGATCAGTTCACCTTTTTTTTTGGGGGGGGGGGGGGTAAATCTCTTGATAAAACCCCATTCAGGATGGGGGGGGTGGGGAATGTACTGCTACAATTCATTATACTGTATGGTGTATATTGTCAATTGCTTTTCCTGCACAGCTGATTATGAACCTAGGCACAAAAGAAGATGTTTACTCTAGAACCTTCCACAGAGGCTCATAGATTATTGGATTTTCATAATCTCCAACCGAGACCCACCCTAGATCCGCGCTTCTCAATTATTTTCCGTTACGCAGCCCCCTAGGACGATGTAAACATTTTGCACGCCCCCCCCCCCCGCCAACTCTCCAGTCTGGGCCCCAATGGAATTTTAGTGTTAATAAAGCTGCTCTACCCACTGACCTGGGACGCCTTAAACATGATCTAATAAACCTAATCCTATGTAGCTTCTGCTCTGGCAATCTCACACTGCTTACCAGAGCTTACAAAACTTTTGCCAGACCCATCCTCCAATACAGCTCATCTGTTTGGAACCTATATCGCATCTTGGACATTAACACCCTTGAAAATTCCCAGAGATACTTCACCAGAAGAGCCCTTCACTCCTCCACTCGAAATAGAACACCCTACGAGACTAGACTTTCAATCCTGGGCCTGGAAAGTTTAGAACTAAGACGCCTTAAACAAGACCTAAGTATTGCCCACAAGATCATATGATGCAACGTCCCCCAAAGCAATGTGAGAAAATACTATTTGAGTGAAAGAGTAGTAGGTGCTTGGAACAAACTTCCAGCAGACGTGGTTGATAAATCCACAGGAACTGAATTGAAACATGCCTGGAATAAACACAGATCCATCCTAAGATAAAATACAGGAAATATTTATTTTATTTATTTATTTCATTCATTCATTCATTCATTCATTTACACAAATGCATAGGAAGAAAAATAGACATGTAGTAATATATATAAAGGTAAAGTGAACTTAGAGGAGAGGATATAGGAAAGGAAGAAAATATATATGATAAGTGAGAGAAAGTATAAGGGCAGATTAGATGGACCATGAGGTCTTTTTCTGCCGTCAATCTTCTATGTTTCTATGTTTCTACTGCACCAGAAAAAACATACCCAAAGCCCAGAAGGGGGAAAAGAAAGAATTTTTTTTAAAAAAATTTTCTACCGATTCTGCATACCTGACCAAAACTTTTCTACCGGTTTTGCGTACCTGACCGTACCCGTAGGAGCCCATCACTGCATCTAAACCCAAATAAGCCAACGTTTCATTTAAGCCTTAAATCATTGTGTGTTTTAATCCAATGTCGGTTCACGGCTACTCAGTCAGTAGATCAACGCAACGCTGAGACATAAGAGCTGGGACTACCTTTCAAAAGTGTTCGGAAACTTCAGATTGTGCAGAATGCAGCTGTGAGAGCAATCATGGGCTTTCCCAAATATGCCCATGTTACACCAACACTCCGCAGTCTGCATTGGTTGCTGATCAGTTTCCGGTCACAATTCAAAGTGTTGGTTATGACCTATAAAGCCCTTCATGGCATCGGACCAGACTATCTCAGGGACCGCCTTCTGCTGCATGAATCCCAGCGACCAGTCCGGGTCCCGTCAACTAAACAATGCCGCTTGGCGGGACCCAGGGGAAGAGCCTTCTCTGTGGTGGCCCCGGTCCTCTAGAACTGTTGTGATTCCGTCCGAGGCCCCTCAGGGAACGGCTGATCTTCTGTCGGTTTCCTGCTCAGAGGGGGAGGATGAGGAACAGGAGGTGCAGGCAGACGAGGAGGAGGAATCTCAGGCTGAGGAAGAGGGGGAACAGCCAGAGTCCCCCGAGAGGGAGTTCTCCCCAGCAAGCAGCCTGGATTCCTTAGAGGAAAATGCACAAGCAATAATCGATCTGCGACAGAGAAGAGCAACACAAAGAAGGGACCAATTAGCTAGGTACTTTCAGCACTAAAGAGGCAACAGCTGGGTTTGGGTGTGGTGCTCTCTAGAAAGGCTAAAAGGCAGACCCACCCTTCCTGGCTTGTGGAGTATTATCTTTGGGAGTCCTGGGACCTGGCTGTGCTCTTTGGCGTCTTGGAATTCTGGTTTGTGACTTTGAATACTGAAACCTTGGGGGGAAAAGGTGGGGGGTCTTATTCTCTCCAGTGGTGGGTGTGCCAGCAAGAAGGCTGCTGTATTGTCTGGACATCAGGACTCTGCTGTAAAGTCTCATAACCTGCCTGTGGGGAAGAACAGGTTTTTCTCTGTGTTTCTTTTTCAAGCTATAAAGTACTTTTGCTTTTACCAGCGTGTCTGGCTGTTTTTTCCAGTTGGTGTTGAGGTCTGGGGGCACCCAGACAGAACAAGAACCAACTCCCCCCAGAGATTAGAATTGCCCCCACCCTCCTTGCCTTTCGTAAGCTACTTAAAAGCCACCTCTGCCGCCAGGCATGGGGGAATTGAGATCCTCTTTCCCCCTAGGCCTTTACAATTTTATGCATGGTATGTCTGTATGTATGTTTGGTTTTTTATATTAATGGGTTTTTAATTGTTTTAATTGTTTTTAACATCAGATTACTATTGTACACTGTCTTATAATTGTTGTTAGCCGCCCCGAGTCTCCGGAGAGGGGCGGCATACAAATCCAATAAATAAAATAAAATAAAATAAATAAAATTCTGCCTCTCTCTCTTTGGTCTGGAAACCATCCCCTCTTCCAAAGCTACTCCAGATTCGGCAGATTGCGAACAGCTTGTCTCATTGTTGTTGTATTTTTCGCAGCGAGGCAATACGGATGTTTAAAATACACCACGAGAGGGGGAAAAAAGCAAATTTAAAAGCTAACCTCCTCTTTTATTCTGATTCTCCCACCGGTTGTAAATACAGTGGAACCCCGACATAAGAGCTGCTCTACTTAAGAGCAACTCGAGATAAGAGCTGGGAGGGGAGAGATATTTTTGTTCTACTTACAAGCCCAAATTCGAGATACAAGCGCCAAGGAGCTGTCTCCTGAAGCCAAACGCTAACTTCCGCGTTCGGCTTCAGGAGACAGCTGCGAAGCGGCGCACGTGTTTTAAAAGGTTGCAGCCGGCCTGGGGGGCTCGGGGGGGTGCTTGCAGCTTTCTTTCTTGCTCTTTTTCTTTCTCTCTTTTACCTTCCCTTCCTCTATTTCTTCTTTTCTTTCTCCTTCCCACCTTCTTCCCTCCCTCCCTCCCTTCACTCATTCCTCTCTTACTCTCCCCTTTCATAAGTTTCCTTGCTTCCTTCCTCTGTTCCTGTCCCTTCCCCCTTTCTTTCTTTCTTTCTTTCTTTCTTTCTTTCTTTCTTTCTTTCTTTCTTTCTTTCTTTCTTTCTTTCTTTCTCTTTTTCTTTCTCTCTTTTACCTTCCCTTCCTCTATTTCTTCTTTTCTTTCTCCTTCCCACCTTCTTCCCTCCCTCCCTCCCTTCACTCATTCCTCTCTTACTCTCCCCTTTCATAAGTTCCCTTGCTTCCTTCCTCTGTTCCTGTCCCTTCCCTCTTTCCTTCCTTCCTTCCCACCCTCCGTCCATTCATTCACCCATTCCTCTCTTGATCGCTTAAAGCCGGTCCCTGGTGCAAAAAGGGTTGGGGACCTCTGTCCTACAGGATTGGGTGGCAGAGAAGTTGAACATATGTAAATTTAAAAGTTTAAGAAAGTTTACAAGTTAAGTGAAAGAAACTTCATTATTCATTTATATGTACATGTACATTTCTTCATTAAAAACATGTCTTTCTGCATAATTTAGACTAACTTTGTGAGTTTTTTGAGGGCTGGAACCAATTAAAATTATTTACATTAATTCCTATGGGGAAAAGTCGTTCGAGATAAGAGCTGCTCGACTTAAGAGCCCAGGTCCGGAACGAATTAAACTCGTATCTCGAGGTACCACTGTATTTGACACAGAAAGCGAAGCAAAGTCCCAACGTTCCAGGCTGATGTACCACCACCATGGAAACTGTCAGTGACTTCTCGGTGAACTCTGCTTCAATGTCCCGGAGACATTTTTTAAAAAGTGTCCGACTTATTTAGCATCTCAAGAGTTCTGAGGCCATGGAGAATCTCAGGCGGAGCTGATCCGAGGGCTGACCCCTTTATCCGAGTCTACGTAGAGGGGCGGCATGCAAATCCAATTAATAATAATAATAATAATAATAATAATAATAATAATAATAATAATAATAATAATGTTTTCCACCTGTGCAAAAGGAGACATTAATTGGCTGCTAATGAAGACTTTTTGTCGTTGGCAGTTGCTAACATGCCCAGGGTTGCATTTAGTTAAATAATAATAATAATAATAATAATAATAATAATAATAATAATTTATTAGATTTGTATGCCGCCCCTCTCCATGGACTTGGAGCGGCTCACAACAACAACAACAACAACAATAATAATAAAACCATACAATGAACTAACAAACATCAAGGAAAATTTACATCAACTACATATTTAAATCAGAGGTCGTATATTATTTATTTATTTATTTATTTATTTATTTATTTATTTATTTATTTATCAGATTTGTATGCCGCCCCTCTCCATAGACTCGGGGCGGCTAACAACAATAATAAGACAATATAAACAAATCTAATATTTAAGTTAATTAAAAAAAACCAATTTAAGAAACCAATCATGCATACAGACATACCATGCATAAATTTTATAAGCCTAGGGGGAAGGGAAAGTCTCAATTTCCCCATGCCTGACGACAGAGGTGGGTTTTAAGGAGCTTGCGAAAGGCTAGGAGGGTGGGGGCAACTCTGATATCTGGGGGGAGTTGGTTCCAAAGGTCGGGGCCGCCACAGAGAAGGCTCTTCCCCTGGGTCCTGCCAAACGACATTGTTTAGTTGACGGGACCCGGAGAAGGCCATTATGGAAGTCCTTTCCTCATTTCTTTCTCAATCCCCCTTTTCTTTTTTCTTTCCCCTAACTTCCCCTTTCTACTATATCTTTCCTCTCCTCTCATTTTCTTCCTTCTCTCTTTTCTTCTATTTCCGTCATAATACAACATATATGATTGATATGTCATGTATTGTATTTACCTCTGTTTCATTTTTAACGCATATATTTAATAAAGATATATTTCTAAAGATGTTATAGTATGGTTATTTGTAGAGGATACATGTCCGATGAGTAGTTTAATCAATTTAGCAGAGAAGAACAGATCACCTTAGTAAAAAGTGTATTTAAATATATTTAGACTTTCTTTTTGAACATTTATTGTAACAAAGAAATATAGATATATTTATATATATTTGTTTTCGTAGATTTTCACGGGTATATGTATGTAGATTGTTCTGAGTTTGGGTTTTGCCCCCATGTAATATTTTGAATGTCTATGCGACGTTTCGGTGAAATCACATTCACCATCATCAGGCTGAAGTTGTTAGCTTCGTGCTGCTGTAAATATAGTTTATAGTTTATAGTAAATATAGTTTAACTATATTTACAGCAGCACGAAGTTAACAACTTCAGCCTGATGATGGTGAATGTGATTTCACCAAAACGTCGCATAGACATTCAAAATATTACACGGGGCAAAACCCGAACTCAGAACAATCTACATTTATGTATATTTATATATATATGGAGAAAAATAAAGAAAATTTTATACACAAGGAATAATATGTGGATCTTGTTTCTTTTAACATACGGAGGATGATACGAGGTGGACGTTACAGGGAGCACTGTGGTCAGTATGATCAAACATTGGTTTGATCATACTGACCACCGATCAATTTCCGGTCACAATTCAAAGTGTTGGTTATGACCTATAAAGCCCTTCATGGCATCGGACCAGTATATCTCCGGGACCGCCTTCTGCCGCACGAATCCCAGCGACCGGTTAGGTCCCACAGAGTTGGCCTTCTCCGGGTCCCATCGACTAAGCAATGTCGTTTGGTGAGACCCAGGAGGAGAGCCTTCTCTGTGGCGGCCCCGACCCTCTGAAACCAGCTCCCCCTAGATATCAGAGTTGCCCCCACCCTCCTTGCCTTTCGCAAGCTCCTTAAAACCCATCTCTGTCATCAGGCATGGGGGAATTGAAACTTCACTTCCCCCTAGGCTTATAGAATTTATACATGGTATGCTTGTACGTATGAGTGGTTCTTTAAATTGGGGTTTTTAAGATTATTTTTAATATTAGAGTTGTTTTCATTGTCTTTTCATTGTTGTTAGCCGCCCCGAGTCTTCGGAGAGGGGCGGCATACAAATCTAATAAATAAATTAAATAAATAAATAAAACACAAATAGATGAAATCATTATACTAGATACTAATTATAAATCCAAAGTATAGTCTTGGGGAAATCTTATTTACTGGCTCTTTCAATTCAAGGGAAGACAGGCTCAATCCAAGAGAGGATTAATCAGGGGTAAAATCCAACAGGTCTATTGGGTCTTGTATTTGAGGTTCTATTTCTATAAGCTGCCCGGAATGAGTTGGACAGACATATACATTTTCTTAATAAATAAATAAAATCTAATCTCAGATGTGACTCCTCCTTTCTGGATTTATCTTGGTTTTCTCTTCTTTTCTTTTTTTCCAGGCCAGGGTGAGGGGGAACCAAGCAACATGGTGTTTAGGGTGTCTTAGATAATGATGGACTAAGTTCCTAAGTTGACCTTTTGAACTCTTTGTTGATGTAAATACTGGACACTAGGCACAGGTTAGTAGCTGCCTGGAATGTGTAACCAAATCCTTTCCTAGGTTATGCCAACATTATGACTGGGTGGCTGACTGATTAATCGCGGGACAAGATAACTCCTTCAACAAGT
The DNA here is from genome assembly GCF_031021105.1 of Erythrolamprus reginae. Classification (NCBI taxonomy): domain Eukaryota; kingdom Metazoa; phylum Chordata; class Lepidosauria; order Squamata; family Dipsadidae; genus Erythrolamprus; species Erythrolamprus reginae. Next base: position 54,406,409 of record NC_091957.1, read on the forward strand.
CCCTTCAATAGAATAGAATAGAATTCTTTATTGGTCAAGTGTGATTGAACTATTAAACTGTATTCTGCCAGTTCCTACCGGTTCGTGTGAACCGGTAGTAGTAACCCTGTGGGTGGGTCAGTCCACACACCTTGGGGCTATGCCGTCCTACTTGTTGTGGTTGGCTTGCACCAAGGCCCTCTGATTATATTCCATCAAGTTCTTTGATTGTATTCCATCAAGTTCTTTAAAAAAAAATATTAAATTTTTATTACAGTAAACAAACAAACAAAAATTACTTAAAGAAAAAGTGCCCAACACCAATAAACCCCACCACCATTTAGGAGGTTAAATTATTTGCAATAAGTTTCAATTTCTTCCTTAGCTCCGGATTACATTTCTTTACCTACAAAAAGTGATTGGAATTTATTTTTCACATTGTCGTCATAAATTCTACTTAAGATATAATTTTTCACCTTATTCCATCGTGCCATCAGCTTCTCCAATTTATTTTCATCAAAGTTATTTAATCTTATTTCCATAATTTCGAAGTGGATGTGGTCCACCATGTACCAGTACCAATTCTGGATTGTCCATTTATTGCTATCCTTCCACCCTAATACCACTACTGCTTGAGCGCTTGGCAAAGCTGCTGTTTTGATTTCTTTAAATTCTCGTAATTCCACATATTTAACTAGTGTTGCTAACTCTTTCGTGATTATCCAATTAATGTTTAGCATATTATTTATTTCATTCTATACTTCCTTCCAAAATTTTTGAACTTCAACGTATTCCCAGAGCATATGCATAAAAACTCCTTTTACTTGGCAACCATGCCAGCAATTTCCTTTCCCTTTCCTCTGGAAGTGTGCTAGTTTTACTGGCTTCCATCAAACTCTTGAACAGCTTCTTCTAACCAAGACATGATGGTGCTTAGAGCTGCGGAAGGGAATTTGGACATTTAAAAATGGAGAAGTTTTCCAGTTCGGTTTTGCAGGGGTGGAAAAAAAAATAAGGTTGTTATAATACAATCACCTCTCCCTGGTATTATGCACAGCCATGGAATAAGATGCGAAGCCGAATGAGTGATTGGAGCTCACAGTTCAGCTAAATTAACATCTCCAGTCCATTTCTATGGCTAAATCTCAGTTCATCATAATCTTAGAGCAAATATTTGCCTTTCATGTCTCTGATTTATGCACCGAATATCATGTGCAGTGCCTTTCTCTCTTAATTATTATTATTTTTTTAAAAAACTGCTTTCAGGCAGAACGTCAAAGCCTGCTGTGTTTTATATTATGTTCTCCAACTCATTTTCCTGTGTTTTTTTTAAACAATAAAGGAAATGTCTAATTAATCTACGTACTGTGAATTTTTTCTTCTTCTGCTGCTGCTGCTTAAACTCTTTACCACTCATAAAAAGGACAAGGACAGAAGTGTAAAATGTTGCTAATTTGTTGCAACGGAGGGTGGTTGTGGGATGAATGTAAAATTATCTTTTTTCATATTCCCCAGCTCTTCTGTAATTGAGATTTACCCATCCTAATTGCACAGAAAGATATTGGAGCTGAAGAGTACCAGAACACAGTGTTTAAGATGTTAGATCTCATGAGACAAGTTTGGGAGGGGAAAAAAACCCCCCTACTGGGTGATTTTGGACACTGGCTGGTCTCAGCTAGATTAAACTCATGGATTGTTGCTAAAATAAAATTAAGGACAGACACTTCTCCGTTCTGTCGGGCTCTCTGGTAGAATCCTCCCAAAAATTCACAGGTACAAATTTCAGCCACACACACGTTTGAAAATTCAAAACAATGTTCTTTATAATGGAAATTCACTTAAACCAAGCCCTCTTTTGGTATAGCCAAGAGCACTCGTCTCCAAACAAACTGGTAATTTGTACAAGTCCCTTATCAGTTCTGTGATACTTAGCTTGCAGCTGTGAGGCAATTCACAGTCCTTCTTCTTTCACAAAGTGAAACACACTTTGCTCTGGTTTAGTTTCAAAGCGGGGAAAAATCAGCAAACAAAAGGTCAAAGTCAGTAAAGCAGTCACGAAACACAAGGATCAGATAATCCTCCACAATGGCCAAACCCACAGGCTGCTATTTATAGCAGCCTCACTAATGACCACAGCCCCACCCAACCACAGGTGGCCTCATTTTCTTTGACAATAATCTCTCAGTTGTTGCTGCCTATGCATCGCTCTCCGCATGCCTGGCTGTATCATTAACTCTTGTTCTGAATCCAAGGAGGAGCTAGATAATTTATCTCCTTCTGAGCTGTCTGCCACACTCTCCTCCTCCCACTCATGTCTTCTTGGTCAGAGGAGCCTTCATCAGCAGATTCCACCAGGGGCAAAACAGGCTTGCAGCATGTGGATGTCTCCCCCACATCCACAGTCCTTGAGGCAGGAGCTGGGCCAGAGCTAACCACAACACTTCTCTATACAGCATATGCAATTCTAAAATAAATTTTAAAATAAATGGTGTGCTATTAAGAGTGATTTCTTTTTCAAAAATACAATTTTGTATGCAATACCCAAGTCTTCTTACATTTATGGGGTTAAGGAAACAATTGCATGATTCAAAGCTGAGTAGGCAGACACACAAAAACATCACACACCACCCAGAGCCAACAGGGGGGCTGTAATTGAGTTGGGCTTACCAGTTTCAGCCCTTTTCACAACATAATCTGATATGGGACTTATATTTTCTCAAGAGATGCGCTCGATTGCCTCCGTGGAAACACCAGACTCTGCAAATACGATTGCTGTTTCTTTTATCAGCCATGAATGTGTTTTGGTGTACACTAGAATGGGGTGTTTAAAAAGGTGTTGTGTATGCATTTTAATTTTGGTGCTATAGAATAGAATAGAATAGAATAGAACAGAATAGCTATATTGGCCAAGTGTGAATGGACACCCAAGGAATTTGTCTTTGGTGCAGATGCTCTCATTGTACGTAAAAGAAAATAAGCATTTGTCAAGAATAATGATTTACAATACAGTGATACCTTGTCTTACCATTTTAATTGGTTCCGGGATGAGGTTCTTAAGGGGAAAAGTTTGTAAGATGAAACAATGTTTCCCATAGGAATCAATGGAAAAGCGATTAATGCGTGCAAGCCCAAAATTCACCCCTTTTGCCAGCTGAAGTCCCCGTTTTTGCAATGCTGGGATTCCCCTGAGGTTCCCCTCCATAGGAAACCCCACCTCCGGACTTCTGTGTTTTTGTGATGCTGCAGGGGAATCCCAGCAGGGGAATCCCAGCACCGCAAAAACGGGTGCTTCACTGGCAACAGAAGTCTGCAGGTGGGGTTTCCCAGCGAAGGGAGCATCAGTGAAATTGTAGCATCGCAAAAACACCAAAATCCTTGAAACCCCACCTCCGGACCTCTGTGTTTTTGTGATGCTGCGATTTCACTGAGGCTCCCCGCGCTGGGAAACCCCACCTCCGGACTTCCATTGCCAGCGAAGCACCCGTTTTTGCACTGCTGGGATTCCCCTGCAGCATCACAAAAACACGGAAGTCCGGAGGTGGGGTTTCCCATGGATGGGAGCCTCAAGGGGAACTGGCAACAGAAGTCTGGAGGCGGGGCATCCCAGGGGCGGCGATGGGTTTGTAAGGTGAAAATAGTTTGTAGGAAGAGGCAAAAAAATCTTAAACCCCGGGTTTGTATCTCAAAAAGTTTGTATGACGAGGGGTTTGTAAGACGAGGTATCACTGTACTTAATGATTGTCATAGGGGTCAAATAAGCAATCAGGAAACAATCAATATTAATAAAAAATTTAAGGATACAAGCAACAAGTTACAGTCATACAGTCCTAAGTGGGATGGTAGGAGTGATGAGAAAAAACTAGTAGAAATAGTAATGCAGACTTAGTAATTAGTTTGACAGTGTTGAGGGAATTGTTTAGCAGAGTGATGGCATTTGGGAAAAAACTGTTCTTGTGTCTAGTCGTCTTGGTGTGCAGGGCTCTGTAGCAACGTTTTGAGGGTAGGAGTTGAAACAGTTTGTGTCCAGGATGTGTGTATGTTTGGTTTTTATAATAAGGGTTTTTAGTTGTTTTATTAAATTGGATTGTTACATGTTGTTTTTTATCATTGTTGTTAGCCGCCCTGAGTCTGCGGAGAGGGGCGGCATACAAATCCAATAAAATAATAATAATAATAATAATAATAATAATAATAATGTGAAGGGTCAGTAAATATTCTACTCAAAAAAAATAAAAATAAAGGGGACACTTAAACAACAGAATATAACACCAAGTAAACCAAACTTCTGTGAAATCAAACTGTCCACTTAGGAAGCAACACTGATTGACCATCAATTTCACAGGCTGTTGTGCACATTCAGCTTTGTACAGAACAAAGTATTCAATGAGAATATTTCATTCATTCAGATCTAAGATGTGTTATTTGAGTGTTCCTTTTATTTTTTTTGAGCAGTGTATTTTCACAGCCCTCTTTTGGACTCGCGCAGCATACCAGTCCTCAGTGGAAGGCAGGTTGGCAGCAATTGTTGTTTTCTGCAGTTCTGATTAGTGGCGGAGCTTTGTGGATTTTTCAAGGAAAGGAAAAATTGCACGCAGAGAGTTAGAACAAAGTATAAGAACAAGACTGGGCCAAATGCACCAGCAATGACCCAACCAGAAGAAAGTCTCTCTGGCTTGGTTGCAACGCTGTTGGCTCACAATGCTGAACAACTTGTTTTGATGGTCCGCTGAAAAGTCATATGACTCATCTCTTGAGTCTGGTGAGAAAGAAATGTCCAGCCTTCACTGCCACTACATGTTCGTTTTATATTTGGCTGGTGGTGATGCCCCTGTGCACGGCTTCATGCAGTTCTATAGCTGACTTGTGTTTCTCTTCTTTCTCTCTCTCTCTCTCTTTTTCTTCTCCTCTCTTTCTCTCTCTCCTTTCTTTCTCTTGCTCTCTCTCTTTCTCTCCTTCTCTCTCTCTTTCTCTTGCTCTCTCTCTCAATTTATTTCTTTCCTTCCCTCTCTCTTTCTTCCCCCTCCCCAACTTTCTTTCTCTTTTCTCTTTCTCTCCCTCTTTTTCTCCCTTCCATCTTTCTCTCCCCCCTTTCTTTCTCTCCCTTTTCTTTCTCTTTCTTCTTTCTTTCTCTTTTTTCTCTCCTCTTTCTTTCCTTTTCTTTCTTTCTCTCTCTCTCTTTCTCCCCCTCCCCCCTCTTTCTTTCCCCCTCCCTTCTCCCACTTTATTTTTCTCCTTCTTTCTCTCCCCCCCTCTCTCTTTCCTTCCTTCCTTCCTTTCTCATTATCTCTCTCCCTCTTTTCGCTCTCTCATTCTCTCCCTCTCTCCTCTCTCTCTCTCTCCATGTCTTTCTCTCCCTCCCTTTTTCTCTTCCCCTCTCTCCGTTTCTCTCTCTTCCCCCCACCCTCCCTCCCTCTCTCTCTCCCTCCTTCCTTCCTTTCTTTCTCTCTCCCTCTTTTCTCTCTCTCATTCTCTCTCTCTCCATCTTTCTCTCCCTCCCCCTTTTTCTCTTCCCCTCTCTCCCTTTCTCTCTCTTCCCTCCCCTTCTCTCCAAAAGCAGACTGACTGACCCGCCAAACTCTGGAAAACAATTGCAGCCTGTCGCAACAGCCACACCAGCGCCGGGCATGTTGCAATACTTTACATAATTCATTGGGCACAATTATATTTGCCAGCAAAGAAGGAGTTTTCTCCCCCACCCTTCCTAATTTCATTTGAGTGAAAAGAAACTTAAGGCACTCTGCTTGTTACGTGCAGGGTAATAATGGCTTTACGTAGCTTGTATTTAAACCACGAGCTGACCAACCAGTTTGGAGACTTCTCAGACCGAACGGTGCAGATGAAGTGAAGGATACTTTGGAGTTTGGACTAAGCAGTGGTTGCTTACAAGAACATAGAGTTGCAAGTGTTGTGTTTGGGCCTGGGCCAGCCATTGCTCCCACAGATGGGAGAGATGCGGTGCAAAGTGAGTGCGAAAGCCTGGCTGACAGCCAGGAAGACGTGGCAGACAGCCAGGAGGATGAGGCCACTGGTTCGCAGGACTCAGCAGACAGCCCAGGGGATTTGGCATGCAGTCGCTCAGTCTTTCATCCTTGGATTCCTCTGCAGAACAATTCATAGACATGGGTAGCAGAAGAGCTATGCAAAGGAAGGATCAATTGAAGGATTATTACAAGTCATCAGAGTAGCACCTGGGTTGGGTGTGGTTCTTATACTGAAGGCTGGGTGTGGTTCCCTTAATGAGGGCTAAAGGTATAAAAGGGAATGGAGGCACAAGGCAAACTGTGGCTGTTTATCTGTGTTATTTTGTGGTTCCTGCTCTGAAGTTTCTGTTCCGTGCCTTTGGAGTTTTCAACTCAGCTTTTTCAGACACGTGGGAGGTGAAACCTCTGGGACTTTGCTGTTTGCTCCAAAGATTCAAAAGGACTCCTGAAACGTCTTTGCTCACTCCAGGTTGTCTTTGTTTGCTTTTTCCTGTGTTTTTGTATGTGGCTGAAGTAAGTCTTGCACTATCATTGTCTCCTGACACTAAGGACTGTTTTGAGTAACCCTTTTTTTGTTTGTTTAATACAAGTTTGCTGATTAGAAGAGCACATGTGTGTTTGATTTCTTTTCCTTGGACTGTTACGCATTGCCTGAGCCCAGTCAGGCAGAAAAGGAAGGGACTTTGGGGGTCTTTTAGTCCAGCCCTCTGCTTTAACAGGAAACCTTATGCCATTTCAAGCAAATAGTTGTCCAGCCTCTTCTTGAGAGCCTCCAGCGATGGAGCGCCCACAACCTCTGGTGGCAAGCTGTTCCACTGGTTAATTGTCCTCACTGTTATGACATTTCTTCTTAGTTTTAAGTTGCTTCTCTCCTTGATCATCTTATATCCATTGATTCTTGTCCTGCCTTCAGGTGCTTTGGAGAAAAGTTTGCCTCTGTCATCTTTGTGGCAGCCTCTCCAATCCTGGAAGATTGCTATCATATCTCCCTTAGCCCGTCTTTACTAACAGTCTCTCCCATAAACATGCAGTCAGTAATGACCTTATTAAGTCACCCACCAGATAATAAACACATGCTTGTGTGAATTATCCCAATCAGAAATGATGCACCCCTAACCCCACCCTGCTTAGAAGATAAGAATATATACAGTGGTGCCTCTACTTATGAACTTAATTCGTTCCGTGACCAGGTTCTTAACTAGAAAAGTTTGTAAGAAGAAGGAATTTTTCCCATAGGAATCAATGTCAAAGCAAATAATGTGTGCGATTAGGGAAACTACAGGGAGGGTGGAGGCCCTGTTTCCTCCCAGGAGATTCCTAGAGAGGCCCCACAGAGGCTTCTCCCCACCTTTTCCGGTCCTATTTCCTCCCAGGAGATTCCTAGAGAGGCCCCACGGAGGCTTCTCCCCGCCTTTTCCAGCCCTGTTTCCTCCCAGGAGATTCCTAGAGAGGCCCCACGGAGGCTTCTCCCTGCCTTTTCCAGTTACAGTTTCAGAGGCTCAGGTTTGTAAGTGGAAAATGGTTCTTGAGAAGAGGCAAAAAAATCTCGAACACCCGGTCCTTATCTAGAAAAGTTCGTAAGTGGAGGCGTTCGTAGGTAGAGGTACCACTGTATATACATTCACCGCCCTTACATTACAACTGGGAAAATCCACCAGGTCTCCTAACTAAATACTAGATGCTCTAAAATACAGATCTAGACCCGAATGCAGCGGAAATGTTTGTTAGAGGAGTTCCTAACTGCACATCCATTTTAAAAATTAACATTTAGATTAAAATTTAATTTCCCCCCACCCCTCTCCTCCCCAAAACCAGTCTGCTGCTGTTCTGATTTTTCATGCTAGCTGACTTGACTAAGGTCAAGTTAGCTAGCAGATGTAATTATTCTACAAATGCGTCTGACTGTATGTATTTATAAATAACAACACATTTGCATATATATCTTTTCCCCGTTTCTGATAAGGAGGATGATCCAGAGATGGCTGACACGGGTGCCTTTAATGACAGCAGGGGGAAGTATTAATTAGAACTTTGCTACTTCAGAAGCTGCATCAACAACTTATCAGGGTTGATTGCTTGCTTCAGTCGCGATTCTAGCAAACAAAGAGACTACAAAGATAATAATAATAATAATAATAATAATAATAATAATAATTATTATTATTATTATTTATTGGATTTGTATGCCGTCCCTCTCCGTAGATTCGGGGCGGCATACAAATCCAATAAATAATAATAATAATAATAATAATAATAATAATTATTATTATTATTATTATTATTATTATTATTATTATTATCTTTGTAGTCTCTTTGTTTGCTACAACAATGATAAAACAACATGTAACAATCCAATAATAAAAACAACTAAAAGCCCTTATTATAAAACCAAACATATACACAGACATACCATGCATAACTTGTAAAGGCCTAGGGGGAAGGAATGTCTCAACTCCCCCATGCCTGGCGGTATAAGTGAGTCTTGAGTAGCTTACAAAAGGCAAGGAGGGTGGGGGCAATTCTAATCTCTGGGGGGAGTTGGTTCCAGAGGGCCGGGGCTGCCACAAAGAAGGCTCTTCCCCTGGGTCCCGCCAAGCGACATTGTTTAGTGGACGGGACCCGGAGAAGACCCACTCTGTGGGACCTAACTGGTCGCTAGGATTCGTGCGGCAGAAGGCGGTCCCTGAGATAATCTGGTCCGGTGCCATGAAGGGCTTTATAGGTGATAACCAACACTTTGAATTGTGATTGGAAACTGATTGGCAACCAATGCAGACTGCGGAGTGTTGGTGTAACATGGGCATATTTATTGAAGCCCATGATAGCTCTCGCAGCTGCATTCTGCACGACCTGAAGTTTCCGAACACTTTTCAAAGTTAGCCCCAATATATCGGGAGAACATCAGGTTAGGGAATAGACAAGGACACCCCTCCCAGGGATGTCTCTTGGGCAGGGGGAAGGAATTATGAGTCACTGTGCAGGGTGGTTGAGCTCACTGCCGCAGCAAGAAAGAGCGATGAAGTCATGAGACCAAGATAGAATGTAGGTTGCTTAGATAAGTGGTTCATTGTCAGCTCAGGCTGAAAAAGGACCCAGGTGACGTTCAGATAGAATCAGAACAAATAGAGTTGGAAGGGAGACGCGAGGTCTTCTAGTCTAACCCCTTGATTATGCCGGAAACCCTTCAGGGGTGGGCAAAAAAATGGAAACACCTTGCAGCTCTTCTGTGGAATCCAGATTTGTGAAGCTCCCTTCGAACAGGTTTTGTGGAAACTGGGTTCTGTACGTGTCTATTGAGCCCTGCAGTGATTTTAGGAGCTGCGGTCTTGCGATCTGCTCTAACCATTCGCTTTAGAGTCCGACGGTCTCTCTCTCAGACCACTTCGACTTTCAACCACACCTGTGCTGGGCTGAGGACGTTTTCCCTTCTCTTTCAAAAGCAGTCATGACTTTGGAGACATGACCTCTTGAAACGCCAAACATTCGGGCACTTTCTGTTACATGAGCACCTGCCATTCGGGCACCAACAATTTGGCCTCTTTGAAAGTCTGAGAGCTCTGCCATTTCTAGAAGGTTATAACCAATTCCCTTAAATTTCTGTAAAAAAAGAGGTAGTTTAAAAAAAAAAACATATCAAATAACAGAATTAAAAAACCCCAAACATTAATGAACTCAATCTATATAATCTGGAGGACAGAAGGGAAAGGGGGGACAGGATCGAAACATTTAAATAGGTTAAAGAGTTAAATAAGGTTCAGGAGTGTTTTAAATAGGAAAGTGAACACAAGAACAAGGGGGCACACTCTGAGGTGAGTTGGGGGAAAGATCAGAAGCAACGGGAGAAAATATTATTTGACTGAAAGAGTGGTAGATGCTTGGAACAAACTTCCAGCCGACGTGGTTGGTAAATCCACAGGAACTGAATTGAAACATGCCTGGGATAAACATCTATCCATCCTAAGATAAAATAAAGGAAACAGTATAAGGGCAGACTAGATGGACCATGAGGTCTTTTTCTGCCATCAATCTTCTATGTGTCTATGAATGAGGAAGGAAGGGAGAAAGGAAGGGGAGGAAGGAAAGAATGAATGAATGAAGGAAGGAAGGAAGGAAGGAAGGAAGGATCCAAAGGAACTGAATTTAAACATGCCTGGGATAAACATAGATCCATCCTAAGATAAAGTACAGGAAATAGTATAAGGGCAGACTAGATGGACCAGGAGGTCTTTTTCTGCCATCAATCTTCTATGTTTCTATGAATGAGGAAGGAAGGGAGAAAGGAAGGGGAGGAAGGAAAGAATGAATGAAGGAAGGAAGGAAGGAAGGCAGGCAGGCAGGCAGGCAGGAAGGAAGGAAGGAAGGAAGGAAGGAAGGAAGGAAGGAAGGAAGGAAGGAAGGAAGGATCCACAGTAACTGAATTTAAACATGCCTGGGATAAACATAGATCCATCCTAAGATAAAGTACAGGAAGTAGTATAAGGGCAGACTAGATGGACCAGGAGGTCTTTTTCTGACGTCAGACTTCTATGTTTCTAAATTTTAATCTCAACAGGATCGTGTTAGAGGAGTTTTGGAGGGACGGATGTGGGGTGATGCCACCCTGCCTTAGCTCACTAGAGCTCAGCCACGTTTTCAAGGAAGTTGCAGCAAAAACAGATCAGCAGGAGAAACCCCCCCCCCCGATATATCAGTGACTTAGCACTCTGCAGCGGTTGATCAGAGTGGGGGGGGGGGATTTGTGCAGAATCATCAATTTCCCGCTTTTATTCCTCCCCTCCCCCCCTCTTTCTAGAAGACAGAGTAGGCAGTTTTACTCATACTGCAGAGAAATCTTCTTGTAATTGATCACAGAGGGAGGGAGGGGAGGAAGGAAGGAAAGAGGGAGGGAGGGGAAAGGAAGGGGAGGGAGGGGAGAGAGAGGAAAGAAAAGGGAGCATGGAGGAAAGACTAGAAAGAAGGAAAGGTGGGAGGGAAGAACAGAGGAAAGGAGGAGGGGAGGGAGGGAGGGAATGGAGGGAGGGAGGGGAAAGAAAGGGAAGGGAGGGAGGGAGAGGAAAGAAGAAAGGAAGAGGAAAGAAGGAAGAGGAAGGGAGGAAGTGGAAGGAAGACAGGAAGTAAAAGGAAGGGAGGGAGGGAGGAAGGGAGGGAGGATGGAAGAGGAAATAAGAAAGGAAGAGGAAGGAAAGGAAGACAGGAAGGAAGACAGGAAGACAGGAAGGAAAAGTAAGGAAGGAAGGAAGGAAGAGAAGGAAGACAGGAAGGAAGAAAGAAGAAGGAAAGAAGGAAGAGGAAGGAAGGAAGACAGGAAGGAAAAGGAAGGAAGGAAGAGGAAGGAAAGAAGAGGAAGGAAGGAAGACAGGAAGGAAAAGGAAGGAAAAGGAAGGAAGGAAGGAAGAGGAAGGAAGGAAGGAAAGAAGGAAGGAAGGGAGGGGACAAGATTAGAGATTTCAATTGTCACTCTGACTGCCTTGTTGTCTGCTGCCTCTTGCTTGTTTAACAAACGAGGAGACCTCCAACAAAACGCAGCGAATTTTGAATACTGAAACTCACAAAGCAATGTAATGCTGGGCAGAACCTGGATGCTTTCTTGCACCTGACAAGACAGGCATTTTTCAGCTGCTTCCTCCTTCACCACTCGGTCTATTTGAAATGGGCACAAATTATATTGCAATGCTAGTGGGGAAACTCCATTCGTCTCTTCTCCATTGTCAAGATCCCATGGAAATGTGTTTGCTTCCCAAAGTGATCTCGTCTCTTAGCAGCAATAGTGCCTGATCGAAAAAGGGGCAGAGACAGAGAGATTGTTGGTTGTGTTTGTTTGTTTGCTTGAGTTTGTCAAGCATGTATGCAAAAGCAAGTATAAGGATGAAAAAATTGGATTTCACCACTGGGTTGAAACTGAAGTAGTCGTTGACATGTAAGACATTGCCGCCGACAATTTTGTGTACTAGGCTTAGGTCAGACCATTGGCGGCATAGTTCTAGGTGGTCCAGGTCCAAAGTTTCAAGCCTGGTGGCATAAGGTATTCTATTGCAAGCAGAGGAGTGGGGGACTCTTCTCGTAAAATACCCCTGGACCCGCTCAATTGTATTAATGTCCGATATGCAGTGTGGATTCCAAGTGGATGAGCAGTATTCCAGAATTGGTCTGGCAAAGGTTTTGTATGTCCTGGTTATTAGATTATGTTATGTTGTGTTATGTTATATTATATTATATTATATTATATTATATTATTATATTATAATATAATATAATATAATATAATATAATATTATATTATATTATATTATATTATATTATATTATATTATAGAAGACTGACGGCAGAAAAAGACCTCATGGTCCATCTAGTCTGCCCTTATACTATTTCCTGTATTTTATCTTACAATGGATATATGTTTATCCCAGGCATGTTTTAATTCAGTTACTGTGGATTTACCAACCATGTCTGCTGGAAGTTTGTTCCAAGGATCTACTACTCTTTCAGTGAAATAATATTTTCTCACGTTGCTTTTGATCTTTCCCCCAACTAACTTCAGATTGTGTCCCCTTGTTCTTGTGTTCTCCTGGACCTTATTTAACCCTTTAACATATTTAAATGTTTCGATCATGTCCCCCCTTTTCCTTCTGTCCTCCAGACTATACAGATTGAGTTCATGAAGTCTTTCCTGATACGTTTTATGCTTAAGACCTTCCACCATTCTTGTAGCCCATCTTTGGACCCGTCCAGTGCTTGGAGTTTTCTAAATGCTTGACCAGGGGAAGACTAGAAGACGTCCAAAGTGTCTTCCAACTCTGTTATACTGAATAAAGCTTGCAATGAAGGCAGGGAAACAACTAGGAATCCAGCATTTAAGAATTCTGGTTATTTTGGATGTATTGACACAAAGCATTTGTCCAGGGGAAGAAACCTCACTGATAATGCTAGACCCATTCTCGAATACAGCTCATCTGTCTGGAACCCATACCACATCTCAGACATCAACACTCTCGAAAACGTCCAAAGATATTTCACCAGAAGAGCCCTTCACTCCTCCACTCGAAACAGAATACCCTACGAAAATAGACTATCTATCCTGGGTATTGAAAGTTTAGAACTGCGGCGCCTAAAACACGATTTAAGTATTGCCCACAAAATCATATGCTGCAACGTCCTTCCGGTCAACGACTTCTTCAGCTTCAATCGCAACAACACAAGAGCACACAACAGATTCAAACTTAATATTAACCGCTCCAAACTTGACTGTAAAATATATGACTTTAACAATCGAGTTGTCAAAGCGTGGAACTCATTACCGGACTCAATTGTGACAACCCCTAACCCCCAACACTTCTCCCTTAGACTCTCCACGATTGACCTCTCCAGGTTCCTAAGAGGCCAGTAAGGGGCGTACATAAGTGCACTGGTGTGCCTTTCGTCCCCTGTCCAATTGTCTTCCCTTATCTCATTTATCATATATATTCTCTCCTTATCTATCTATCTATCTATCTATCTATCTATCTATCTATCTATCTATCTATCTATCTATCTATCCTATCTACCTATCTATCTCTATCTATCTATCTATCTATCTATCTATCTATCTATCTATCTATCTATCTATCTATCTGTCTATATCATATATATTCTCTCCTTATCTCTTATATCATATATATTCTCTCCCTCCCATCTACTTCTCTTCTTTTTTATTTTCTATCTACTTCTCTTCTTTTTTACTTTCTATCTTTATATATATATTACTTAATGTCTACTCTCTTCCATATGTATTGTATATTGGACAAAGAATAAATAAAATAAATAAATAAAATAAATAATAAATAAAACACCTTGGAATAACATTCTCGAATTCGGCTACTCCTCCAAAACTACGTTGCTTCAGCCCTTTAAGTGCAGTAGTTTCAAAGTTGTCAGCACCACAAGGAGGATTTTCCATTGCCTCACACAACCAGTCAAGAAAACTCAGATCATATTGCTTCAATCATCTTTTATTAATATCTTCCTACATTTAAAAGATCAGAGCGGCTTAAAGCTAGCCAGAAAGGGGAAGTCGGGAGGCCAGAGGGAATAAGAGAGCTTTTAAAACCACACTAGGGAATTCATATTCCACAAAAAGGAGGGTAGCTCAGATAGTTTTACTCTAAGCTACTTCCCTGCGAGGGAAAAGGTCTATTGATAGGCAGGTAATACTAATAAGGGCTCGTTCCATTATTTGTTTTAAGTAGAATCGGAACAGAGATGAAAGGGACCTTGGAGGTTTCCTAGTCGTCTCTGAGATCCAAAAGGTTGGGGACACCTGGAGTAGAAGACCTCCAAGATCTCTTCTCTTCTCTTTCTCTTTTCTTTTCTCTCTCCTCCTATTCTATTCTATTCTATTCTATCTTCTATATTCTCTTCTCTTCTCTTCCTCTCCTCTTCTCTCTACTATATTCTATTTTATATTCTATTCTATCTTCTATCTTCTCTTCTCTTCCTCTCTTCTCTCTCCTATATTCTATTCTATATTCTATTCTCTCTACTATATTCTTTTCTTTTCCTCTTCTCTTTTCTTCTCTTCTCTTCTTTTCTCACTCCTATATTCTATTCTCTACTCTTCTATTTTCTCTTCTTCTCTTCTAATTTTCTCTCCTATATTCTATTCTATTCTATACTCTACTCTACCCTACCCTTATTCTATTCTATTCTATTCTATTCTATCCTCTTCTATATTCTTTTCTTTTCCTCTTCTCTTCTCTTCTCACTCCTATATTCTATTCTCTACTCTTCTATTTTCTCTTATCTTCTCTTCTAATTTTCTCTCCTATATTCTATTCTATTCTACTCTACTCTATTCTGAGGCGCTGGGCTACTGTCCAGTGTAAACGTTGTCCAAGTGAGAGCCTTTCTACCAGCTGCTTTGTTCCTCCTCTCAGAACACCAGAAATGGGTTAACAAATTCAGATTATTTCCTGGCAGGCAGCTTGTTGAGATTGGATGTCCCTGCCATTTCAGATCACTCAGGATTTATAAGGGAGATGTTTGTTTAACTCGAAGGCCGTGGTTGCATCACGCACTGTGACTTTGGGCGGTAACCTTCTAACAAGCAAGGCACGGTGTCAAATGTACATCGAAAGTCACACCTGGGGAGCCAAAAAACCCCCAACCCCACGGGTTGGAAAGCTTTACAATTAAGTGTACAAAGAAAACATATTTAAACCTGGCTTGCAAAAGAGCCGAGCCGACTCAGGGAAGGCACCCAAGGCGTCTTGTTGCAAAAGAGAAATCGGTTCCAGAGTTGCTTTCTCCAGCCCAGAGGCCACCAAATACCTAAACATTAGTCTTCCAGCATTCCAAGGAATTTGGTCTCTGCGCTGGCTGATCCCTCTGGAAATCTTGCATTTTAAATGCCGGAGTGCTTCCAGTTGAAAGAAGGCTGGTCTAAGGATTTCTTTTGAGCTGCCATCATTTATTTATTTATTTATTTTTATTTGTTTCGTCCAATACACAATAATAATAGAGGATATGTACGAGTAGAACGTATCAAAGAGAGTATAGAAGAGAAATAGAGGAGTAAAATATAACTTGAGAGAATAGCAGAAAATATAAGAGATAGAAGAGATATAATGGACAGAAGAGATAGAAGAGAAGATATAGGAGGTATAGGAGAGACTATAGGACAGGGGACGGTAGGCACTATTTCCTCCAAACAAATTGGTCATTTGAAGGGGAAACAAAGGTTTCTAGCAAAGGAAGAGGAAAGGAAAGGAAAGGAAAGGAAAGAAAGGAAAAGGAAGTAAGAAGAGGAAAGGGAAGGAAAGGAAGAGGAAAGGAAAGAAAGGAAAGAAAAGGAAAGGGAGAAGAGGAAAGGAAAGGCAGAAGAGGAAAAGAAAGGAAAAGAAAAGAAAAGGAAGGAAAGGAAAGGAAGAAAAGGAAAGGAAGAGAAAAGGAAAAGGAAGGAAAGGGAAGGAAAGGAAGAGGAAAGGAAAGAAAGGAAAGAAAAGGAAAGGGAGAAGAGGAAAAGAAAGGAAAAGAAAAGAAAAGGAAGGAAAGGAAAGGAAAAGGAAGGAAAGGGAAGGAAAGGAAGAGGAAAGGAAAGAAAGGAAAGAAAAGGAAAGGGAGAAGAGGAAAAGAAAGGAAAAGAAAAGAAAAGGAAAGGAAGAGAAAAGGAAAAGGAAAGAAAGGAAAGAAAAGGAAAGGGAGAAGAGGAAAAGAAAGGAAGAGAAAAGGAAAAGGAAGGAAAGGGAAGGAAAGGAAAGGAAAGGAAGGAGAGGAAAGAAAAGGCAGAAGAGGAAAAGAAAAAGAAAGAAAAGAAAGGTAAGGGAAGGAAAGGAAGAAGAGGAAAGGAAAGGAAAAGAAAGGAAAGAAAGAATGCAATAGCAATAGCACTTAGACTTATATACCGCTTCCTAGTGCTTTTACAGCCCCCTCTAAGCAGTTTACAGCCTCAGCCTCTTGCCCCCAACAATCTGGGTCCTCATTTGACCCATCTTGGAAGAATAGAAGGCTGAGTCAACCTTGAGCCGGTGGTGAGATTTGAACTGCTGAACTACACTTACCAGTTAGCTAAAGTAGCCTGCAGTGCTTCACTCTAACCACTGCACCACTTTGCCCCCAGCGAGGGCATGACCATCACAGATTGTCATGGAATTGATCAACTCCGATGTTGACTCTGCCACCAAAAAAGGATTATCCACATATTGGTGGTTTAGCCATAGATTGAAACAAACGCACCATTTAACTCAGGAAATATCAAAGCATCTCCTTGGAAGTCTTAAGTGGATGAGGTGCAACCTTGCCATCTGTTACAAGCCACAATGACAACATACGACAGGAGGTATCTCCTCGGGATTCCACAAATGTTGCAATTATCCAACGAGCACCATGACATCAGAGGTTAATCAGACGCATGTTACAATGCATGGATGTTATTCGCCCCTCTGCTCATGAGCAACCTCATTAAACCCAGTTCTAAAACAATAGATTATGAGGGTTTACAGATTTAGAAACATAGAAGATTGGAACTAGAATTTACAAGGTTAGAAGAATGAAAAGAAGAGGGAAAAAGGGGAGGGGGCAAACAAAGTAGAGATTAGAAGATGCCACGGCAAGGCATCTTAAAAACTTAGAAGATTGACGGCAGAAAAGGACCCCACGGTCTATCTAGTCTGCCCTTATACAATTTCCTGTATTTTATCTTAGGATGGATCTATGTTTCTCCCAGGCATGTTTAAATTCAGTTACTGTGGATTTACCAACCACGTCTGCTGGAAATTTGTTCCAAGCATCTACTACTCTTTCAGTCAAATAATATTTCCTCCCGTTGCTTCTGATCTTTCCCACAACTAACCTCAGAGTGTGCCCCCTTGTTCTTGGGATCGCTTTCCTATTAAAAACACTTCCTTCCTGAGCTTTATTTAACCCTTTAACATTTTTAAATGTTTCTTTAAAAAAAATTTTTTTTATTAAATTGCAGACAAACATAACATAAATTACATATAACACTTAGTGGAGCAACAATTGCTCCGCTCAGAGTAGAAGTCATCTTTGTATTTATAATAAGAAAAAAAAATCTTATCATTATTTAACACCATCTATGAAATACTTAAAAATATCAATTATGAGATGATAGGTAAAAACACATCTAAAGTATTTAAGAATATATAGAAATTTTAAAATTATGACTTAAATTGAACTAAAAGAAAGAAGAAAAATGTTTGATTACTGCAACGCTCTCTACATGGGGCTACCTCTGAAAAGTGTTTGGAAACTTCAGATCGTGCAGAACGCGGCAGCGAGAGCTATCGTGGGGCTTCCCAGATTCGCCCACGTTTCTGCAACACTCCGTGGCCTGCATTGGCTGCCGATCAGTTTCCGGTCACAATTAAAAGTATTGGTTATGACCTTTAATGCCCTGAATGGCATTGGACCAGATTACCTCCAGAACCACCTGCTACCGCACAAATTCCAGCAACCGATAAGGTCCCACAGAGTTGGCCTTCTCCGGGTCCCGTCGACCAAACAATGTCATTTGGTGGGCCCCAGGGGAAGAGCCTTCTCTGTGGCAGCCCCGGCCCTCTGGAATCAACTCCCCCCGGAGATTAGAACCGCCCCCACACTCCTTGTCTTTTGTGAATTACTCAAGACCCATCTATACCGCCAGCCATGAGAGAGTTGAGACACCTTTCCCCCAGGCTTTTTTATATTTATGTTTGGGTATGTATATGTTGTTTGCTTTTTTAAATATGATATGGTTTTATGTGCTTTTTAATATTAGATTTGTTTTCGCTGGAATATTGTTTTTATTATATTGTTGTGAGCCGCCCTGAGTCTTTGGAGAGGGGCGGCATACAAATCTAATAAATTGAATTGAATTGAATTGAATCCACTGTATATTAAATTATAAATGTCCTTTCCCAGGAAAGACACGAGAACCATGGCTTTGGCGTTGTGCGGCAATTTTTGCTTATTATTTATTTATTCATTCATTCATTCATTCATTCATTCATTCATTCATTCATTCATTTATTTATTTTGTCCAATACACAATGAGGGTTTTAGTGGGTGTATATTTATATATACATAGTAAAATACATGATGAAGGTTATAGAGGAGATACTCATAGTAAAATATATCTAAGAAATAATAGAAAAGAAGATATAGGAATAGAACATATCAATGAAAGAATAGAAGAAGAGATATTGGAATAGAAGAAAGGTATAGGAGATATAGGAGAGCAATAGGACAGGGGACAGAAGGCACTCTAGTGCACTTGTACTCGCCCCTTACTGACCTCTTAGGAATCTGGATAGGTCAACCATAGATAATCTAAGGGTAAAGTGTTGGGGGTTTGGGGATGACACTATGGAGTCCGGTAATGAGTTCCACGCTTCGACAACGTGGTTACTGAAGTCATATTTTTTACAGTCAAGTTTGGAGTGGTTAATATTAAGTTTAAATCTGCTGTGTGCTCTTGTGTTGTTGTGGTTGAAGCTGAAGTAGTCGTCAACAGGCAGGACGTTGCAGCATATGATCTTGTGTACTTAGATCTTGTTTAAGGCGTCTTAGTTCTAAACTTTCTAGGCCCAGGATTGAAAGTCTAGTCTCGTAGGGTGTTCTATTTCGAGTGGAGGAGTGAAGGGCTCTTCTGGTGAAGTATCTTTGGGCATTTTCAAGGGTGTTAATGTCTGAGATGCGATATGGGTTCCAAACAGATGAGCTGTATTCGAGGATGGGTCTGGCAAAAGTTTTGTAAGCTCTGGTAAGTAGTGTGAGATTGCCAGAGCAGAAGCTACGTAGGATGAGGTTTACAACTCTTGAAGCCTTCTTGGCTATATTGTTGCAGTGGGCTTTGGCACTTGTTGAACAAAGCGACAGATTTGTGATAGTCTCCATGTGTCTAGCTCCAAGGTATAAAAGAGCAAAGGGAAGAGTGTTCGTGAGCTCGATTTCTCCAAAGACAATCCTTGGGCTGCCTGTTTCGACAGGTGATATTTAAATCCCCTCTGTGTGATTTTCTCTTAAGCAAATATCACCTCTGTACTGGAACATCACCGATAAGAGCCTGGGAAAATTAGTCAGGGCTCACTAGCCAAACACAGTTGTGACGGCTTGAAAGAGACTTTGACCTGTAAGAGAACACAACGTTGTCTCATACATACATACAGTGAAGGGCTGCGGTTATTTTTTTTACTACAATCCCTGTCCTATTTGGACAGGGAGTCTCTGCTCACAGTCACTCACGCCCTCATCACCTCGAGGTTTGACTACTGCAACCCTCTCTACATGGGGCTGCCTTTGAAAAGTGTTCGGAAACTTCAGGACGTGCAGAATGCGGCCGCGAGAGCAATCATGGGCTTTCCCAGATATGCCCATGTCTTGTTAACACTTCGCAGTTTGCAATGACTGCTGATCAATTTCCGGTCACAATTCAAAGTGTTGGTTATGACCTATAAAGCCCTACATGGCATCGGACCAGAATATCTTCGGGACCGCCTTCTGCCGCACGGACCCCAGCGACCGATTAGGTCCCACAGAGTTTAGTCCCATCGACTAAACAATGCTGTCTGGCGGGACCCAGGGGAAGAGCCTTCTCTGTGGCGGCCCCGGTCCTCTGGAATCAACTCCCCCCCAGAGATTAGGATTGCCCCCACTCTCCTTGCCTTTTGAAAGCTCCTAAAAATCTACCTACGTCGCCAGGCATGGGGAAACTGATACACCCCTTAGCTACTATGGTTTTTTATGTATGGTTCGTTAGGTTGTGTGATTGTTTTTTATAAGAACGGTTTTAAATTGCTTTTAACATTAGATTTGTACATTGTGTTTTGCTGTTGTGAGTCCTCAGAGAGGGGCAGCATACAAATCTAATAAATTATTATTATTATTATTATTATTATTATTATTATTATTATTATTATGATCATCACACTGTGGGCGTGGCTTGTTTTATGGGTGTGGTTTGCTGGTTATGTGACCAGGTAGGCGTGATTTGCTGGCCATGTGACTGGGTGGGAGTGGTTTGACAATCATGTGACCAGGGTGGCTTAAAGGTCATGTGACTGGGTGGGAGTGGCTTACCGACCAAGATAAGTTTTCAAAAATAGGTGCTTGGACTCTTTTTCAATCGGTTAAGTCCCATTATTTGAATAGCCCCAAAAAGGACCAAGGATAGCCAGCATTATTTGTTGTGGAGCACAGTAACATTTTCAGATTTTGTACTGAACCCACCAAGTTCAGTATGAGAACAGTTTAGGAAAGTAGCTCAATTTTCTTTCATTACTATAAAAGTTCAGTTCTAGATAATGATTAAAATGATTAACGTGTTTATGGCTGAAAACATACTATTTAATTATTTCCTATTTTAAAAGTAATTAAGGATCATACTAAGGTACTACAGAAGGAAGAACAGTAAAAAAACCTATTGTGTCCAATAAATAGTGCATAAACTTACTACACCCATTACTTGTCTATAGAGATGCTACGGATAACCATGTGCCTTTGCCATTTGCACAGATATTTTTTGCCTTGTTTTTGGTTTAAAGAATCTACAAGAAAACAGGCTGGTCCGAACAGCAGGAATGTTTGCCCAGGCTGTAAAAATACCTTCCACATCATCATTCTCCAAGATGGTACGGTGACAAATATGCAACAGAAAACATACTCTGAATCTGTCGTGACTTGGCTGTTGACTAAGAGAAACTGGCAGCTGCTTTCTCTCTTCTGAGATCTAAGGCAAACGCATGTTTTAATCTTTGGGGGAAAAAACAACAACAGATTTTGCTCAATAAGATGGAGCCTTCCTCCCTCCCCCACAAAAGCCTACGAGAAATAATAATAATAATAATAATAATAATAATAATAATAATAATAATAATAGAATAGAATAGAATAGAATTCTTTATTGGCCAAGTGTGATTAGACACACAAGGAATTTGTCTTGGTGCATATGCTCTCAGCGTACATAAAATAAAATATACATTTGTCAAGAATCATGTGGTACAACACTTAATGATTGTCATAGGGGTCAAATAAGCAATGAAGAAGCAATATTAATAAAAATCTTAGGATATAAGCAACAAGTTACAGTCATACAGTCAACATGGGAGGAAATGGGTGAAAGGAATGATGAGAAAAACTAGTAGAATAGAAGTGCAGATTTAGTAGAAAGTCTGACAGTGTTGAGGGAATTATTTGTTTAGTAGAGTGATGGCGTTAGGAAAAAAACTGTTCTTGTGTCTAGTTGTCTTGGTGTGCAGGGCTCTGTAGCGACGTTTTGAGGGTAGGAGTTGAAACAATAATAATAATAATAATAATAATAATAATAATAATAATAATAATAACAACAACAACAACAACAAAAACAATAAAACAACAACAACAACAACAATTTAATAAAACAATAATACATTGGCAAACAATCAATACAAACTCAAGGTAAACTTGATTGCAGAAAATACGACTTCAGCAACAGAGTGGTCAATGTCTGGAACCACCAGGAGATGGTGAGTTCTAGTCCTACCTTAGGCATAAAAGCCAACTGGTTGAGTGTGGGCCAACCACCAGGAGATTGAGAATTCTAATTCCATCTCAGGTATGAAAGCCAACTGAGCCAACCACCAAGAATTGTAGTCTCACCTTAGGCATGAAAGCCAGCTGGGTAACTTTGGGACAATCACCAGGAGACTGTGAGTTCTAGTTCCACCTCGGGCATGAAAGCCAACTGGTGACTTTCGGCCAACCACCAGAAGTCTGTGAGTTCGAGTCCCATTTTAGGCATACGAGGTAAAATGAATCATTTTTGGCCAGTCCCTCTTTCTCAGTCCACAACGTCAGACTCGGTTAACCTGCTGGTTGGTCAATTCCTGTCGCAGCCGATGGATCAACACTTGGTTTCTATTAGAAAAATGGAGTCCTCTCAAAATCTCATGAGCGCGAGTGAGATTTCGGTGATTTTCGCTGATATTTTAGCGTCCATGCATGCGCGGGAGAAAAACGTTGGTGAACATCAGCAAAATCTAATGTGTGCACGTGTCGTGGGCACGGATCTCCAATTTTTCTAACGGATCACTGACCCCACCCGTCCAGGGCGCAGCATTTAAGGGGTGTTTAAGGGGTGACTTGATCGAAGTGTATAAAATCATGCATGGGATAGAAAAGGTGGATAGACAAGAATTATTTTCTCTATCACACAATACTAGGACAAGGGGCCACTCCCTAAAGCTCATAGGTAAGAAAGTGAGGACAAATCAAGGGAAATATTTCTTCACCCAGAAGGTCCTTGGTTGATGGAATTCCCTTCCAGAAGAGGTCGTGACAGCTGTCAGCCTGGATAGCTTCAAGGCAGGATTAGACAGATTCAGGGATGGCAAGAGTATCGGTGGTTATTGAAGCGGGTGTCCATGTGCCGCCTCTATGTTGGTTGAGGCAGGCAGGGTTCCCTTGGTTCCTGTTTGTTGGGGGGTCAAGGGAAAGGGAGGGTTTTGCCTTCTCCTTCTGCTCAAGATCTCCAAGGACAATTGGTGGGCCACTGTGGGACACAGAATGCTGGACTCGATGGGCTTTGGCCCGATTCAGCATGGCTCTTCTTATGTCCTTCCTTCCTTCCTTCCTTCCTTCCTTCCTTCCTTCCTTCCTTCCTTACTTACTTACTTACTTACTTACTTACTTACTTACTTACTTACTTACTTATATTGAAAGGGATCTCCAAGTGCCACCTCTATGTGGGTTGAGGCAGGCAGGATTCCCTTGGGTCCCATTTGTTGGGGGGGTCAAGGGAAAGGGAGGGTTTTGCCTTCTCCTTCTGCTCAAGATCTCCATGGACATTTGGTGGGCCACTGTGGGACACAGAATGCTGGACTCAATGGGCTTTGGCCTGATTCAGCATGGCTCTTCTTATGTCCTTCCTTCCTTCCTTCCTTCCTTCCTTCCTTCCTTCCTTCCTTCCTTCCTTCCTTCCTTCCTTCCTTACTTCCTTACTTACTTACTTACTTACTTACATTGAAAGGGATCTCCAAGTGCCACCTCTATGTGGGTTGAGGCAGGCAGGGTTCCCTTGGGTTCCATTTATTGGGAGGGGGGGTCAAGGGAAAGGGAGGGTTTTGCTTTCTCCTTCTGCTCAAGATCCCCATGGACAATTGGTGGGCCACTGTGTGACACAGAATGCTGGACTGATTCAGCATGGCTCTTCTTAGGTTCTTATGTTCTTATGTAGCCCATCAATGGCCTTCTCTCCTCCAGCAAAATAAAGTTTTTCTCCAACCTGAAGCTGATCCTGGCTTCCCGAAATATTTTCATGCCTGAACGAGTAGGTGGGAACGCTTTGGCGACATATGTCATCTTCCGCTTTGTAAGGCTCTTTTGAAGATGGATTGTGTTTCCACCGGCTTGTTGGTAGAGCTCCAGCCGAAGGGGGAGGGGCCCCGCTCTCTGCAACCCTTCCAGATTCCTTTTTTCTACATAATTATAGACAAACAAGGGGGAGATCGGGGAGATCAAAAGAAGAGAAAACAAAGCAAGAATCCTCATCGACGGGCAGAGGAAAGGGGAAATAAAAAGCTTTCGTCTGGCGGGACCCAGGGGAAGAGCCTTCTCTGTGGCGGCCCCGACCCTCTGGAACCAGCTCCCCCCCAGAGATTAGGGTTGCCCCCACCCTCCTTGCCTTTCATAAACTCCTCTGCCTTCAGGCATGGGGGAATTGAGACATCTCCCCCAGGCCTATATAATTTTTGTATGGCATATTTGTGTGTATGTCTTGTTTTTAAACAGGTTTTTTAAAGATATTTTTAAATATTAGATTTGTTATTGTACACAGTTTTTTATTATTGCTGTGAGCCGCCCCGAGTCTACGGAGAGGGGCGGCATAGAAATCTAATAAATAATAAATAATGATAATAATTTTTCTGCATTTCTGTTTCAATTCTGCCGAACAAAACACCTGCCTTCCCTTTTTCTTGGCCAGTTGCAACTCCCTAAACATCAGGAAGAAACATCTGGAGAAGACGGAGGGCATTCTGTTTTGTCACATGAACAGAGTAATAAGAGTTGGAAGGGACAACTGGATAATTGATGGGCCACTGTGGGACACGGAATGCTGGACTCGATGGGTTTTGGCCCGATTCAGCATGGCTCTTCTTATGTCCTTCCTTCCTTCCTTCCTTCCTTCCTTCCTTCCTTCCTTCCTTCCTTCCTTCCTTCCTGTTATTGAAAGGGATCTCCAAGGCAGGCATGTGTATCTGTGTGTGTTTCTCCTTTTTCCGCCATCGTATGGGTTATTTTCAGGGCTCTGCTTTGATTTGACACATCAGAATTAGAACTTAAAAAGGCAGAAAGTGGGGGAGAGAGAGAGAGAGAGAGAGAGACTGCTACGTCAATGTGTAGGCTGCGCGGAGAACTAGACAATTTGCTTCGCTACAGGCTGAAAATGGAAACTATCATTACGACCAATGTTCTAATTTCCAAGATTCTCTAATGACTTGTACAGAGGATAAAAAGAACAGAGGCTGGGAGGAATCGTTCCCATTCAAACAGCGTAGTAGAAACACACCTGGGAACAGTCCAACAGCTGGAAAGGATCCAATGACAGGACTATTAGAGCTGGCAGGTGAGAGCAAGCCAGTGGTTTCCTGCTATTAAGAGTGAAGAACACCAGAGACAGGTCAACCTAAACTTTTATATTTTTATTTTTATTTGTCATACAAATATAGTATCGGTTATGTGTTGGTTAGGACTTATAAAGCCCTTCATGGCACCGGACCAGAATATCTGCGAGACCGCCTTCTGCCGCATGAATCCCAGTGGCCGGTTAGGTCCCACAGAGTTGGCTGGCAGGACCCAGGGGAAGAGCCTTCTCTGTGGCGGCCCCGACCCTCTGGAACCATCTCCCCCCAGAGATTAGGATTGCCCCCATCCTCCTTGCCTTTTGTAAGCTTCTTAAAACCCATCTCTGCTGTCAGGCATGGGGGAACTGAGACCTCTCCCCCTTGCCTATGTAGTTTCATGTATGGTATGTTTGTGTGTGTGCTTTTTAAATAATGGGGTTTTTAGGCTTTTTAATGTTGAATTGTTATTTTAGACTTTGAATATTAGATTTGTTATTGTATATTGTGTTATCACTGTTGTGAGCCGCCCCGAGTCTTCGGAGAGGGGCGGCATACAAATCTAACAAATAATAATAATAGTAGTAGTAGTAGTAGTAGTAGTAGTAGTAGTAGTAGTATTGTATTGCACTCTGTTTAACATAAATGTCAACTAAACAATGTCGTTTGGCGGGACCCAGGGGGAGAGCCTTCTCTGTGGCGGCCCCGACCCTTTGGAACCAATTCCCCCCAGACATCAGAGTTGCCCCCACCCTCCTAGCCTTTCGTAAGCTCCTTAAAACCCACCTCTGTCATCAGGCATGGGGGAATTGATACTTTCCCTCCCCCTAGGCTTATAAAATTTATGCATGGTATGCTAGTATGTATGATTGGTTTCTAAATTGGAGTTTTAAATTAACTTAAATACAGTGGTACCTCGAGATACGAGTTTAATTCGTTCCGGACCTGGGCTCTTAAGTCGAGCAGCTCTTATCTCGAACGACTTTTCCCCATAGGAATTAATGTAAATAATTTTAATTGGTTCCAGCCCTCAAAAAACTCACAAAGTTAGTCTAAATTATGCAGAAAGACATGTTTTAATGAAGAAATGTACATGTACATATAAATGAATAATGAAGTTTCTTTCACTTAACTTGTAAACTTTCTTAAACTTTTAAATTTACATATGTTCAACTTCTCTGCCACCCAATCCTGTAGGACAGAGGTCCCCAACCCTTTTTGCACCAGGGACCGGCTTTAAGCGATCAAGAGAGGAATGGGTGAATGAATGGACGGAGGGTGGGAAGGAAGGAAGGAAAGAGGGAAGGGACAGGAACAGAGGAAGGAAGCAAGGAAACTTATGAAAGGGGAGAGTAAGAGAGGAATGAGTGAAGGGAGGGAGGGAGGGAAGAAGGTGGGAAGGAGAAAGAAAAGAAGAAATAGAGGAAGGGAAGGTAAAAGAGAGAAAGAAAAAGAGCAAGCAAGCAAGCAAGCAAGCAAGAAAGAAAGAAAGAAAGAAAGAAAGGGGGAAGGGACAGGAACAGAGGAAGGAAGCAAGGAAACTTATGAAAGGGGAGAGTAAGAGAGGAATGAGTGAAGGGAGGGAGGGAGGGAAGAAGGTGGGAAGGAGAAAGAAAAGAAGAAATAGAGGAATGGAAGGTAAAAGAGAGAAAGAAAAAGAGCAAGAAAGAAAGAAAGAAAGCAAGAAAGAAAGAAAGAAAGAAAGGGGGAAGGGACAGGAACAGAGGAAGGAAGCAAGGAAACTTATGAAAGGGGAGAGTAAGAGAGGAATGAGTGAAGGGAGGGAGGGAAGAAGGTGGGAAGGAGAAAGAAAAGAAGAAATAGAAGGGAAGGTAAAAGAGAGAAAGAAAAAGAGCAAGAAAGAAAGCTGCAAGCACCCCCCCGAGCCCCCCAGGCCGGCTGCAACCTTTTAAAACATGCGCGCCACTTCGCAGCTGTCTCCTGAAGCCGAACGCGGAAGTTAGCGTTTGGCTTCAGGAGACAGCTCCTTGGCGCTTGTATCTCGAATTTGGGCTTGTAAGTAGAACAAAAATATCTCTCCCCTCCCAGCTCTTATCTCGAGTTGCTCTTAAGTAGAGCAGCTCTTATGTCGGGGTTCCACTGTATTAGATTTGTTTACATTGTATTATTATTGCTGTGAGCTGCCCCGAGTCTGCGGAGAGGGGCGGCCTACAAATCTGATTAATAAATAAATAAATAAAATAATCTAAGTATAGAGATAGAAAAGATAAAAAGACGTTAGGACAGGAACGGTAGGCATGAAGGTGCACTTATGCACGCCCCTTACAGACCTCTTAGAAAAGGGGAGAGGTCTATTGTAGATAATGTAGGGTTGAAGGTTTTTGGGTTGGGGGAGGAAACAACAGAGTCCGGTAGTGAGTTCCAGGCGTTGACCACTCTATTGCTGAAGTCGTATTTTCTGCAGTCTAGTTTGGAGCATAGTAAGAGACTGAAGATGAGCACAGAGTGTCCATTGGACAACTGGACAAAGAATTGTTTCCCAGATGAGAAGGAATTCATAGCAGGGGTACAAAGGAATCTGGGCATTTTATTATTTGGGGGGGGGGTTAATTTTTATAAATAACTCAAGGTAGAGAGCATACATTCCCTCCTCTTCCTATTTTCCCCACAATAGAAACAACAATCCTTTGAGGTGGGTTAGGCCATGGGAGAGTGACTGTCCCAATTGGCTCCCTTGCCTAAGACGGGGCTAGAACTCACCATCTCCTGGTGAAAGGTTCAACATCACCCAGTTGACTTTCAGGCCTAAGGCAGGACTAGAACTCACCGTCTCCTGCTGATTGGCCCTAAGTCACCCAGTTGGCTTTCAGGCCTAAGGCAGGACTAGAACTCACCGTCTCCTGCTGATTGGCCCTAAGTCACACAGTTGGCTTTCAGGCCTAAGGCAGGGATAGAACTCACCGTCTCCTGCTGATTGGCCATAAGTCACACAGTTGGCTTTCAGGCCTAAGGCAGGGATAGAATTCACCGTCTCCTGCTGATTGGCCCTAAGTCACCTAGTTGGCTTTCAGGCCTAAGGCAGAGATAGAACTCACCGTCTCCTGCTGATTGGCCCTAAGTCACCCAGTTGGCTTTCAGGCCTAAGGCAGAGATAGAACTCACCGTCTCCTGCTGATTGGCCCTAAGTCACCTTGTTGGCTTTCAGGCCTAAGGCAGAGATAGAACTCACCGTCTCCTGCTGATTGGCCCTAAGTCACCCAGTTGGCTTTCAGGCCTAAGGCAGAGATAGAACTCACCGTCTCCTGCTGATTAGCCCTAAATCACCTAGTTGGCTTTCAAGCCTAAGGCAGAACTAGAACCCTCCGTCTCCTGCTGATTGGCCCTAAATCACCTTGTTGGCTTTCAGGCCTAAGGCAGAGATAGAACTCACTGTCTCCTGCCGATTGGCCCTAAGTCACCCAGTTGGCTTTCAGGCCTAAGGCAGAGATAGAACTCACCGTCTCCTGCTGATTGGCCCTAAATCACCTAGTTGGCTTTCAGGCCTAAGGCAGAGATAGAACTCACCGTCTCTTGCTGATTGGCCCTAAGTCACCCAGTTGGCTTTCAGGCCTAAGGCAGAGATAGAACTCACCGTCTCCTGCTGATTGGCCCTAAATCACCTAGTTGGCTTTCAGGCCTAAGGCAGAACTAGAACTCTCCGTCTCCTGCTGATTAGCCCTAAATCACCCAGTTGGCTTTCAGGCCTAAGGCAGGGATAGAACTCACCATCTCCTGCTGATTGGCCCTAAGTCACCCAGTTGGCTTTCAGGCCTAAGGCAGAGATAGAACTCACCGTCTCCTGCTGATTGGCCCTAAGTCACCCAGTTGGCTTTCAGGCCTAAGGCAGGGATAGAACTCACCGTCTCCTGCTGATTGGCCCTAAGTCACCCAGTTGGCTTTCAGGCCTAAGGCAGGGATAGAACTCACCGTCTCCTGCTGATTGGCCCTAAATCACCTAGTTGGCTTTCAGGCCTAAGGCAGAACTAGAACCCTCCGTCTCCTGCTGATTGGCCCTAAATCACCTTGTTGGCTTTCAGGCCTAAGGCAGAGATAGAACTCACCGTCTCCTGCCGATTGGCCCTAAGTCACCCAGTTGGCTTTCAGGCCTAAGGCAGAGATAGAACTCACCGTCTCCTGCTGATTGGCCCTAAATCACCTAGTTGGCTTTCAGGCCTAAGGCAGAGATAGAACTCACCGTCTCTTGCTGATTGGCCCTAAGTCACCCAGTTGGCTTTCAGGCCTAAGGCAGAGATAGAACTCACCGTCTCCTGCTGATTGGCCCTAAATCACCTAGTTGGCTTTCAGGCCTAAGGCAGAACTAGAACTCTCCGTCTCCTGCTGATTAGCCCTAAATCACCCAGTTGGCTTTCAGGCCTAAGGCAGGGATAGAACTCACCATCTCCTGCTGATTGGCCCTAAGTCACCCAGTTGGCTTTCAGGCCTAAGGCAGAGATAGAACTCACCGTCTCCTGCTGATTGGCCCTAAGTCACCCAGTTGGCTTTCAGGCCTAAGGCAGGGATAGAACTCACCGTCTCCTGCTGATTGGCCCTAAGTCACCCAGTTGGCTTTCAGGCCTAAGGCAGGGATAGAACTCACCGTCTCCTGCTGATTGGCCCTAAATCACCCAGTTGGCTTTCAGGCCTAAGGCAGAACTAGAACTCTCCGTCTCCTGCTGATTGGCCCTAAATCACCTAGTTGGCTTTCAGGCCTAAGGCAGAGATAGAACTCACCGTCTCCTGCTGATTGGCCCTAAGTCACCCAGTTGGCTTTCAGGCCTAAGGCAGAGATAGAACTCATCATCTCCTGGTGATTGGCCCTAAGTCACCCAGTTGGCTTTCAGGCCTTCGGGCCTAAGGCAAGACTAGAACTCTGTGTCTCCTGGTGATTGGCTCAATGTCACCCACTTGGCTTTCGTACCTGGGGAAGAACTAGAACTCCTAGTCTTCTGGCTTCTAACATGGTGCTTTAACCACTAGACCAAATTGAATATCCGTGTCTCATAAGAGGACTCTTCAGGGTAGTGAACCTTTGAGAAATGTGAATGCCAATGGGGGTTGAGTGTTATTCTAACACTTTGACCCGGCATCCCACTTCGAAACTGGGAGAGGTGTAAACATATCCTCTATCCGCATGGCTGAGAAAGTTGCAGCTAACGGAGACCAAGAGTTTGTGAATCAAAGGCCATTGACTGATGGAACAAAGGTTGCACCTCTAGGAGGAAATATATCACCAGGGAGTAATTGCAACATTGGAAGAGGGAAGATATTTTAGCAGTTAAAGACTATTGTGGTTAGATACATTGACTTTTACACTAAACAGGCAAGCGAAGCCAGACAATTATCAACAATTTACCAACAAGAGTTGGAAGGGATCTTGGAGGTCTTCTAGTCCAACCCTCTGCTTAGGCAGGAAACCCTACACAACTTTAGACAGATGGTTATCCAACATCTTCTTAAAAACTTCCAGTGTTGGAGCATTCACAACTTCTGATTGTATGACTGTAACTTGTTGCTTGTGTGCTTAAGATTTTTTTATTAATATTGATTGTTTCCTGATTGCTTATTTGTACCCTATGACAATCATTAAGTGTTGCACCCCATGATTCTTGACAAATGTATATTTTGTTTTATGTACACTGAGAGCATCGGCACCAAAGACAAATTCCTTGTGTGTCCAATCATACTTGGACAATAAACAATTCTATTCTATTCTATTCTATTCTACTCTACTCTCCATCTTGATTCTATCATCTATCTATCATCTGTCTGTCTGTCTGTCTGTCTGTCTCTCTATCATCTATCTATCTATCTATCTATCTATCTATCTATCTATCTATCTATCTATCTATCTATCCATCCATCTATCTAATCTATCATCTATCTATCTATCATCTATCTATCTCATTCTATCATGTATCAGCTATCTCTGCATCTTGATTCTATCTATCTATCTATCTATCTATCTATCTATCTATCTATCTATCTATCTATCTATCATTTATCTCATCTTGATTCTAAGATTTTATCCTAAGATCTAAAATCTTATATCCTAAGATTTTTATTAATATTGCTTCTTCATTGCTTATTTGACCCCTATGACAATCATTAAGTGTTGTACCACATGATTCATGACAAATGTATATTTTATTTTATGTACGCTGAGAGCATCTGCACCAAGACAAATTCCTTGTGTGTCCAATCACACTTGGCCAATAAAAATTCTATTCTATTCTATTCTATCATCTATCAGCTATCTCTGCATCTTGATTCTCTCTCTCTCTCTCTCTCTCTCTCTCTCTCTCTCTCTCTCTCTCTCTCTCTCTCTCTCTCTCTCTCTCTATCTATCTAATCTATCCATCCATCCATCCATCCATCTATCTACCTGGAAGAAATAAACTCCTTGGCTTTGTTTTTTGGGTTATGCTATTGTTAACTAAATTGTAAACATCTTTAAATGTTGGACAAAACGAAAAGAGGAAAGCTGTGTTCTGCAGTTGGAGGGTTGACAGAATCTTTTAGAGCAGGTTTAGAAACAGTAGGAAATTTGCTGAGCTAGGATGTTTTTCTCATCTTCCTTTCTGTTAAACGCCTTTAAGTTTTATTTAACATCTCCAGCCTGCGTTTTCCCCACACCCAAATTTCTTCTGTTTAGGAATATTATTTTGGGGACTTAACAAACTCAACTCTCGAGGCATTTAAAAAACAGAATCATGGCCCGAAATATTATTTCTCCTGGGTCTTAAGCAATTGTCTCTATTCTGCCCTTCCATTTTTACTATTATTTATTTCAAAGACCCAGCAAGAGCACCAGCAAGAAGCTGCAACAGGTATAAATTTTATTTCAGATTGATTGATTGATTGATTTGTTTGTTTGTTTGACTTCTATGCTGCCTCAGGGCGGCTTACAACAAAATATAGAAATACAGTTAACAATAAAAAGAAGTCCAATATAAATTAAAACAATAACTCCAGTAAAAACTCACAACTCAGCCATCCAGATAGGACCAATCAAAAAATGCAAGAACCTTAGTGTAAATACAGATTGGTTATAACTACACTGCTCAAAAAAATAATAATAAAGGGAACACTTAAACAACACAATATAAATCCAAGTAAATCAAACTGTGTGTGAAATCAAACTGTCCACTTAGGAAGCAACACGGATTGACAATCAATCTCACATGCTCTTGTGCACATTCAACTTTGTACAGAACAAAGTATTCAATGAGAACATTTCATTCATTCAGACCTAGGATGGGACTGCTCACAGTCACTCATGCCTTCATCACCTTGAGGCTCGACTACTGTAATGCTCTCTACATGGGGCTACCTTCGAAAAATGTTCAGAAACTTCAGATCGTGCAGAATGCAGCCGCGAGAGCAGTCATGGGCTTCCCCAAGTATGCCCATGTTACACCAACACTCCGCAGTCTGCATTGGTTGCCGATCAGTTTCCGGTCACAATTCAAACTGTTGGTTAAGACCTATAAAGCCCTTCATGGCACCGGACCAGAATATCTCAGGGACCGCCTTCTGCTGCACGAATCCCAGCGACCAGTTAGGTCCCACAGAGTGGGTCTTCTTCGGGTACCGTCAACTAAAGAATGTCGCTTGGCGGGACCCAGGGGAAGAGCCTTCTCTGTGGCGGCCCCGGCCCTCTGGAACCAACAGACAACAGTCAACAGACTCAAACTCAACCCTGATAAGACGGAGTGGCTGTGGGTTTTGCCTCCCAAGGACAATTCCATCTGTCCATCCATTACCCTGGGGGGGGGAATTATTAACCCCGTCAGAGAGGGTCTGCAACTTGGGCGTCCTCCTTGATCCACAGCTCACATTAGAGAAACATCTTTCAGCTGTGGCGAGGGGGGCGTTTGCCCAGGTTCGCCTGGTGCACCAGTTGCGGCCCTATTTGGATCGGGAGTCACTGCTCACAGTCACTCATGCCCTCATCACCTCGAGGTTCGACTACTGTAATGCTCTCTACATGGGGCTACCTTTGAAAAGTGTTCGGAAACTTCAGATCGTTCAGAATGCAGCTGCGAGAGCAATCATGGGCTTTCCCAAACATGACCATGTCACACCAACACTCCGCAGTCTGCATTGGTTGCCGATCAGTTTCCGGTCACAATTCAAAGTGTTGGTTATGACCTATAAAGCCCTTCATGGCATCGGACCAGGTTATCTCCGGGACCGCCTTCTGCCGCACGAATCCCAGTGACCAATTAGGTCCCACAGAGTTGGCCTCCTCCGGGTCCCGTCAACTAAACAATGTCGTTTGGCGGGACCCAGGGGGAGAGCCTTCTCTGTGGCGGCCCCGGCCCTCTGGAACCAACTCCCCCCAGAGATTAGAATAGCTCCCACCCTTCTTGCCTTTCGCAAGCTTCTTAAAACCCACCTGTGTTGTCAGGCTTGGGGGAATTAAGATATTCTTTCCCCCTCGGCTTCCACAATTTATGTATGGTACGTTCGTATGTATGATTGGTTTTTAAAATAAGGGTTTTTAGTTTTTCAGTATTGGATTGTCGCACATTGTTTTTATTACTGTTGTTAGCCGCCCCGAGTCTACGGAGAGGGGCGGCATACAAATCCAATAAAATGAAATGAAATGAACTCCCCCCAAAGATTAGAATTGCCCCCACCCTCCTCACCTTTTGTAAGCTTCTTAAAACCCACCTCTGCCGTCAGGCATGGGGGAACTGAGATACACTTTCCCCCTAGGCCTTTACAATTTACGTATGGTATGTTTGTATGTACAGTATGTTTGTTTTTATAAGGTTTTTTTTTTAGTTATTTTAGTATTGGATTGGATTGTTACATGCTGTTTTTATCATTGTTGTTAGCCGCCCCGAGTCTACGGAGAGGGGCGGCATACAAATCCAATAAAATAAATAAATAAATGTGTTCTTTGAGGGTTCCCATTATTAATTTATTTTGAGCAGTATATATGGTTGTTTATCATTTAGGAAATCATCTTTTTTGTCATTGATGTGTATCAGACTAAACAGGCAAAAGTGCAAATCCGAAATGAAATTACCAGGCAGTGGTGTATACAGGAAGGTTTCTGAAACAAAAATAAAATGTGGAAAATGAAAAAAAGAAAGAAAGAAAGAAATGAAACCCCAAATCTCGTGCAAAAAGAAATATCAGTGGAAAACAAAATGACGGGCAAGCCGACTTCGTCTGCCCTCTCCTTCTGTTGAAGCCACCTAATAGCGCTAATAAATTCTCAGAGAGCAGTATTAATAACTGATGATTCAAGACTGGGGGGGAGGAAAATCCCCACCACCACCAGTTTCTTCTTGTTTTCTATGACTAACGCAGGTGACAGTTGGATGACAAAAATAAACAGAGGGGGTTGAAGGCCTTTGCATGTGTGAAATGATTAAGAAGGCCCCGTGCGACTCCGTGTTGGGCTGAGCTTCCAGGTCTTTGCCTCTGTGGCAGCAGAGAAATCTACTTAACTCCTCCCCCCACCGCGCATGCTTTTTCACCCTATGCGCATGCGCAGAGGATTAAAAAGATGGAAATGGTGACGCCCACAACCTGCCTGTCTGTCTGTCTGTCTGTCTGTCTGTCTGTCTATCTATCTATCTATCTATCTATCTATCTATCTATCTATCTATCTATCTATTTATCTACCTACCTACCTACCTACCTACCTACCTACCTATCTATCATCTATGTATCTATCTATCATCTATCTATCTATCATCTATCTATCTACCTCCCTACCTCCCTACCTACCATCTATCTATCTATCTATCTATCTATCTATCTATCTATCTATCTATCTACCTACCTACCTACCCACCTACCTACCTATCTATCATCTATGTATCTATCTATCATCTATCTATCTATCTATCTATCATCTATCTATCTATCTATCATCTATCTATCTATCTACCTCCCTACCTCCCTACCTACTATCTATCTATCTATCTATCTATCTATCTATCTATCTATCTATCTATCTATCTATCTATCTATCTATCATTTATCTATCTATCTATCTATCTATCATCTATCTATCTATCATCTATCTATCTATCATCTATCTATCTATCTATCTATCTATCTATCTATCTATCTATCTATCTACCTACCTACCTACCTACCTACCTACCTACCTACCTATCTATCTATCTATCTATCTATCTATCTATCTATCTACCCATTCACCCATCCACCCATCCATCTTCTGTCTGTCTATCTATCAATCTAATTTCTGTCTATCTATCCATCCATCCATCCATCTTCTGTCTGTCTGTCCGTCCGTCCGTCCATCCATCCATCCATCCATCCATATATACATACATGCATACATACATACATCTTCTGTCTGTCTGTCTGTCTGTCTATCCATCCATCCATCTTGTCTGTCTGTCTGATCATTTATCCACCTACCCATGTATCTACCCCGCACCCCCATCCCCTCATCTGTCCCTCTGACTTCCTTTCCTCTTCCACTTTATGAAGCCAACCCCTAAATGAAACAAAACATCTGTTTTTTGAGTGGAGGGGAGTTTCCCAGGCGAGTAAAATGGCAGCTACCAAGCGAGGCTGAAGGTTATTTCATTCCCAAAAGTGGGTGGGGAGCAAGTAAAAGCCCAACGTTAGGCCCCAGACGATGGACTCTCCCTCCTGCGCCCATTTAACAGCTTTCTCACAAATGGCACATCACGGGTACAACCGTGTGCAGCGAGAAATCAATAGCCATCTAACAACGTCTTCCCTTTTTAAAGAAATCTGTCGGCGAGGCGAAAAGCGGAGGCAGCTACGGCTTTGCTTCCTCTGCTAAAAAGCTGGGGATTTACACGCGCTGCCAGTTCAGATCGGGACCGGCCCCGTTTCATACATTCTCGGTTATATTTTTCCCAGCTAAATCAATAACGTGCAGCTATTCCCCAAGCTGGAAACGCACATTAAGGAGAGAAGACGCGAGACTAGACAACCTTCGAATTCTTTGTGAAAGGCGCGGGAATGAAGGGAGAGGAACGGGGCCGACAAAGGAGAACTAAAAGCTTTTAAAAAAAAAAAATCCACTTCTGATCCATGTTGGTTGGATGATACCCCTAGTAAGACATCATCAGCCCAACGGCACCCTTTCCGCCTGATTGTACGATCCTTACAGTGGCCTTATTGATTCCTTACTCTGGCCTTATTGAACACAACAGACGGCTTAGATTACGCTTCACCCAAAGGTGGTATTGAGATGGTTTGGACTGGTTCAGGTGAACTGGTAATGACTATCTACGGGCCCACCCACCTCGGTACTATCTATCTATCTATCTATCTATCTATCTATCTATCTATCTATCTATCCACCCATCCATCTTCTGTCTGTCTGTCTGTCTGTCTATCTATCTATCTCCCTCCATACCTACCAACCTACCAACCAACCTACCTACCTATCTATCCCTCCCTCTCTACCTATCTATTATTTATTTATTTATTTATTTATTTATTTATTTATCTATCTCCCTCCATACCTACCAACCTACCAACCTACCAACCTACCTATCCCTCCTCTCTACCTACCTATTATTTATTTATTTATCTATCTCCCTCCATACCTACCAACCTACCTACCTATCTATCCATCCCTCCCTCCCTCTACCTACCTATTATTTATTTATTTATTTATTTGTGTCTGTGTATGTATGTCACATGTTTTTTTTTGCTGAATTTGAAAATTAAGGGAGACTAGGATAGATCTATTTCGGCCTTATTTTGACCTCATCAGCTAGCCATACCCACTGGGACTTGAACCTGCAGCCATGGCCTTGTAAGGCAGAGAATTATCCTCCAGGCTACAGTATCCAATCCCTTCAGCTCTGCACCAGGGAATATATATATATATATATATATATATATATATATATATATATATATATATATATATATGACTAGACATCAGATTATACTGTGGCAATTTAATGAACCAGATAAATGACACAGACCCTCCCATCTGGTCACACGACCATCAATTCACACCCACAAAAGTAGCCATGCCCACAGTATGGTAGTAAAAAATGTGGTGGCCCCCCATGGGAGAGAATCCAGCACACACTGGAAAGTCACTGGTTGGAAAATAAAGCGTGCACCCATGCTACACTCCCAAGGACAAAAACTCCTGTATTAGTTTGGGCAGAAAATGACTTCTGACGCAGCCACGCTTGATTTATGGCTGATATATCATCAAGATGGATTCCTGAAGTCCTCCGATACTCAGCCATTGCTGCTCACTGTCGCTGCTGTGCGAAACTAGGCTAATGGATGATAAATCGCGAGGGCCGAGAGACAGGGATGGTTTTCCCTAACGTGGGCCATTCTGTCAGCTTCGTTCAACCGTGCATGTGGTCTACCATCCTCCTTCCCTCCCTCTTAGAAGGACTTGCAGCCAGGCAAATTGTAACTAAGGATGGTTAGAGCGAGGGAAAATGAGAAGCAAAGGACTGAATACACACAAGTATTGCCTCTGTGCAAATCAATAGTGAGACCACATTTGGAAGCACAGTGATACCTCTACTTGCGAATTTAATTCATTCCGTGACCAGGTTCTTAAGTAAAAATGTTTGTAAGAAGGAGCAATTTTTCCCATAGGAATCAATGTGAAATCAAATAATGCATCCGATTGGGGAAACAACAGGGAGGGTGGAAGCCCTGTTTCCTCCCAGGAGATTCCTAGAGAGGCCCCACGGAGGCTTCTTCCCGCCTTTTCTGGCCCTGTTTCCTCCCAGGAGATTCCTAGAGAGGCCCCACAGATGCTTCTCCATGACCTTTCCGGTCTTGTTTCCTCCTAGGAGATTCCTAGAGAGGCCCCACAGAGGCTTCTCCATGACTTTTCCGATCCTGTCTCCTCCCAGGAGATTCCTAGAGAGGCCCCATGGAGGCTTCTTCCTGCCTTTTCCGGCCCTGTTTTCTCCCAGGAGATTCCTAGAGAGGCCCCACAGAGGCTTCTCCCTGACTTTTCCAGCCCTGTTTCCTTCCAGGAGATTCCTAGAGAGGCCCCACGGAGGCTTCTCCCTGGCTTTTCTGACCCTGTTTCCTCCCAGGAGAGTCCTAGAGAGGCCCCACAGAGGCTTCTCCCTGCCTTTTCTGTTTACAGTTTTGGAGGCTTGGGTTTGTATGTAGAAAATGGTTCTTGAGAAGAGGCAAAAAATTCTTGAATGCCCAGTTCTTATCTAGAAAAGTTTGTAAATAGAGGCGTTCATTGTGTTCAATAAATAATAGTTGAAGAAAAAATGTGGTGCATTACTTTCTGGGCGACCCTCGTATTAAGGGTTACTAACGTATTTTAATTGCTATTATTGTAAGCTGCCCAGAGTCAAATTGGAGTCGGGCAGCATATAAGTTTTACCAATAAATAATAAATACCAACAGACGAACTTTCTTTAGTCGTTTGCTTAACAGAACAGCCGATCACATTTATGGATTTACTTGTAGAGCAAAGTTCCTTAAGCTAAGTGAATCTCTTAATAAACAGCTCTTCCACCCAGAGTGACAAGCCTGAAAAGAAATGTTTAATCTTCTCTTTGGGAGCTTTGGACATGCCAGGCAGCAAAGGCAATTTTCTTGTTAGAAACTCACTTGACAGAAATACATGCGGTGGAAAAAAAACCCTTGAACTTCCTCCAAGTCCCAGTTCTATCCATTTCTAACTTCCCACTCCTTGAGACGTTAAAAACTGTCTTTGATCAATAAGAAGAATTATCCTGTCTCGGCACTGATAGGTGGTGAGCGAGAGGAGTTCCTTTCCCCCTGCGGAAGATCTAAGGATCCTTCTTGAAGGCCATGTGCAGCCTCTACACACGAGCGCTTCCAGATGTTGTACAGCAGTGGATGTGATAGGTCAGTGATGGCAAACCATTTTTGGTTCACATGCTAAAAAGGTGCTGCATCAGTGATGGGCCCCTACGGGTACGGTCAGGTACGCAGAACCGGTAGAAAAATTATTTATTTTTTATTTATATGCAACGCTCTCTACATGGGGCTACCTCTGAAAAGTGTTCGGAAACTTCAGATCGTGCAGAACGCAGCCACGAGAGCCATCGTGGGGCTTCCAAGATTCGCCCACGTTTCTTCAACACTCCGTGGCCTGCATTGGCTGCCGATCAGTTTCCGGTCACAATTCAAAGTGTTGGTCATGACCTTTAAAGCTCTACATGGCAATGGATCAGATTACCTCTGGAACCGCCTGCTACCGCACAAATCCCAGCGACCGATAAGGTCCCACAGAATTGGCCTTCTCCGGGTCCTGTCGACTAAACAATGTTGTTTGGCGGGCCCCAGGGGAAGAGCCTTCTCTGTGGTGGCCCCGGCCCTCTGGAACCAACCCCCCCCCGGAGATTAGAACTGCCCCCACCCTCCCTGTCTTTCGTAAACTACTCAAGACTCATTTATACCGCCAGGCATGGGGGAGTTGAGATAGCTCTTCCCCCTAGGCCATTACAAGTTATGCATGGTATGTTTGTGTGTATATTTGGTTTTATAATAGGGGTTTTTAGTTGTTTTTTATTATTGGATTGTACATGTTGTGTTTATTATTGTTGTTAGCTGCCCCGAGTCTGCAGAGAGGGGTGGCATACAAATCCAATAAATAATAATAATAATAATAATTATTATTATTATTATTATTATTATTATTATTATTATTATTATTATTATTATTCTTCCCCCTTCTGGAAGGGGAAATGTTTTTCCTATCGCAGTAAATGAGGTTGAATGCGTATAACATTAATCTCTCGCTACTTCGCGGTTCATCTTTTGGGGAATCGCTACTTCACGGGTTTTCAAAGGGGGCTTAAATCCACTAAATCCATAAAAAAATTTAGATCCATTAAAAATGCATAAAATTCTTCCGCAGTCCTACTGTACTCTATTAAAGAAACTGGTAGGATATCGCATGTAGTTCCAGCTGAGAAGCATTACAGAATGACTGTTTCGTGCAAAGGGTGGGTTTTAAAAGTCCAAATGCTCGTTAAATACAGTACATAAAAAACTATCTTTCCTCTACTTCATGGAAATTTGTTTTTCACGGGTGGTCTTGGAACGCTTCCCCCGCGAAAAACGAGGGATCAATGTAATTTTAGAAGAGCTGTGTGTGTGTGTGTGTGTATACATACAGTTTATATAGTAGATAATGTATATTTTTGTATGTAATATGTGTAAGCCCTATATGGCATAGGACCAGACTATCTCCGAGACCCCCTTCCACTGCATGTATCCCAGCAACCGATGAGGTCCCACAGAGTTGGTCTCCTTAGGGTCCCATCAACCAAACAATGTCAGCTGGTGAGACCTAGGAGAAGAGCCTTCTCTGTGGCGGCCCCAGCCCTCTGGAATCAACTCCTCCCGGACATTCGTACTGCCCCCACCCTCCTTGCCTTCCAAAAGAGTTTAAAAACACATCTTTGCCGCCAGGCCTTGGGACATTAGACATTACCCTGTCCAACGAATATTGTTAGTGTGATTATTGAATGAATGAAAATGAATGTTTTAAGTTAGAATTTTAAGAATCTTTTTAGTATATTAATTGGATAACTGTACTGTTGTGTTTTTTTTCTATATGTTGTGAGCTGCGCCGAGTCCACGGAGAGGGGCGGCATACAAGTACAAATAATAATAATAATAATAATAATAATAATAATAATAATAACAACAACAACAACAAAACAACAAACAACAACAATAATATTAACAATAATAATAGGTATGTACAAATATGGCATATATACATAGAATTAAATAGTATATTTTGGATGTTCAGTGATAGTAAATAGAGAGGGAAATTGTGTCTCTTTGAGGCGAGGAGAGGCCAGGTACCCTAACCCTAACCCTTGATGTGAGTAACATCAAGTTGGCCACCTTTAAGCCAGTCACATGATATTTAAGCCACTCCCACCTAGTCACATGGCTGGCAAGCCACACCCACAAAATAAGCCACACCCACAGTGTGGTAGTAAAAAAAAATTTGCAGCCCTTCATTGGTGCGGAGATGTGTGCTAATTATACTCTAGTGCATCTTATACTCCGAAAAATACGGTAGTTTGTATCTATTACGTGCTCGTGTATTGTTGTGGTTGAAGGTGAAATAGTCACCAACAGGAAGGACATTTTAGTATGTGATTTTACGAACTACAGTTCGATCAGATCGGAGGCCACGCAGCTGTAAATTGTCTAATCAAATTAGATTAGATTGTCCAATCGAATGGCTAGGAATTCTGATCCCCTCTTGAAATATGGACCGCAGGATAGATGCCCGTGTGAATTCACAATAGGAAATTTCAACTCACTGCCGATGCCCCCCATCCGTCGGCAGACCATAATAGTCTCTTGACTGCTGGGCTCGTGCCATCTGTTGGATGGCAAACAGCCCATTTCTGTTCAGCTTTTAAATTTTTTTATCTCTCCCCTCCGAATGTTTAGAATGTCCTCAAGACCATTTGGAGAAGTTTGGTTGTTAAATTAAAAAAAAGCAGGGGGGAAAATATGGCCAGAAAACAGAAGGGAATGTAAAATTATCCCCAATAATGTGTATTGCTTGAATTGAGAAATCAAGAAATTGCAAGCGTCATTTTTTCCCCCCTAGGCTGAAAGAATAGGTTAATTATTCGTGTTTGTGGGTTACTCTTTGTCTTCTGATTCTCAGCATGTCTGCGGAGAAGGGCAGCATACAAATCCAATAAATAATAATGATGATAATAATAATAATAATAATAATAATAATAATAATAATAATAATAATAATAATAATGGTATGATCCCAAAAACATATAGCATCCTACCAAATCCATAGGTTTCCAGAGGATGTGCATTTTGTGATTTATGGACTGCGGTGTACATGAATGTACAGTGGCACCTTGACTTACAAACTTAATTCGTTCTGTGACCAGGTTCTTAAGTAGAAAAGTTTGTAAGAAGAAGCAATTTTCCCCATAGGAATCAATGTAAAAGCAAATAATGCGTGCGATTGGGGAAACCACAGGGAGGATGGAGGCCGTGTTTCCTCCCACGAGATTCCAAGAGAGGCCCCACAGAGGCTTCTCCCTGCCTTTTCTGGTCCTGTTTCCTCCTAGGAGATTCCTAGAAAGGCCCTATGGAGGCTTCTCCCCGCCTTTTCCAGCCCTGTTTCCTCCCAGGAGATTCCTAGAAAGGCCCCATGGAGGCTTCTCCCTGCCTTTTCCAGCCCTGTTTCCTCCCAGGAGATTCCTAAAGAGGCCCCACGGAGGCTTCTCCCCGCCTTTTCCGGTTACAGTTTCGGAGGCTCAGGTTTATAAGTGGAAAGTGATTCTTGAGAAGAGGCAAAAAAAAATCTTGAGCACCGGGTTCTTATCTAGAAAAGTTCGTAAGTAGAGGCCTTCTTAGGTAGAGGTACCACTGCATTTAGAATTTGGTCTCAAGGAATGTGCATGAAAAGGCATGGGTTTTGTTGTTTTTTTACCAAGTTTGACTAAGCCTTGCAGAGCTTCTTAATATAGCCACCAGATTAAATCTCGCTGGGTTTCATCAACAGAATCTGTCAGCACAATATGCTTCCATTATGCAGAGTATATTATTCTCTCCTATAGGAAAAGAATCTAAAAGACACTTCTGGATATTTGAATTTCTCCCTGGCTATTTATTCTCCCTGTCTTACTCATTTTAAAAAACTTTAATTTTTGTTTTAATGGGTATGGGGGGGGCTATATATCTCCGGGACCGCCTTCTGCCGCACGAATCCCAGCGACATTCATAATGAATAATGGGGCTGGATTATTATTATTATTATTATTATTATTATTATTATTATTATTATTATTATTGAAACATAGAAGATTGACGGCAGAAAAAGACCTTACAATCCATCTAGTCTGCCCTTATACTATTTCCTGTATTTTATCTTAGGATGGATATATGTTTATCCCAGGCATGTTTACATTCAGTTACTGTGGATTGACCAACCACGTCTGCTGGAAGTTTGTTCCAAGCGTATACTACTCTTTCAGTCAAATAATATTTTCTCACGTTACTTCTAATCTTTCCCCCAACTAACCTCAGATTGTGCCCCCTTGTTCTTGTGTTTACTTTCCTCTTAAAAACACTTCACTCCTGAACCTTATTTAACCCTTTAACATATTGAAATGTTTCGATCATGTCCCCCCCTTTCCCTTCTGTCCTCCAGACTATACAGATTGAGTTCATGAAGTCTTTCCTGATACGTTTTATGCTTAAGACCTGCCACCATTTTTGTAGCCCATCTTTGTGCCCGTTCAATGTGATCCATATCTTTTTGTAGGTGAGGTCTCCAGAGCTGAACACAGTATTATTCCAAATGGGGTCTCACCAGCGCTCTACACAGCGGGATCACCATCTCCCTCTTCCTGCGTGTTATATCTCTAGCTCTGCAGCCAAGCATTCGATGTCCCTCTTATCATCAGATGTTTCCGTCTCTTCCACAAGAGAGAGCTTTTAAAATGAGGTCAACAGCAATCCTTATCTTTACATATGATCAGAGTGCAGGAAACGCAGAGCAAGAGAATTGGCGGAGCATCAGTAACAACGGATGAAAAATCATGCTAGCAGCGACTCAGGCCGGATATGAAGGGCCCAGAGCAAACTGGTTAGAACAGGCAGAAAAGATCCATGGGGCCCATTAACCATGCCGAAAGATCAATGGTGGCTAAACAGAAGAGTGACAACCCCATATGTCTGTCTCCGCCGAGCGCGGAGTATTGGTCATTGACAGATGCAGGGCAGGAAAAGGGAGCCGGCATCCGATAAACCAACATCCCCTCTTGAAGCCGATGGCCCAACTCATCCATAAATGACACCTTCCACAAACAGGCAGAGGATTAAGCGGGAGATTCCCCGACAGGACACTGACCGGGATGAAAAAGCCACTCACTCGTGACTTTAGTAGGTCTGGTGGTTGGTTGGATGGGGAGAGATTTGATTTTGTGATCGTGTGGGAAAAGGAGAGTGGTGCAAAGGAGAAAGAAGGGCATAGCAATAGAGGCTTTTGACTCCCCAACTGCAGAGAAGGAAGGAAGGAAGGAAGGAAGGAAGGAAGGAAGGAAGGAAGGAAGGAAGGAGGGAGGGAGATGAGGGAGGAAAGAAGGAGGGAAAGTAATAAGGAAGGAAGGAAAGAAAGAAAGAAGAGGAGGCAGGGAGGAAAAAGGAGATGGAAGGAGGGAAGGAAGGAAGGGGAGGGAGGGAGAGGAGGGAGGAAAGAAGGAGGGAAAGTAATAAGGAAGGAAAGAAGAGGAGGCAGGGAGGAAAAAAGAGATGGGAGGAGGGAAGGAAGGAAGGAAGGAAGAAGGGAAGCGAAGGAAGGGGAGGGAGGGACGGAAGGAGGGAAGGGAGGGACAGAGGAAAGAAAGGAAGGAAGGAAGGAAGAA
The DNA here is from genome assembly GCF_031021105.1 of Erythrolamprus reginae. Taxonomy (NCBI): domain Eukaryota; kingdom Metazoa; phylum Chordata; class Lepidosauria; order Squamata; family Dipsadidae; genus Erythrolamprus; species Erythrolamprus reginae. Next base: position 54,450,821 of record NC_091957.1, read on the forward strand.
AGGAGGAAAGAAGAGCAGGAGGGAGGAAAAGGAAAGAAAAAGGGAGGGAGGAAAGAAGAGGAGGAAGGGAGGAAAAAGGAGAAGAGAGGAAGGAGGGAAGGAAGGAAAGAAAGGGGGAGAAAGGAGGAAAGGAAGAGGAAGGAAGGAGGGATAGTGGAAGGAAGGAAAGAAAGAAGGAAAGAAGGAAGAGGAAGGAAGGGAGGGAAAGAGAGAGAGAAAGAAAGGAAGAAAGAAAGAAAGGAAGAAAGGAAGAAAGAAAGAAAGAAATGCAGCTGTAAATGGAACCCTTTCCTCCATTTTAGCTGCTGCTAATAAACTTGCTTTTCCCATGGATATTGATTTTGCCGTTAAGTGCTGTATGGCATTACACTGCATTTTAGGGCAGCCAAAGATGTCGGCTTGCGTTTTGCCCTCAAGCGCACAGCTATGGCTCAGAACAAATTACTTCCCGTCTTTATTATTCCATGTTTTGGAACAAGCAACACTTCATCCTTGCAGTGGCTCATAAACCAGAAGAAGTTGAGGTATTACGCAACCGCCTATCGCCGAGGTCAAGAGCAGCTGAAACACAGGAATAACAGAATAAGAGGGTTGGAAGGGACCTTGCAGGTCATCTAGTCCAATCCCCTGCCCAAGCAAGAGACCCTGAACCATTTCGGACAGATGGCTGTCCAGTCTCTTCTTCAAAGCCTCCAGTGACGAACGTCCCCCAACTTCTCATGGCAACATCTGTTCCGTTGGTTGATGGACCTCACTGTCAGAAAATGTCTCCTTATTTCCAGGTTGAATCTCTCCTTGATCAGTTTCCATCCATTGTTCCTGGTCTGGTGTTTTGGAAAATAGCTTGACCCCCTCCTCTCTGTGGCAGCCCCTCAAATATTGGAAGACTGCTATCCTGTCTCCCCTGGTCCTTCTGTTCATTAGACTAGCCATGTCCAGTCCCTGCAGCCGTTCATCGTGTGTTTTAGCCTCCAGGACTTTCATCATTGTTGTGGTTGGCTCTGGCCCAGCTCCTGCCCCAAGGAATGTGGAAGTGGATGTGGGGGAAACATCCACATGCCACAGGCCTGTTTTGCTCCTGATAGAATCTCCTGACGAAGGCTCCTCTGATGAAGGAAGCATAAGTAGCAGGGAAGAGGGGAGTTTGGCAGACAGCCCAGGAGGAGATCAATCATCCTTATCATCCCTGGATTCTGAACAAGAACCTATGACGGACCCACGCATGCGTAGAGTGATGCATAGGAGAGAACAACTGAAGGATTATTACAGGAGATAAGTGAGGCCACCTGTGGTTGGGTGGGGCTGCTGTAATTAGTGCTACAGATAACAAGAGCAGCGTGCTGGTTTAGCCTTCTGGAAGTTTATCTGATTCATAGTTTCGTCAAGATCGTGGTTTTGCTGTTTCCCTGTTCAAGACTGTGTGTGGACTTTCTGGACTTTGGAATTGGACTCAATTTCCCAGTTACTGGGTGAGAAATTGGATTGCATTTAACCTGTGCCTTGTGTGTACCAGAAAATCCCTTTGACATTTAAAAAGGGAGTTTTTTTCTGCTTTTCTGTTGACAAAGACTTTTGGTTTTCCTTCTATCGTGTGGTGTGTGTCTTTTTGGACTAATTACCCTGTAACTACAGGCGGTTGGGACACGCCGGCAGAACACATCATCTTAGATAGATTCACCTTAACAGAATTGGAAGGGACCTTGTAGGTCATCTAGTCCAGCGATAGGCAAAGTTGGCTCTTCTATGACATGTGGACTTCAATTCCCAGAATCCCTCAGCTAGCATGATTGGCCCAGGGATTCTGGGAGTTGAAGTCCACAAGTCGTAGAAGAGCCAACTTTGCCTACCTCTGATCTAGTCCAACCCCACTGCCCAAGCAGAAGACTCTACACCATTTCCGACAGATGTCAGTCCGGTGTGACACCCCTCCCCAATTCCCACAGTACTGTTCTACTCGTGGCAGGCCAAAATCTCTAACTCAAAACGATGGATTTGGCCTGACACTTTTTATTTTTTGGTCTTTCTTGATTGACAGGTTACTTTCTGGGTTGTTGCATGACACATGCTTCTCTTTCTTGAATTGCAAAGTTTTCTTCTCGTAATTTATATGCTCTCCAAGCCCCCCAGGGACGTTGAGTAGTTATGGTTTAAAGTGAAGCATAAGAGAAAGAAATTAATAAATAGTCAGAACCTGTTCAGGTGTCGCTTAGAAAAAAACCTACTTTCCTGGCTCTTCAAGCTTGATATCCCGACAATCCCAAAATAAACCACAGGGCAGATGCTTTGCAAGTATCCTACAAATAACATTTTACGCCTGTTGAACGAGATTTCAATTAGGTGTTTCTACACACACGTTTATTACTATTAATATACACCAACGGTCATTTCCAGCGACGGAGACTTTTCAGAGTGAGAAAAAAAAGCTATTCTTTTGAGGAAAAGGTGTATCTATTTTGTCGGAGGAGCTACTAAAGGAGAGGGGGGGAAATTAAATGGAAGCAAATCACAAGAAATGTCCAAGGCCACTCTAAGTAAAACAGACAAACCAACCATGAAGTTTTGATCTCCGTCTCTAGTAAAGTATAGGCCGAGTATCATGAATGAGTTCTTCAGATTATCAGGCGTAAAACATCATCCTGAAGAAACAAATCCAGGATTTACACAGTAATTTGCATTATAATCCAAGATTTTTATAGAAAGAGAGAAAGAAGGAAGGAAAGAAAGAAAGGAAGAAAGAAGGAAAGAAAGAAAGAAAGAAAGAAGGAAGGAAGGAAGGAAAGAGGGAAGAAAGGAAGAAAAGAAAGAAAGAAAGAAGGAAGGAACAAAAGAAAGAAGGATGGAAAGAAAGAAGGAAGGAAGAAAGGAAGGAAGGAAAGAAGGAAGGAAGAAAGAAAGAAAGAAGGAAGGAAGGAAGGAAGGAAGGAAGGAAAGAAGGAAGGAAGGAAGGAAGGAAAGAAAAAAGAAGGAAGGAAGGAAAGAAAGAAAGAAGAAAAGAAGGAAGGAAGGAAGAAAGAAAGAAGGAAGGAAGGAAGGAAAGAAAAAAGAAGGAAGGAAAGAAAGAAGGAAGGAAGGAAGGAAGAAAAGAAAGAAAGAAGGAAGGAAAGAAAGAAAGGAAGAAGGAAGGAAGGAAAGAAGGAAAGAAGGAAAGAAGGAAGGAAAGAAAGAAAGAAATAAGAAAAGAAGGAAGGAAGGAAAGAAGGAAGGAAGGAAGAAGGAAGGAAGGAAAGAAAAAAGAAGGAAGGAAAGGAAGAAAGAATGAAGGAAGGAAGGAAAGAGAGAAAGAAAGAAAGAAGGAAGGAAGGAAGAGAGGGAGGAAAGGAAGGATCGATGGATAGATAAATGGATGGATGGATGCATGGATAGAAGGAGGGAGGGAGAACAAGTGGGAAGGATGGATGCGTATGCGCGGAAGCAAAAAAAAATTCACTGAAATCTCATGCGCATGCACGTCCCCTCACAAGATTTTTCTTTCTGCGCATGCTCAGAAGCAAAATCTCACTGGGGCATGTGCACCAGTGACTTGAAGCTGTGCATCAGTAGTGACAATAAGTAGCAACCCTCGCCTGTTTCCAATGTGTGTAAACATATATATCAAGATCCTGAGCTTTCCTTTGTTGAAATCAATGGGTGGTCAATTCCACAGATTTCTTCAACGTCCAATCCCTTACCCACACATCCCCACCTTTGACATGTCAGAGCTTCCCAAAAGAGGGGGCCACTTAAGACTGCAGAAAACTCTCCATGATCCTTCAATCACAGCCATTCCCAGCACTGTAGTTAACCTTTATGGTTCCTTCCCTGGGTTAGAAGAGCTGCCTACTTAACGCCAAGGGGACGGCAACATGTAATCAACATCTGAAGAGCACACGCGGTGCTACTAGGCTTCATTGCCCCTGACAGCAGGTAACCTATTTGTCTGCTTGAGGACAGGGTAGGCACACTGCGTGGTATCATTACCAGACACTGGGAGAAATGTGGTTTATATATATATATATATTTTAAAAAGGCATGTTTCCCTGCTCAGTGAGAAAAATAATATACAATCATTTACCCTTATGTGTCATTACGTTGGTGTCCATGACCAAATAGATGTCCCAATGTATGTATGTATGTATGTATGTATGTATGTATGTATGTATGTATGTATTTATTTATTTATTTATTTATTTGATTTGTATGCCGCCCCTCTCCGCAGACTCGGGGCGGCTAACAATAGCAATAAAACAGTATATAACAAAATCCAATACTAAAAACAGTTAAAAACCCATTAATAAAAAAACCAATCATATATACAGACATACCATGCATAAAATTGTAAAGGTCTAGGGGGAAAGAGCATCTCAATTCCCCCATGCCTGGCGGCAGAGGTGGGTTTTAAGTAGCTTACGAAAGGCAAGGAGCTGCACGAATCCCAGCGACCAGTTAGGTCCCACAGAGTTGGCCTTCTCCGGGTCCCGTCAACTAAACAATGTCGCTTGGCGGGACCCAGGGGAAGAACCTTCTCTGTGGTGGCCCTGGTCCTCTGGAACCAACTCCCCCCAGAGATTAGAATTGCCCCCACCCTCCTTGCCTTTCGTAAGCTCTTTAAAACCCATCTCTGCCATCAGGCATGGGGGAACTGAGATATTCTTTCCCCATAGGCCTTTACAATTTTATGCATGGTATATCTGTATGTATGTTTGGTTTTTATAATAATGGTATTTTAACTGTTTTTAGTATTGGATTATTATTATATGCTGTTTTTATTACTGTTGTTAGCCACCCTGAGTCTGCAGAGAGGGGCGGCATACAAATCCAATCAATCAATCAATCAATAAATAAACAAACAAACTTCTATAGGCTTTCAACCAAATAGATCTCCTCCAGGATGATTTGTCCCCAACCTGACACTTGAAGTCTCCCTATGGAGTACTCAATGAAAGCACCTTACACTGCTTGTCATCCTCTTCGCCTCTTCTTTTATTTATTTTATTTATTTGATTTTTTAATGCCGCCCTTCTCCTTAGACTCAGGGCGGCTTACAACATGTTAGCAATAGCTCTTTTTAAAAACAGAGCCAGCCTATTGCCCCCACAATCCGGGTCCTCATTTGACCCACCTCGGAAGGATGGAAGGCTGAGTCAACCTTGAGCCGGTGGTGAGATTTGAACCGCTGACCTACAGATCTAGCAGCCAGCTTTAGTGGCCTGCAGTACAGCACTCTACCTGCTGCGCCACCTCGGCTCTTCTCTTTATGTCCCCAGCATTGTGGACTTATGAAGAGAGACTTCGGGCCTTCACTGCTTGTATAATTTGAACCTGGTCATTTGTGCCTTAAGTGAGAACTCTGGAAAAAGGGGGAGGGGGAAAATATCCAGTGAATTAATTTATTTGCAACGGAGACCTCCACTCCACGCAAAATAAGTGCTCTCTTGTGTTACTAATACGGGCGGCTAATTGCTCTGCACATGGCAGAGTCCGAGAATAATTGACTAAACTTGCTCCGTTATCCAGAGGGAGGAAGGAAGAATCTGCATGCCAAAACAAAGTGGGAGGGAAGGAAGGAAGGATGGAAGGATGGATGGAAGGAAGGAGGGAATGATGGATGGAAGGACAAAAGGAAGGAAGGAAAGAAGGAAGGAAGGAAGGAGAAGGGAAGGAAGGAGGGAAGGATGGATGGAAGGAAGAAAGGAAAGAAGGAAGAATGGAAGGAAGGAAGGAGGGAGGGAAGGAGGGATGGATGGGAGGAAGGAGAAGATGGATGGATGGATGGATGGAAGGAGGATGGAAGGAAGGAGGGAAGGATGGATGGAAGGATGAAAGGAAAGAAGGAAGGAAGGAGAAGGGAAGGAAGGAGGGAATGATGGATGGATGGAAGGAAGAAAGGAAAGAAGGAAGGATGGAAGGAGGATGGAAGGAAGGAAGGAGGGAAGGAGGGAAGGAGAAGATGGAAGGATGGATGGAGAGAGGGAAAAGGGAGGGAGGGAAGAAGGATGGAGGGAAGATAAGTAGGTAGGAAGGAAGGAGAGGAAGGTGTAGGAAGAGAAGAAGGGAGGGAGGGAAGAAGGATTAATGAATAGATAATTTAATGGATGGATGGATGGATGGAAGGAGGGAGGGAGGGAAAGCGAGTGGGAAGGAGATGGATGGGTGGAAGGGAGCAAGAAAGGAAGCAAAGAAAGGAAGAAAGAAAGACAAATGAATGATGAAGAAAAGAGAGAATAAAAACTACAGGCAAAAAACCCCACCCTTTACTTCTAAGAATCTCCCAGACTTGAACAGGTTACTGGGCTGGAAGTTCAACCACCACCTCATTTCCAATCTTTTCCCCAAGGTGCCTATATACTCTACTCCATTTATGGCGAGTCCTTTTCTCCTCGGGTGCCAAAATAGTGTACGCACATGCTATCGTGCATGCCCAAGTGCCCACACCCATAATTCAATGCCTGGGGAGAACGAAAACAGCTTCCCCCGCCCCCTGAGGCCCTCTGGAGGATGGAAATGGCTTGTTTCCCAACTTCTGGTGGGCCCAGTAGGCTCATGTTTCACCCTCCCCGGGCTCCAAAGGCTTCCTTGGAGCTGGAGGAGGGCAAAAACGTCCTCTCCCATCCTCCTGGAGGCTCCCTGGAAGCCAAAAATGCCCTCCAGAGCCTCTATGTGAGCCAAAAATCAGCTGGCCAACACACACATGCATGTTGGAGCTGAGCTAGGGCAATAGCTCGTGTGCCAGCAGATATGGTTCCACGTGCCATCTGTGACACCCGTGCCATTGGTTCACCATCACTGCTCTACGCTAAACCTCACCCCAACCACGCCTTAAACCCCCACTGATCACCCAGAAACATTAACGGAGATTTTGGATGCTAAAGGAAGCCCTCTCCTCCCTTCTTGAACTCCCCCTATGAAAATCAGCCCAGCTCGCTCGAAAAGCAGGATTCTTATTAACGAGTCATATGGAAATCCAGGCGCCCCGAAATGGATCCATTTATTCAGCCTAATCAGGCAATTCTTGAGCTGCGTGTCTAGTTTTATAATAAATCTCATTATCTCCCAACGTGAAGAGTCTGGAGTTTATATTATATTGTACGGTGCGGTTCTTGCAGTCGGCCGCTTTCAACGCTTATAGGAAATGGGAAGGGGGAGAGAGAGATATTTACTATTCTAAATATGTACTTAACTACCACACATTTGTATTTAGGAGGCATGCGAAAATTGTAAACGGATTTGCTTAGCTCTCTTGTAACAAAACAAAAACACCGAGCCACAAAACTGGTTTTGAAAAGGGGAATTTGCAACAGGTGGCCCTTAAAAGCCATTGTTTAATGACCATTCAAAGCTACGACAGACCTGAAAATAAAGAGACATTGACAACTGGTCCTCACATATACGTCCACCACAGTATCCCCTGGTCAAAATGCGGGCATTTGGCAATGGGCATGTATTTTAACAGATCTTAACAGGTTAATGGAGTTAGAAGAGACCTTGTACAACATCAAGTCCAGGGGTAGGCAAAGTTGGCTCTTCTATGACATGTGGACTTCAACTCCCAGAATTCCTGAGCCAATCATGCTAACTCAGGAATTCTGGGAGTTAATAATAATAATAATAATAATAATTTATTGGATTTGTATGCCGCCCCTCTCGGAAGACTCGGGGCGGCTCACAACAATGATAAAAACAATATTATACTGGCACAAATCTAATATTAAAAAACTAAAAACCCTATCATAATTAAAAACCAAACAGCACATACATACCAAACATAAATTATAATAAGCCTGGGGGAAAGGTGTCTCAACTCCCCCAAGCCTGGCGGTATAGGTGGGTCTTAAGTAGTTTACGGAAGACAAGGAGGGTGGGAGCAGTTCTAATCTCCGGGGGGAGTTGATTCCAGAGGGCCGGGGCCGCCACAGAGAAGGCTCTTCCCCTGGGGCCCACCAGATGACATTGTTTCATCAACGGGACCCGGAGAAGGCCAACTCTGTGGGACCTTATCGGCCACTGGGATTCGTGCAGTAGCAGGCAGTTCCGGAGGTACTCTGGTCCAATTCCATGTAGGGCTTTAAAGGTCATGACCCACACTTTGAATTGTGACCGGAAACTGATCGGCAGCCAATGCAGGCCACGGAGTGTTGTAGATGAAGTCCACATGTCATAGAAGATCCAACTTTGCCTACCCCTGTGCTAGTCTGAAGTCTGTGTCGGTCTTGTTGGGTTGCAGGACCAAACCAGACTGTTATAGAGGTGCACAATCCCTACGTTCAAAAGAAAGGTGGGAAAACAGGGGTCCAAAACTCCCACCGCCTGCAACCCACTGACCGACCGGTGTCAGCCTCGATACCATTCCGGCCTCATCTTCATTTCTTGGATGTTCTCAGAGCCGAGCAGATGCTAAGCTGTCGTATCATGTAGACCGAAGCTGAGTAGGAGAGACAGCTGTGTCACCACACAATGTTCCTCACGGTCGTTGCCGAATACAAACACTCAACTCCTCAGCCCTTTTGAGTCGAGCTGACAGTCAACGGCAACAATGACGGGACTCTTATAATGCTAGGAACACCCTTGCTGGAATTAGGAGTTTACCAACTCAGAAGATGAACAGTTATCTGAATTTAAATGAATTGGAAGGGGAAAGGAAAGGAAAGGATAAAATAAATACTGGAATGAAAAGAGTAGAGTAGAGTAGAGTGTAGAATTTATTTATTTATTTATGTATTTATGTATTTATGTATTTATGTATGTATGTATGTATGTATGTATGTATGTATTCATTCATTCATTCATTCATTCATTCATTCATTCATTCATTCATTCATTCATTTATTAGATTTGCATGCTGCCCCTCTCCGCAGACTCAGGGCGGCTCACAGCAGTGATAAAACAATATACAATAGAAAATCTAATGACCTTTAAAACCCTACATGGCATTGGGCCAGAATACATCCGGAACCGCCTTCTACCGCACGAATCCCAGCGGCCGATAAGGTCCCACAGAGTTGGCCTTCTCCGGGTCCCGTCGACCAAACAATGTCGTCTGGCGGGCCCCAGGGGAAGAGCCTTCTCTGTGGCGGCCCCGGCCCTCTGGAATCAACTCCCCCCAGAGATTAGAACGGCCCCCACCCTCCTTGTCTTTCACAAATTACTCAAGACCCACCTTTGTCGCCAGGCATGGGGGAGTTAGGATATTCCTTCCCCTAGGCCATTACAAGTTATGTATGGTATGTTTGTGTGTATGTTTGGTTTTTATAATGTTTTTAGTTGTTTTATTAAATTGGATTGTTACATGTTGTTTTTTATCATTGTTGTTACCCGCTCCGAGTCTGCGGAGAGGGGCGGCATACAAATCCAATAAATAATAATAATAATAACTAAAGTCTAAAATAACAATTTTACATTAAAAGCCTAAAAAAACCCATTATATAAAAAGCACACACACAAGCATACCATACATAAAACTACATAGGCAAGGGGAGATGTCTCAGTTTCCCCATGCCTGCCAGCAGAGGTGGGTTTCAAGAAGTTTACGAAAGGCAAGGAGGGTGGGGGCAATCCTAATCTCTGGGGGGAGCTGGTTCCAGAGGGTTGGTGCCGCCACAGAGAAGGCTCTTCCCCTGGGTCCCGCCAGCCGACATTGTTTAGTCGACGGGACCCGGAGAAGCCCAACTCTGTGGGACCTAACCGGCTGCTGGGATTCACTAGAATAGAACAGAATAGAATAGAATAGAATTTGGAATAGAATAGAAATTGGACTAGAGTAGAGTAGAGTAGAACAGAACAGAACAGAATAACAGAGTTGAAAAGATATTGGAGGTCTTCTAGTCCAACCCCTAGCTCAGTTAGGAAACCCTATAAATAAACCCTCTAAATATATCAGAGAAAGAATAGAAGATATAGGAATAAAATATATCAATGAAAGAATAGAGAAAGGATCTAGGAATAGAAGAAAAGAGATATGAGATATAGGAGAGACAATAGGACACTTATGCACGCCCCTTACTGACCTCTTAGGAATCTGGAGAGGTCAACCGTGGATATCTAAGAGTAAAATGTTGGGGATTAGGGGATGACACTACGGAGTCCGGTAATGAGTTCCACACTTCGACAACTCGATTGCTAAAGTCGTATTTTTTACAGTCAAGTTTGGAGAGGTTAATATTAAGTTAATTCATATTACTAGTTCTGTGAACCAGTAGCGGCAGCGACGGGAGGCTCCGCCCATCCACCTGGGATGGACAACAGGTTTCAGAACCCACTACTGGAGCGTAGCTGAGCAGCTTCTCATAGGAGAAGACGCTGAGCAGTTGAAGGGTAACTTAATACGAACCGCTCCAAACTTGACTGTAAAAAATATGATTTCAACAATCGAGTTATCGAAGCGTGGAACTCATTACTGGACTCAATTGTGTCAACCCCTAACCCCCAACACTTCTCCCTTAGACTCTCCAGGATTGACCTCTCCAGGTTCCTAAGAGGCCAGTAAGGGGCGTACATAAGTGCACTGGTGTGCCTTTCGTCCCCTGTCCAATTGTCTTTCCTTTCTTTCACCTATCTTATATATTCTCTCCCTTTCATATATCCTCTCCTCTAAGTTCACTTTCACCCTCATTTATATTATCACATGTCTATTTTTCTTCCTATGTATTTGTGTATTGGACAAATGAATAAATAAATAATGGTATGTTTGTTATATGGATGTTTAGTTTTATAATAAGGGTATTTTAGTTGTTTTTAATATTGGATTTGCATGATGTTTTTTTATTACTGTTGTTAGCCGCCCCGAGTCTACGGAGAGGGGCGGCATACAAATCCAATAAATAAATAAATAAAAAATTAATAAATAAACACTGGATAGGAGACCTAGAGGCTGAAATTCGAACCCAAAAGTACATCTAACAGAAGGGTGCCATCTAGCGGTGAGAAGCTTTAATTGCAGGACTGGGAATCAACTCAAATTGCTTTTAAACTCTGTCCTAATGTTTGGCAGACTGGAGATTTTCCTTTTGGCTTCGTGAAACGGGGGGGGGGGGGGGGAATCATCACTAATCTTATTGGTGGTGGTGGTGATGGTGATGATATCCGTTCAGTCATGTACAACTCTTGGCTATTCTGTGGTCAATATCTCTCCATAACCCAACAAGACTGATACAGACTTCAGACGATAATCAGAATTGCAGAAAAAACAATTGGTGCCAACCTGCCTTCCATTGAGGACCTGTAGATTGCACGAGTCAAAAAGAGGGCGGGGAAAATATTGACTGACCCCTCGCATCCTGGACACAAACCCTTTCAACTCCTACACTCAAAACATCGCTACAGAGCACTGCACATCAAGACAACTAGACACAAGAACATTTTTTTTCCCCAAACGCCATCACTCTACTAAACAAATATTTCCCTCAACACTGTCAAACCTTTTACTAAGTCTGCCAGTTCTATTTTTACCAGTTTTTTCTCATCATTCCCATCACCCTTTTCCTCCCACTTAGGACTGTATGACTGTAACTTGTGGCTTGTATCCTAAGATTTTTTATTAATATTTATGGTTTCTTCATTGCTTATTTGACCCCTATGACAATCATTAAATGTTGTACCACATGCCGCCCCAAGTCTGCGGAGAGGGGCGGCATATAAATGCAATCAATCAATCAATCAATCAATGTTTCTGGACAAATCTATATTTTCTTTTATGTACACTGAGAGCATATGCACCAAGACAAATTCCTTGTGTGTCTAATCACACTTGGCCAATAAATTCTCTTCTCTTCTCTTCTTTTCTCCTATTCTATTCTATTCATTCCTCAATGCTGTCAAACTTTTTCCTAAGTCTGTACTACTATTAATCTTTTCATCATTTCCATCACTCATCTCTACCGACAAATGACTGTATGACTGTAACTTTGTTTCTTGTATCCTTACAATTTATATCAACTGGTTCCTAATATGATTTGATTGCTTATTTGTACCCGGACTATCATTAAGTATTGTATCTTATAGTATAATGATTCTTGACAAATGTATATTTTTCTTTTATGTACACTGAGAGCATATGTACCAAGACAAATTCCTTGTATGTCCAATCACACTTGGTCAATAAAATTCTATTCTATTCTATTCTATTCTATTCTATTCTATTCTATTCTACTCTACTCTACTCTCCACTCCACTCCACTCCATTCTATTCTATTATATTCCATTCCATTCTATTCTAATTTTCTAATCCTATATTTCTACTCTACTCTAATTCTAAAATTCTAATTCTAATTCTAAAATTCTAAAATTCTAAAATTCTAATTCTATTCTGTAGTCAAATCTGGAACCATAAATCCACCTGTCTCCAAACACCAAGGAAAAAATAATAATAACTGTTTTAAAACCAAAACCAAGAAAATGTAAGTATGAGGTGGGAAGATTACTGTTTTGTGCCTTCTTTTGAAGGCTTCAGCGACTAAACGCTAACATTAAGTTGTCAATAATTCAGCAGGCCTTCCAAAGAGGCGACATGTTTGGGAGCAAACACATTTTCATCTCACGGAATGTGAAGGCAGCCCTGAAGAGATTAAAAAATAAAAAAATAAACCCAGGAAAATTCATGTTTATTATGACTGCGGTAGGCCTGCGTTCCAAATGTTTCTCTCGTTAGATTCAATATTCAGTTCAGCTGAAATTTACAAGGTTAGAAGAAGGAAAAGAAGAGGAATAAAAAGAAAAACTAAGCAGAGATTAGAAGATGCCACGACAATGCATCTTAGATTGACGGCAGAAAAAGACCTCATGGTCCATCCCGTCTGCCCTTATACTATTTCCTGTATTTTATCTTAGGATGGATCTATGTTTATCCCAGGGATGTTTAAATCCAGTTACTGTAGATTGACCAACCACGTCTGCTGGAAGTTTGTTCCAAGCATCTACTACCCTTTCAGTAAAATAATATTTTCTCACGTTGCTTCTGATCTTTCCCCCAACTAACCTCAGATTGGGCCCCCTTGTTCTTGGGTTCACTTTCCTATTAAAAACACTTCCCTCCTGGACCTTATTTAACCCTTTAAAGTATTTAAATGTTTCGATCATGTCCCCCCTTTCCTTTCTGTCCTTCAGACTCTACAGATGGAGTTCATGAAGTCTTTCCTGGTGAGTTTGATGCTTAAGACCTTCCAACATTTTTGTAGCCCGTCTTTGGACCCGTTCAATTTGATCCATCTCTTTTTGTAGGCGAGGTCTCCAGAACTGAACACAGTATTCCAGATACGGCCTCACCAGCGCTCTATACAGCGGGATCACAATCTCCCTCTTCCTGCTTGTGATACCTCTAGCTATGCAGCCAAGCATTCTACTTGCTTTCCCGACCGCCTGACCACACTGTTCACCCATTCACTCAGATAGGTCTTCCAAGAACTACCCTAAATCTCACCTTACATTACGCAATCTTTTTTAGCTCCTTCATCTAGGAGCTATAAATTGGCCTAGATGTTTAATTTTTGGTGGTATCTGAGCTTAATTGTTTTTTCTGCAAATGTTTTCTTCACTAACAGTTTAATATGAGCATTATTAGTGCCATAATCCTAGATACTTCTTTGGATCTTTGTCTAAATCGGCAGCATTATCTTGAAATTGAATACCACCATCACGGAGGCAAAGATCTCAGTTTTCTTAATGTAGAGTTTCAAGCCTCCTTCTTCGCCCGCAACAAGAAGATCTTTAGTTCCTCTTTGAAGTATAGGATGGACACCTTCTTAAATTTCAGCGATCTCCTTGAAAATGAGCAGCGCCATAGGTTTTCCCAAATATATTGAAGAACGTCGCTTAAAGTCAACCTTTAACTGCCACATGTGGAAAGAATGAGCAATTTTTGCCCTGTAACATATGCCTGATTTTCATTCGCAAATTATATTACTGTAAAACTGAACGAATACTTTAAACTTAACTATTCAGAGGTATACCGTGTTGAATTCAATAAGGCTTATTCTCTGGTCAATACGATACGACGTATCGTAAGGCAAAACTGGTTTATATTTGTTCATCTCTTCATTTAGCTAAATAATTTCATGATTTGGGAGAGGGCACATACCATTTTTGAAGAAAAACCAATTACATATTTTGCACGGAAGGATCAAAGAGGTTTCAGTTCACAAAAAACACAACCCAGATTTAAATGTCGGTTTGCCCAAAATGTAGTTGGGGTTTTTTTTTTTAGAAGCAAGCTTTGGATTACATTGCTTTAATAAACCACCTACCGTCTGTCTTCTCTTTGCTTGTATCTAAAATGTAAAACCAATTAAAGGCTAGTTGAATGAGTAGCGACGTTTCCTCCGGGTTCACAGCCCTCCTCATAACCTAAGATGAATAGAAAAAGACATGCAATAACCTTTAAAGAATAGGTTTTGTATGTGGCTCCCTATATCATATAGTTGCGATTTAATATACATTTCAACCAAAGTCCCCAATAAACAAAAATTATTACATCCTATGCCGCAGTTTTAATATACTCCACCTTGCCCCTGAGGACAAGTTCCTTTGAGGATATAGTAACACAAAGTGGAGACGCTGGTTACTACGAGGGGTTATTACAAACCCTAACCAAACAGTGGAACTGCAGAAAATATCTCGTTTCCCACTTGCCTAAGAATACTGTTGTAAATTCCCAGCGCTGACAATGGATTCCAGACTTCTTAGAGATAGACAGACATTTACTATAGACAGGGATGGCTTCCTGTAGCAACCTATTACTCTAACCCACCCCGTCCATAATAAATGGGGGGGGGGGCTTGGTAGCGAAAATGGAGCTGTGTCAGTGATGGGTTCCTACAGGTACGGTCAGGGACGCAGAATCGGTAGAAAGATTTTGGTCTAGTATGCAGAACCGGTAGAAAAAAAATTGAATTTTTCTTCTTTTTTCCCGTTCTGGGCTCTGGGTGTTTTTCCTATTGTAGTAAATGAGGTCAAATGTGTATAATTTTAATGCTTGCGTGTGTGTACATACACATACAGTTTATATAGTAGATAATGTATATTTTTGTGTGCCTGTGTGTGACCTATAAAGCCCTACATGGCATTGGACCAGATTACCTCCGGAACCGCCTGCTACCGCACGAATCCCAGCGACCGATAAGGTCCCACATAGTTGGCCTTCTCCGGGTCCCGTCGACTAAACAATGTCGTTTAGTCGGGAAGACCCTTCTCTGTGGCGGCCCCGGCCCTCTGGAACGAACTCCCCCCGGAGATTAGAACTGCCCCCACGCTCCCTGTCTTTCGTAAACTACTCAAGACTCACTTATGCCGCCAGGCATGGGGGAGTTAAGATATTCCTTCCCCCTAGACCATTACAAGTTATGCATGGTATGTTTGTGTGTACGTCTGGTTTTATAATAAGGGTTTTTAGTTGTTTTATTAATTGGATTGTTACATGTTGTTTTTTATCATTGTTGTTAGCCGCCCTGAGTCTAGGGAGAGGGGCGGCATGCAAATCCAATCAATCAGTCAGTCAGTCAGTCAGTCAGTCAGTCAGTCAGTAAGTAAGTAAGTAAGTAAGTATGTATGTACACATATGACATATATACATAGAATTAAAGGGTATATTTTGAATGTTCGGTAATAGTAAATAGATAAAGAAATTGCATCTCTTTGAGTCAAGGAGAGGCCAGGCACCCCAACCCCTTGATGTGAGTGACGTCAAGTTGGCCCCCTTTAAGCCAGTCACATGACCTTTAAGCCACCCCCCGGTCACATGATCAAGCCACTCCCATCTAGTCACATGGCCAGCAAGCCACACCCACAAAATCCAAACGCGGTAGTAACATTTTTTGTAGCTCTTCACTGCGTTGATGTCATGAAGGACAAACACAAGGAAACATGGTGATTTCCAAACGGCAATGTCAGAAAAAAAAACAGCGCTCTGTTCGACAAATGTGCTTTAGTGAGTATCTGAAGAACACAGGTCCAGTGAATCAAATAAAAGTTTTATTGGTTTTGGTTTGAAAGGGCAAGGCTAATGAGGTTTGACAAATCCATTTACGATGGGAGCAACGTC
This sequence comes from Erythrolamprus reginae, assembly GCF_031021105.1. NCBI lineage: Eukaryota > Metazoa > Chordata > Lepidosauria > Squamata > Dipsadidae > Erythrolamprus > Erythrolamprus reginae. The sequence goes on from NC_091957.1 coordinate 54,466,824, forward strand.
TCCAAATAGACACAAATAAACCATTTCAATTTGTACGCCGTTGATCCACATTGTTTAGGAGCCAAGAACATTTTTACGGAGAGAGATTGTATTTTTAGCCGCGTCGGCTGGATTCTTATTTTAGCAACGTTATTAATTCTATTTATCATATTGTATTGGGGCCAGGCTGGGGAAGCATTGTTCCCGTGTTGTGGGACCAGCATACAATCTACGTATAGGAATTTGAATGCCGGTCGATCTTGAAGATGTCCTTCAACTCTGGGGAAGGTGGGAAAGTTCTCTTTGGATGGACAGATGGACAGCCAAGCTGGAGGTCATTGGACTTCTCGGGGGAGTGGGGGGCGGTTGATGGAGTGGGAATATTTTTTTGAATCCAATTCTGTTATAGAAAAATAATTCTATAATCACTTCAACTAGTCATACTCTCTTCAGCTATCTTACAGAATGGCCTTGAAAACTGGATCCTGGTGATCATAAACATTACCCAGAAGTCTTTTTGGAAAAGGCAGCATCAAAGGTTGGTGACATCCAGTGTCCATTTGTGTATCAAAGTAGAATTTGTGGATAGGTTTGAATCTATCTATCTATCGTTGTCTGTCTGTCTGTCTGTCTATAATTACCTACCTACTTACCTATCATTACCTACCTATCATTACCTACCTACCTAACTATAATTACCTACCTACCTACCTATCTATCATTACCTACCTACCTGCCTACCTATCTATCCATCTATCTATCATTACCTACCTACCTATCATTACCTACCTACCTATCATTACCTACCTACCTACCTACCTACCTATCATTACCTACCTATCTCTCTATCTCTCTATCTCTCTATCTCTCTCTCTGTCTGTCTATCTATCTATCTATCTATCTATCTATCTATCTATCTATCTATCTATCTATCTATCTATCTATCTATCTATCTATCTATCAGGTTGGGAAACACTGATCTAGATGGCTGACACTGACTTGATGGCCCAAATCAGCCTTCATTCTTTCCCTTTTCTGAGAAGCACTTACCAGTAATCAAGATACAATTATCCCCATCTTCAAATCAAGTGCAAACACCACGGCTTCTGTTCATAGGGGATCAAGATCAATTCACCTGTTCGAGATAAGGAGGATCTTCACACCAAGTTTGCAAAACTGATCCCTGATAATATTGAGACACACACACACACACACACACACACACACACACAAATATACCGGTACTTGAAAAGGATGTCAAAAAATATACTGCTCGGAAAAAAAATAAAGGGAACCCTCAAATAACACATCCTAGATCTGAATGAATGAAATATCATAATTGAATACTTTGTTCTGTACAAATTTGAATGTGCACAACCGCATCTGAAATTGATGGTCAATCAGTGTTGCTTCCTAAGTGGACAGTTTGATTTCACAGAAGATTGGTTTACAAGTTATATTGTGGTTGTTTAAGTGTTCCCTTTATTTTTTGAGCAGCGTAGTTCATTTAATATCTGAGTTCAGAATGTTGTTTGCCTGGTGTTTATAAAACAAACAAACAAATAAATCTTCCACTGGAAATACGAATCTACCAAAATAAAAAATAAAAAGGAAAGAAAAGAAGGGAAGGAAAGAGAGAGAGAGAGATAAAATCTTTTGCTGTGGCTGCCTGAGGCATATTTTAGTATTTGGTTGGTTGCCAAGCTCAATTTATCTCACTGTTTCACTTTTAATCGCTCACTTAGTTGAACGTAAGTAAAAAACACACACAGTGTTTGTTTTCAGGGTAGTTTCCTTGCCGATGTTTCAGTCTAAATATATTGCTAACAGCCTTGAAAACTGTAATATTTTGCTTTGAAGTCTGCAGGAGCGCAAGAGAAGTGAAAAACGGGATATCACAGTGTGGCTCAAAACCATGGCCTGAAGATAAGACAAGTTTTATTTCTATGAAACAACAACAACAATACCAAAAAACCCAACAATGCTTTGCATGGACAGCACTTGAAAAACATTGAAAGAAAATGTGATGACCAAAAAATTAGAAGGGAAAGAGGAAATTGATTATTATAGAGTTTAGGATAAATTCTACAATAGGTTAAAATAAAGAAATAGCTAATAAAGTGAAATAAAATGCAAGGTTTAAAAAAATCACTAGTTGATATGTTTATCTTTTTAATTAGAATTTGATTTTTCGACAAGACGCTTAAATAACCAAGAAGAATCTGAATTTTATGTGATTTGGAATAAAGTGTATACATGGATAGACAAAAAGAAGAATTAAAAATGCACAATAGTAGTATGGTTAGGATTTAATTCTTGTGTTTGTACTTTGCTTAGATATGAAGTTTATGGGTTTTTTTTCATAATAAGGTAACATAAAATCTCTTCTTTTCACTTAAAGTAATAGGTTGACTTAACATATTAATAATGTATTCTTTTTTCTGTAATGCAATTTGACTTCTTGAACAAGTGGGATATTTGCAACCCCAATTTTATGTTAAATGTGTGTTTGTATGTTTGTCAATTTTAAGAAAACCAATAAAGTTTATTTTTTTAAAAAGGAATTAGATTTTTCTATGTCTTTTCTTCTTTAAATGTGCAGTATTTAGAGTAAATGTAGACACCAATGTCCTCAATTCATATAAAAATGTATACAGCTCCCTATGTGCTTCTAATGAAAATTGGGATGTAAACCATCCCGGATGTGTGTGTTTTCTTTCTTTCTTTCTTTCTTTCTTTCTTTCTTTCTTTCTTTCTTTCTTTCCTTCTTTCTTTCTTTCTATTGAAAACAAAACACATAAAAACACACAGTTTTTATGTGTTTTGTTTTCAATTTTAAAAAAATAACAAAGAAAGAAAGAAAGAAAGAAAGAAAGAAAGAAAGAAAGAAAGAAAATGTGATGACATCTTGACATGGGCATGGCTTAAGGTGGGATCCATCAAGAAAGAAATGGAAGGTTTAATACTCACTGCTCAAGAACAAGCACTACAAACTAATGCCACAAAAGTGGCGATACAAAAAAAAAACACCACCGACAATCCCAAAACAATCCAATCTTTGCAATAACAAAGTCAGAACAGTTTCACATTTGCTATGTGAGTGCAACAAAATTGCACAAACTAGACCTAACTGAGTTGCTAAATTAATCCACTGGACATTATGTAAAAAAATACCACTTGAACCAGATGTGTTGTGGCTCCTGCCAGATGTCTTTAGACAGCTGGAATCAGCAAACCACCGAAAAGCATTTGCCCTTCGACGGTGCCATGCGATTCCATCCGCCATTTATTTATTTATTTATTTTTATTTATTTATTTTGTCCAATACACAATACACATTGAAGAGAATAGATATGTAGTAATATATATATAAAGAAAAGGATAGCAGAAAAGATATAAAAATACGTATAGGAGAAGATACATGAAAGGGAGAAAAGATAAATGAGATAAGATTTTGATTGGCAAGTATAAAAGAATATTGTTCACGGAAAGATTTTGCCCTTGCGGCTCAGGAGAGGTGGAGACTGAAGGACCCATGCTCCTGAGACGTTCCTTTGATACAGCCATTAGGAAAAAAATATATATTCTGCCATTAATTGCATTAATTAATGACTTCTTCCATTAATGTTTGACTTTCTTTTTTACTGTTTTGTAATTTTCTTTGTTGTCAGCCATCCCGATTCCTTCGGGATTGGGTGGCATAGAACTCAAATCAATCAATCAATCAATCAACCAATCAATCAATTAACACTTCTTCCTTTATTACCCAGACATATTACCCCCCCCAAAAAAAACCCCCAACTCTCTACCTTCCTCAGAAATATCCAAAATGACCAGAAATATAGTAAGTAAAGAAATATAGTAAGTAAAGAAATATAGTAACTAAAGAAATATAGTAACTAAAGAAATATAGTAACTAAAGAAAATAAACCCACAATCCCACATACTAGACACAAATACCTAATATCAGGTCGCTTGATACTATGGTTGACAAATTATGTCTTTTATACCTGCATATATCGAACACCATTGAAACTGAACGTTTTATATGTTCTGTCTAAGCTGATTTGTCTGTCAATTTTTTCCTCATGTCTTTCTTTCTTTTTATTGGTATGTTTTGGCTGTTTTTTTATATGTGGAAATTTAATAAAGAATATTTTTTTAAAATAAAATAAATAAATAAATATATATATATATAAATAAATTAAAATAAATTCTGAGGGGGTAAAGCAAAGCACTTCCAAGCTTCCTTCTCCTCTCTCTCCCCCCCCCCCTCATCTCTCAACATGGACTACCTTGCAGGGCTGGCGTTCTATTCGCCTTCCCTTCCATTGCTGGAAGGAAGGGGGAAGTCTCCCCCCTCACACACACGCACTTCCGCTTCCTCGACCTGATTGCATGGCGCTCTCTCTCTCATCCTCCTTCACCCGGCTCCGCAAAACAGGCGTGCTTTAGCGACGTCCGGCGGCGCAAAGGCTTCTGGGAGGGGTAGTTCCATTTGCAGCTGGAGCCCGCCTGCAGGACCAGGAAGACGGCAGGATCTCTTCTGCTTCTTTGCAAGGTAGTCTGCAGCTGGGAGGGGAGGTGGCAGACCACCCCTCGTGTCCTCTCCAGCGAAGGGTCCTTAAATCCCAGTCACACGGGAAGGGCTGCTTTAAATTAACAATGCCAATCTCTTTCTCTCCCCCCCCCCCCGAAATTGCATATACTATGTATTTCTTTTTATTTATTTATTTTGTCCAATACACAATGAGGGTTTTAGTGGGTATATATCTATATACACATAGTAAAATACATGATGGAGGTTATAGAGGAGATACTCATAGTAAAATATATCTAAGAAAGAATAGAAAAGAAGATGTAGTAATAGAACATATCAATGAAAGAATAGAAGAAGAGATAGAGGAATAGAAGAATATATTTGCCTGTTGCACGGACAAAAGAATTGGATAGGAATATCCCCCCCCCCCAAAATCAGGAAAGAACCCTTGAAGAGACCTGTGGGATTTTGCAAGCAACTATTCTTTCTTCTTTTTCTTCCCCTCCTGCTCCTCCTTCCCAGATTAGAGAGCACCAAGGGTCCTACAGTAGTCTTCTTCTTCTTCTTCTTCTTCTTCTTCTTCTTCTTCTTCTTCTTCTTCTTCTTCTTCTTCTTCTTCTTCTTCCTATTTTTATTTTTATTTTTATTTATTATTTATTGAATTTGTACAGTAGTACAAAACAGCATGTAAATCCAATACTAAAACAGCTAAAAAACCCTTATTTGTAAAACCAAACATCTTCCTCTTCCTCTTCTTCTTCTTCCCCTCCTCCTCCTCTCCTCCTCCTCAACCCCACTTCCTTCTAGCTCTGATTATGTATCCTAGTTTGGTCATGAAATGTTTACAGGAAAACTACCCAGATTAGAGAGCACTAAGGATTCTACAGTTGTCATCAACCTCCTCCTTCCTTATTTTGACATTTATCAAAATCCATAATTCAAACCCTCCAAAACGCTGGATAACCAAGATAAAACCTAATTACCACACAAAAATTTTACCCACATGCCGAATTCAATTAATAACATTATTACAAATAACTTAAAAGGAAGGGAAATTTACACCCACTTAACAACTGAAATTAAAAGTCGTTTAAGATTAAGATGTCTACAAGAATGGTGGTAAGTCTTAAGTATAAAATGTATCAAGAAAGACTTATGAACTCAATCTGCATAGTCCGGAGGACAGAAGGGAAAGGGGGGACATGATCGAAACATTTAAATATGTCAAAGGGTTAAATAAGGTTCAGGAGGGAAGTGTTTTTAATAGGAAAGTGAACCTGAGAACAAGGGGGCACAATCTGAGGTTAGTTGGGGGAAAGATCAGAAGCAACCTGAGAAAATATTATTTGACTGAAAGAGTAGTAGATGCTTGGAACAAACTTCCAGCAGACGTGGTGCGTCAATCCACAGTCACTGAATTGAAACATGCCTGGGATAAACATAGATCCAACCTAAGATAAAATACAGGAAATAGTACAAGGGCAGACTAGATGGACCATAAGGTCTTTTTCTGCCGTCAATCTTCTATGTTTCTAAGATGTCATCTATATAGTTGACAAACGATCTCTTTCTCTCTCTCTTTAATCTTGTTCTTAACTTTCTCCCTTTATTTCTTTTATTCTTAATATTTTCTTCATTCCTTTTTCTGTCCAATTTATATTATTGTCATACTGTGTATCATATGTTTTTCTTTTCTTTTAACGTAAATATTCAATAAAGATTATTTTTTAAAAATAAATAAATAAATAAAAATTTAATTTAATTCTGATTTTTGCTCTCTTTTGGGTGCTTGCAGGAGATGATAGGGTCTCGGAGAGGATAATCCCGCAGGGGAAATGAAGTTTGCCTGCCTCTCTTTCCGACAACCGTACGCCGGGCTGGTATTAAACAACGTCAAAACCCTCGAGAGCCGTTGGCGTCCAGTGCTGTCCAACCACCGAGATAGCACTCTTGCGGTCCACATCGCTTTTAGAGACTGGGAAGATGACGGCTGGAGAGACATTCTCATCAACAGGCTCGGCTGGACTTTGGCTCAGGTGGAAGAACTGTTAGCGGAAGGGGAGAAGTTTGGCCGAGGGGTTATCGCTGGTAAGTCCACATGAGGCCTGTTTCTTAAGTCACCAGGCCACGAAACATTTGGGGAACCAGGAACCGGTTCTGTGGAGGGAATTTTCTGTGGATCTGAGGGTTGTGGGGTGCCTGAATCCCATGGATGAGGCTTCTCTATTTTGCCACCCCAATTCCACTCTGATGCAGGGGATTGCAGGGGTGGTTAAAAACAACAAAACGAGACAAAAGAGAACTTTTTAGGGTGTGGAAATTAAATCATGGCTTTGGGTCTTCAAATACAGGTCTCATCGACATCGGAGAGACTTTTCAATGCGCTGGGCATTTGCCTCCGGAAGACATTTTAGAGTTGGAAAATAAAGCCGTTCTCCAGGATTTGGAAGGAAAATATTTGACGGTGATTTCCAATCCACGATGGCTGCAGAGTGCCATCCCCGCACGAGGACACAAAGACATCTGGGAGGTGGACATCCCAACGGAATTGATTCCCGTCCGTTGAATCCAGGTGGACTTTTTCGTTCGAACTCGCGATCTTGCTTGGGATGGGATTGAGCGGAACCACCGTTTCGATCGCGGCAAATTTTAGAGTTCAGAATTGTTTGTGTGATTCCTTGGACTTGGGATAAATTCAGTCTCCAGGGAATTCTAAGCTATTCCCGTCAAGTTTTTAAAATGTACATATAAGTATACTGCTCAAAAAATAAAAATACTGTAAAGGGAACACTCAAATAACACATCCTAGATCTGAATGAATGAAATATTCTCATTGAATACTTTGTTCTGTACAAAGTTGAATGTACACAACAGCCTGTGAAATTGATGGTCAATCAGTGTTGCCTCCTAAGTGGACAGTTTGATTTCACAGAAGTTTGGTTTACTTGGAGTTATATTGTGTTGCTTAAGTGTTCTGTTTGTTTATTTGAGCAGTGCATTTTTAATACAGCGTATTGTGCAGAGTTGGCCTTCTCCGGGTTCCGTCGACCAAACAATGTCGTTTGGCGGGCCCCTAGGGAAGAGCCTTCTCTGTGGTGGCCCCGGCTCTCTGGAATCAACTCCCCCCAGAGATTAGAACGGCCTCTCCTTGTCTTTCACAAATTACTCAAGACCCACCTTTGTCGCCAGGCATGGGGAAGTTAGGATACTCCTTCCCCTAGGCCATTACAAGTTATGCATGGTATGTTTGTGTGTATGTTTGGTTTTTATAATAAGGGTTTTTAGTTGTTTTATTAATTGGATTGTTACATGTTGTTTTTTATCATTGTTGTTAGCTGCCCCGAGTCTGCGGAGAGGGGCGGCATACAAATCCAATTAATAATAATAATAATAATAATAATAATAATAATAATAATAATAATACCAGTTTACAAAAGGGAAAAAAAGATAACACATATACGGATAGCAATAATAAAATAATTAATTCTATTATGATAGTGACTATTGGAGATAACAGAAATGGATATCGAACTCACTCCAGAATGTCTGCTTCCAGGAATAAAGACCAAAAAATATTTCCCCCAAAATACAATATCTAATCCCCATATGGCAGCAAGAAAATCCTATGGACAATTCTGGAAAAACAAAAAGACCCCGCCAGAAAATAATATCATAGACAAAATCTTTAGATGTGCAGAAATGGATAGGATGGCCATGGAGATCCAGGGAATTAGTAACTCAGAATATTATGAGATTTGGAATACAGTGATACCTTGTCCGGAGGCAGGGCATCCCAGCGGTGGCGGTGGGTTTGTAAGGCGAAAAGAGTTTGTAAGAAGAGGCAAAAAACCCTTAAACCCCGGGTTTGTATCTCAAAAAGTTTGTATGACGAGGCGTTTGTAAGACGAGGTATCACTGTATTTGGTTTAATTGGATAAGCGATAAAGGCAAAAGATCGGGATAAAATATAAAAGGACATACTAAATATGAGAAACATAAAAATGCAATGTCCTGTATGTTCTTATAAAGAGGTGATTATAAGAAATGTAACAAATTGGAGAAAAAACGGGCATAGATCTGTATTAAACTATAGAAATGTTTTTAAAATGTGAAAACTAATAAAACTTAAAAAAAATAATTCCAACCATATTTATAATTATGTTTGCTTATTTATGATCCCATTCAATATGTTAGCATATATTTAACATATTTAAGTTTTATGGTTAGATAAGAGGTAGAAATTAGATGAAAAAAGAGTATTGCTAAGTAAAATATGAATGTAGTTTATAATTATATGCATGGAATTCCAAACTGTTCCAAAGGTGTTATGCTTAGATGACTATAAAGCTGAAGTTCACTTAATTAGAAGCAGTGATTTATTTTTTATTTTAAAACACATTTTCTCTTTGTGCTTACATTATATAGCAACATACATCTTGTAACATAAATGAGGTGATCAGCTTTGAAGCGTTTTGTTACTTACATTTTACTCTTCAAATCATTCGTGCACAATATTACTACAGGGTGCCCCAAAAGGTGCTTTTTAAAGAAAGCAACTGGACTTTCTGGGTTTTTTCTTTTTGCTTCTCGCCCAAGAAGCTTCTTCAGTTCTAACAGAAGCTGAGGAAGCTTATTGGATGAGGAGCGAAACCTCTTCAAAGAAAAACCAGGAAGTCCAGTTGCCTCTTGAAAAAGCACCTTTGGGACAACCGGATGACCGAAAACCTCCATAGACATCACTATAGCAGTCTCTTTGCCGAATTTAATGGTCCTTGACTTAAGACCAATTACTAAACGAAGTTATGATGGATCCACCCTAAAAGGTAGTTATAAAGCCAGAGAAGCTTACAAACCAAGTGACATTCAAGGAGGAGAAATTTGTGGTCATCCAGAATGAGTGACCTCCCCAACACTTTGAATTTGGACAGGCCTTTTAAGACATGTTTGTAGGACCTCAAGTTGTCCACCACTGGTCCTAGGTATGCTTAGGATGGGTCAATTTTATTTTCACATATTAGGCATTGGAGTTTCCAAAAACTTAGGGAATTAATGCTGTTTGTGTGCTAATTTTTAATCTAAGGGAACCCTACAAAAAGATATTGACAAAATTGAACGGGCCCAAAGACGGGCTACAAGAATGGTGGAAGGTCTTAAGCATAATACGTATCAGGAAAGACTTCATGAACTCCATCTGTATAGTCTGGAGGACAGAAGGAAAAGGGGGGGACATGATCTAAGCATTTAAATATATTAAAGGGTTAAATAAGGTCCAGGAGGGAAGTGTTTTTAATAGGAAAGTGAACACAAGAACAAGGGGACACAATCTGAAGTTAGTTGGGGGAAAGATCCAAAGCAATGTGAGAAAATATTATTTGACTGAAAGAGTCGTAGATGCTTGGAACAAACTTCCAGCAGACATGGTTGATAAATCCACAGTAACTGAATTTAAACATGCCTGGGATAAACATATATCCATCCTAAGATAAAATACAGGAAATAGTATAAGGGCAGACTAGATGGACCATGAGGTCTTTTTCTGCCGTCAGTCTTCTATGTTTCTATTCTTCAAAATGCTAGGCATTTAAATCTTGCTCGCTCTTTCTTCCTCCCTCTCTCCATCCTTCTCTCTCTCCCTCTGCGGTTTCTCGTCCTATTTTTAATCTGAACTTCTATAGTGTCTGTGTAAACACTTGAAAGCAATGGGAGAATTTGGCAGCAGTCTAGGGAATTCTTCAAGTCTGAACAAATTAGTCTGAATCCACACTTTTAAAATATTCCCCCAGTGCCTTAAATAACTGAGTGCTCTGCAGCTCTCAAATTTGTGAGCTAGAAAGGAGGTTTCAGCAATTCAAATGTAAATATGATCATTTGACTTCCCCCCCCCCCCTCTTCCTTAGAACTTGCTCTCCTAGTAGGATTTAGCAGAACAATGGTTCTCAATGATTGGCGCATTTAGGCTGTGATTCTTTATCACTGGAAGTGGAATAAATACAGTATCCAGGGAATTCTGGAAAAAAGCTGTATGTGGCATAAAGCTGAAGTTCATTGAATTAAAAGCACAGATTTATTTTTATTTTTTATTTGAAAACATATTTTCTCTTCCTCCGCGCATACATTATCCCCTAACCTACATACTCATAACATTGGTCGAGTCATCTGCTTTGAAGCATTTTGGATTTTCAAATCATCAGCACAATATTGCGACAGGATTCTTTTTTGCCAAATTTAATATTATTAGCAGCATGTCAAGTAAAAGCAAATATTTTTACTGCTGATAAAAATGAACTCCTGCTTTGTTAATACGGAACTGAAAAATTATGAAAGTTGAAGTAATGACAAATTTTAATTGGAGAATGGCCCCATAGTTTGTAAATAATGTGTCAGAGGTGACTTCCCATCCAAACTAAATATTTGCTAGGATGATACTCTTTGCTCACAGCCTGCAATTCATGATATTAATTTTTGTCTAGCATTTTTATGAAAAAAAGTTGTAATTTCGTAATATCCATTAATATCAAAAGAAATGCGTTTCAGGGAAAGCAAACTAAACTCAGAATCTTTTAGATGTTTTAGCCAATTTAACTACATTTAAAGAGAAGTGTGCTTCTGCGTGCTCAAAATATTAATTTGCTGTATTAAAAAAGGAAAGGGAAAAAAAAACTCCAGTAAACTGAACAAAAGAAACAAGACGAGAATTATTAAAATCAATCACCACTTTAGCTAAGAAGTAACTTGTCCTGTTTTGACTTCACCAGAACTTCAAACTTGATTAAGCCCATATCCACGCTGAGAATTTATAAATTTATAAATACAAATTAAAATGTATTGAGGAATTCACTGCCAAAGTTTCATTTAACAAATTATTGTCCCTTTAGCATTGAACTACACCATTATAATAATAGGTGTAGAATAATAACCTGAAGGTTGAAATCTGTTCTGGATATTGTTTTCTCGTTACGTAAACCTATCAGATCTCAGTAGACTGGAAAGATTTGTAGTAAGAATTTAGGAAGTGCTTAAATTTTAGTGTTTCTTAACCTTGGGCACTGTGGACTTCAAAATCCAGAATTTGTTAGAAATAGTTCTTTTTCTGTTAATAATTTTATTGAATCCAAGAATCATTTATTGAAAAACAATTCTGGAGAAGCATTGCTTCCTAATACCTTCAGTATTATTTCAAACTGAGTATTTTTCTTTCTTATATTTCTTTTCTTATATTTAATGTTATTTTCAAATAACAGCCATCATCACCCAGAATTCCATGGCTGGAGAATTCTGGGAATTGAAGTCCGTACGTCTTTAACAGGCCAAGGATGAGAAACACTGTTGTATTCTCTAGGATACTTACCTTGAGAATCGGGAGGGCAATGTTCCCCCAACAAACGGCAACACCAACACCCAGGTAATTGTGTTTCACTCTCCATAACCTCATGTCACATATTGTTCCCAGAATCGACCTTTGGAAGCATCCTTCGTACTTTTTTTCCCTTTCCAAGTTCTGTTGCTGCCACCACTGCCAATTTTCTACATTTTATAACCGGTCAAAATTTTAACGATTTAAAATTTAAAAACCCTTCGGTGGTCGGGAACTATTTTACATCAAATGTTCCTAACTACAACCGGCCAACTTGAAAATGCTGCCTGCACAGGCCCAGGAAAGGGAAGGGAAGGACAAGGGAAAGGAAAACAGAAGGAAAAGAAAGAAGGAATGGAAAAGATAGAAGGAAAAGAAAAGGAAAAGGAGGAAAGGAGAAGGGAAGAGAAAGAAGGAAAGGAGGAAAGGAAGGGATAGAAGGAAAGAAAGGGGAAGGGAAAGAATGGAAAAGATAGAAGGAAAGGAAAAGGAAGGAAAGGAGAGGGAAGTGTAGGGAAGGAAAGGAAATGAGGAAAGGAAGGGATAGAAGGAAAGGAAAGGAAAAGAGAAGGAAAGAATGGAAAAGATAGAAGGAAAAGAAAAGGAAAAGGAAGGAACGGAGAAGGGAAGGGTAGGGAATGAAAGGAAAGGAGGAAAGGGATAGAAGGAAAGGAAAGGAAAAGAGAAGGAAAGGGAAGGAAAGAATGGAAAAGATAAGAGAAAAGGAAAAGGAAGGGAAGGAAAAGGGAAGAGAAAGAAGGAAAGGAGGAAAGGAAGGGATAGAAGGAAAGAAAGGGGAGGGAAAAGAAAGGAAAGAATGGAAAAGATAGAAGGAAAGGAAAAGGAAGGGAAGGAGAAGGGAAGGGAAGAAGGAAAGGAGGAAAGGAAGGGATAGAAGGAAAGGAAAGGAAGGGAAAGGAAAAGAGAAGGAAAAGAAAGGAAAGAATGGAAAAGATAGAAGGGAAAAAAGGAAAAGGAAGGAGAGGGAAGGGTAGGGAAGGGAAGGAAAGGAGGAAAGGAAAAGGAAAAGAGAAGGAAAAGGGAAGGATAGAAGGAAGGGAAAATAATAAAATTAGAATTAGAATAGTATAGAATAGAAAATTAGAATAGGAATAGAATAACAGAGTTGGAAGGGACCTTGGGGGTTTTCTAGTATAACCCCCTGCTTATCCAACATCTTCTTCAAAACTTCCAGTCTTGGAGCATCCACAACTTCCGGAGGCGAATTGTTCCACCGATTAATTGTTCTAACTGGTTGGAAATTTCTCCTTAGTTCTAAATTGATGAATTCCCACCCCACCCTCCAAAAATATTTCTGTTTAGGCCCCAGCCGAGAAACCAAAAACCCAAACCTGTGCCGACGACAGAAGTGGAGCGCTACGAATCCAAATCCATGCAACTCCTTCCCTGGGCGCTTCTCCCCAATCTATACATTTTAAACAAGGAAAACTTTTTTTGAGGGGTGGGTGGGTGGGGAAACAATCCCCCCTGTGTTATCCAGGAGGAAAGAAATACAAAGACGTTCACCCGCGGTAAACCAGACAGGAAGAACTAAAGTTTATTCTTCAGCCCATTGCCGTGGTTAAGATTCCCGTGTTTGTTTGTTTTTCTTTAAAGCGGATGCAAAAAACGTCTTCAGAAATTCTGTCCTATTTTTTTTTCTTTTTTTTTATCGATGGTACCCGGCGTAATCTGCCGTTTTGGGTCCGGTCCCTTTGGAAGCGGACGGAGGGTTGGACGTACAGTTGCAGTTCGGGCAATGGTGGTAGGAAGGAGTTCGGTGGTGATGGGAAGACCTCGACATAGAAATGGCCGAGGCGGCCGCTATCATGGGCATGGAGAACCACGGGTTGCAGAAGGGAAGGATGCTGGCCCAATGAGCTTGCATGGCGGATAAGTCCGGATACATAGTTGGGAAAGTAGGGAGCCCCATCATTGGCGCAAAGGGGCTGTTGGGGACGGGAGGGATGACGTGATACAACGAGGTCGCCGAAGTGGTGGTGGTGGAATCGATCTCGTGGCTGTTGACCCGGGCGTGGTTGGGGTGCTGGGGCAAGTGGAACGGCGCCAGCTGGTTGACCTTGTTCTCAGTGTCCTCGGGCGGCCCTGGGTCGGAAGACCTCAGAGGGGTCGGAGAAGGCGCGAACCCGCTCCTGAGTCGGCCGACCGTTCCAGCCAGGCCTTTGGTGACTGGCGGCTTCCGGAGACCAAGTTTGTGCATCTTATCTTTGGGAGAGGTGGTCAGGAAGCTATTTTCCCTGGAAGAAGACCCCAGAGAAGGCGGGCCTTCTGGGCTTCCGGGTCTGCTCTTCAAACAGATTTCGCCGAAATCTTCCTCTAGCGAGAAAGCAACGGGCGGCATGTTTTTGATTCCGACTCTTCGCTTGCACCTCACGAGGAGGTGAGGGCATCCTCTCTTAAAATTGGGGTTATGGTAGAACTGGAGCTAGAGACGGGGGAGGAAAAAAATGGGAATTGGTTAATTTTAAATGTTTAGTTTTTAAGATAATTTTAAATTAACTATATTATTATAATATATAACATTATTATAATAAAACTATAATACAGTGGTACCTCATCATACGAACTTAATTGGTTCCAGGAGGAGGTTCGTAAGGTGAAAAGTTTGTAAGGCGAAACAATGTTTCCCATTGGAATCAATGTAAAAGCAAATAATGCCTGCAAATCCTTCAGGAAAATCCCAAACTTTAGAAGGGAGGCGAACAGAGGGCAGGGAGGAGCAGCTAAAGGGGGCGGGTGGAAGAAGCAAGGCTAAGCTAAAGGGTGAGTGGGAAGGAGGAAAGGCAAGGGGGGCGCCCCTCCCTTTTCTTTCTTCAAAAGACACCGTTTCAGTTCCTTTGCAAGCACCTTGTTCTCTGCAAAGTCTTTCCCCCTCCAAGCTGCCCCTCCCTCCTCCCTTTTCTTTCTTAAAAAGACACCATTTCAGTTCCTTTGCAAGCACGTTGTTCTCTGCAAAAATTTTCCTCCCCCAAGCTGCCCCTCCCTCCTCCCTTTTCTTTCTTAAAAAGACACCCTTTCAGTTCCTTTGCAAGCACGTTCTCTGCAAAATGTTTCCTACTCCAAGCAGCCCCTCCCTTTTCTTTCTTCAAAAAAGGGGGAAAAAAGAAACCCCTTCATCCCAGCAGCAGCTGCTTGGGTTCGTAAGGTGAAAATAGTTTGGAAGAAGAGGCAAAAAAATCTTAAACACCGGGTTCGTATCTTGAAAAGTTCGTTAGAAGAGGTGTTCGTAGGATGAGGTACCACTGTATATTATATATATTATTTTTCTTTTTCTTTTAATTTTTTTTATAATTGTTATCTTTTTATTAAAATGTTGTGAGCCGGCCCGAGTCCACGGAGAGGGGCGGCATATAAGTCCAATCAATCAATCAATCAATCAATCAATCAATCAATCAATCAATCAATCAATCAATCAATCAATCAATCATTGGCTGCACTGGCTTCCTGTCCGTCTCTGAACGCAATTTAAGGCGTTGGTTATCACTTATAAAGCCCTACATCAGTGATGGCGAACCTTTTTTTCCTTGGATGCCGAAAGAGCGTGGCTGTGCAGAATCACACACGCACGAGTGCCTACACCCATAATTCAATGCCTGGGGAGGGCGAAAACAGCTTCCCGTGGCCCTCAGAAGCCTCCTGGAGGCCGGAAATGGCCTGTTTTCCAACTTCTGATAGGCCCAGTAGGCTCATGTTTTTCCGTCCAGGCTCTCTGGAAGCCAAAAATGCCCTCCCACAGATTCTGTGTGAGCCAAAAATCAGTTGGCCGCCATACACATGCACATTGGAGCTGAACTAGGGGCAACGGCTTGCGTGCCAGCAGTTATGGCTTCACGTGCCACCTGTGCCATAGATTCACCATCACTGCTGTATATGGCTTAGGACCATATTATTTATATGACCATCTTCTGCCTCACATGTCCCAGTGACCAATTAGATCGCACAGAGTCAGCGTTCTCTGGGTCCCGTCGGCAAAGCAATGCCAGTTTGCAGGACCTTGGGGAAGGGCCTTCTCTGTAGCGGCTCTGGTCCTCTGCAACCAACTCACCCCAGAGATTTGCACCGCCGCCACCCTCCTGGCCTTACAAAAGGCTTTAAAAGGTCTTATACTCCAATGCGTCTTATACTCTGTTAGTACATGGTACATACTGTTATTTGGGATTGCCATGTCTGTTAAACTGCCTATTGTAGTTTATTACATTTACAGTTGTAATATCACTTTACGCACTTTGGCTGGTTAGCCATAAGAGGGCGCCAGTACTCTCTCCTGACGATGATGCTGGATTGCTCATTCATCTTTTGTCTTTACCTTGAGGGGGGAGTGTATTTTGCTCAGTGCTTGCTATGTGTGGTTTGTTGATTATTTCTGCTTTATGTATACAGTGTTCCCTCGATTTTCGCGGGTTCGAACTTCGCGACCACGGTTTTTCAAAAATATTAATTAAAAAATACTTTGCGTTTTTTTCCCTATACCATGTTTTTTTTTGCCCGATGTCATATGTCATCGCCAAACCTTCGTCCGCCTTTAATATTTTTAAAATAAACTTTAATAAATAAACATGGTGAGTAATAATCTAAATGGTTGCTAAGGGAATGAGAAATTGCAGTTTAGGGGTTTAAAGTGTTAAGGGAAGGCTTGTGATACTGTTCAGAGCCAAAAATAGTGTATTTACTTCCGCATCTCTACTTCGCGGAAATTCGACTTTGGCGGGCAGTCTCGGAACGCATCCCCCGTGAAAATTGAGGGAACACTGTATATGTAAATAATACTTATTCAGCATACTAAGTCTGTGTCATTATTGGCTGTACCACACATCCACATTCTTCCTTAATCTCTGCTCAGCGTATGTCGAAGGTTTTGTAGCCTAGCTATACCGAGGCATACCAACATACTCATCCCTGGAGTGGCGGTGAAATCTACTCACCTTCTGTAATGGTTCAGAATGGTTCAGAAGCTGCGCGATTTGTGCACGTGCCCCCACCCCGTGCACTTTCCCACAGATTAGAATTGCCCCCACCCTCCCTGCCTTTCGTAAGCTTCTTAAAACCCACCTCTGCCACCAGGCATGGGGGAATTGAGATACTCTTTCCCCCTAGGCCTTTACAATTTTATGCATGGTATGTTTGGTTTTATAATAAGGGTTTTTTAGTTGTTTTAGTATTGGATTGTTACATGCTGTTTTTATTACTGTTGTTAGCCGCCCCGAGTCTGCGGAGAGAGGCGGCATACAAATCCAACAAATAAATAAATAAATAAATAAATGGTAAAAATCAACTTAAAGGTAAAGGTTTCCCAAAACATGCGTGCTAGTCATTCCTGACTCCAGGGGGCAGTGGTCATCTCAATTTCAAAGCCAAACAGCCAGTGCTGTCCGAAGACATTCTCCATGGTCATGTGGCCAGCATGAATCAACACCAAAGGCACAAGGAACGTGGCTACCTTCCCAGCAAAGTGGTCCCTATTTTTCTACTTGCATTTTCTCACGTGCCTTTAAACTGCTAGGTTGGCAGAAGCTGGGACAAGTAACAGGAGCTCACTCCGTTGGAGTGGATATCCGTTGGGTACGGAACCATATCTGAGGGCATGTGAGGTGTTGCCCAATGTCAGTGATGGCGAACCTACCTACCTACCTACCTATTTATTGATTGATTGATTGATTGATTGGATCTGTATGCCGCCCCTCTCCAGAGACTCGGGGCAGCTAACAGCAACAATAAAACAGTGTACACAATATAAAAAACCAAACATACATACAGACATACCATGCGTAAAATTGTAAAGGCCTAGGGAGAAAGAGGATCTCAATTCCCCCATGCCTGGCGGCAGAGGTGGGTTTTAAGAAGCTTATGGAAGGCAAGGAGGGTGGGGGTGATTCTAATCTTTGGGGGGAGTTGGTTCCAGATGGCTGGGGCCGCCACAGAGAAGGCTCTTCCCCTGGGTCCCGCCAAGCGACATTGCTTGGTTGATGGGACTCGGAGAAGATCCACTCTGTGGGACCTAACTGTTCGCTGGGATTCGTGCAGCAGAAGGCAGTCCCTGAGATAGTCTAGTCCCGTGCCATGAAGGGCTTTATAGGTCATAACCAACATTTTAATTGTGACCAGAAAGTGATCGGCAACCAATGCAGATTGCGGAGTGTCGGTGTAACATACGCATACTTAGAGAAGCCCACGATTGCTCTTGCAGCTGCATTCTGCACGATCTGAAGTTTCCGAACACTTTTCAAAGGTAGCCCCATGTAGAGAGCGTTGCAGTAGTCGAACCTCGAGGTGATGAGGGCACGAGTGACTGTGAGCAGTGACTCCTGGTCCAAGTAGGGGTGCCACAGATGGCATGCGAAGCCATATCTACTGGCCGTAGCTCAGCTCCAACATGCATGTGTGTGCCGGCCAGCTGATTTTTGGCCCGCAATTTTTGCCTGGGAGGGCGTTTTTGCCTCTCTTCTGGAAGAGAGCCTCCGGAGGGATGGGGAAGGGTGTTTTTTACCCTCCCCCAGCTCCAGGAAAGCCTTTGGAGCCTGGGAAGGGAGAAACACGAGCCTACTGGGCCCAAAAGAAGTTGGGAAATAGGCCGTTTTTGGCCTCCGGAAGGGCTCTAGGGGGCGATGGAAGCTGTTTTCGTCCTCCCCAGAGTTTGAATTATAGGTGTGGGCACGCGCGCATGCCCAATAGCGTGCACACGCGCTCTTTCGGCACCTGAGGAAAAAAAGGTTCGCCATCACTGCCCTATGTCAACACGTTTCAGGAAAGCTTCCGTATGATGAAAAATGGCCCCAACAGGCCTACCAGAAGTTCGTTTCTGAATTTCTGGTAGGCCCGTTGGGCCCATTTTTCACCGTCCACAGGCTCTGGAGGCTTTTCTTGCAGCCCTCGTAGGGCAAAAAACAGCCCAACGGGCCTGCTAAAAGTCCTGAGGCTTCAGTGAGGCCTGCACATATTATTATTATTATTATTATTATTATTATTATTATTATTATGTCAGTACAACACAGCAAACGTGATCACTATGCTGGATTTCGTATTTCATCACCAGTCGGACACTTCCCAAGCACCTAGGACTGCGTGATGTAGCGGCGAATTATGTTTGCCGATCCCAGTAAAGCGGCCTTTTGCAATTGACAGATTGGATATTTTGTCAATATTATATTATTATTATTATTATTATTATTATTATTATTATTATTATTATTATTATGTCAATACAACTCAGCAAATGAGATCACTATGCTGGATTTCGTATTTCATCACCAGTCGGGCGCTTCCCAAGCACCTAGGACTGTGTGATGTAGCGGTGAGTTATGTTTGCCGATCCCAGTAAAGCGGCCTTTTGCAATTCACAGATTGGAATTTTTGTCAATATTATTATTATTATTTATTAGACTTGTATGCCGCCCTTCTCCGAGGACATATGTCCAAGTGCCGCCTCTATGTGGCTTGAGGCAGGCAGGATTCCCTTCAGTACCACTTGTTGGGGGTCCAGGGAAAGGGAGGGTTTTGCCTTCTCCTTCTGCTTAAGATCCCCATGGACAATTGGGGGATCACTGTGTGACACAGAATGCTGGACTCAATGGGTTTTGGCCTGATTCAGCAGGGCCCTTCTTAGGTTCTTATGTTTAGGGGGTGCAGTGTGTGGGATTGAGTGTGCACGCATAGGGGGGGCATTGCATTATGGGTATGGGCACACGTGTGTGCGCTATCGCACATGGACATGCCCTTTTAGACCAAATTATAATAGTATTATTGCAGTGCCATATAAAACGGCATTCTTTAATGTTCGCTCTGCGAGCTGTAATTGCAACACGAGTGTGCCCAAAGTACACTTGTCCAACCAACGTGTTCGGAAACTTCAGATCATGCAGAATGCAGCTGTGAGAGCAATTATTTTACTGAAAGAGTAGTAGATCCTTGGAACAAACTTCCAGCAGACATGGTAGATAAATCCACAGTAACTGAATTTAAACATGCCTGGGATAAACATATACCCATCCTAAGATAAAATGCAGAAAATAGTATAAGGGCAGACTAGATGGACCATGAGGTCTTTTTCTGTCGTCAGACTTCTATGTTTCTATGTTTCTAGCAATCATGGGCTTCCCCAGGTATGCCCATGTTACACCAACACTCCGCAGTCTGCATTGGTTGCCGATCAGTTTCCGGTCACAATTCAAAGTGTTGGTTATGACCTATAAAGCCCTTCATGGCATCGGACCAGAATATCTCCGGGACCGCCTTCTGCCACACGAATCCCAGCGACCAGTTAGGTCCCACAGAGTTGGCCTTCTCCGGGTCCCGTCGACTAAACAATGTCATTTGGCGGGACCCAGGAGAAGAGCCTTCTCTGTGGCGGCCCCGACCCTCTGGAACCAGCTCCCCCCAGATATCAGAGTTGCCCCCACCCTCCTTGCCTTTCGCAAGCTCCTTAAAACCCACCTCTGTCGTCAGGCATGGGGGAACTGAAATTTTCTCCCTTCCCCCTAGGCTTATAGAATTTATACATGGTATGCTTGTTTGTATGATTGGTTTCTTAAATTGGGGTTTTTTAGATTATTTTTAATTTTAGATTTGCTACATTGTTTTCTTTATTGTTGTTAGCCACCCCGAGTCTTCGGAGAGGGGCGGCATATAAATCAAATAAATAAATGAATGAATGAATGAATGAATGAATAAATAAAACTAAGCACCCGACAGTTGCCTTCATGGCTTAGCACAAGGGGCTCCTGCTTTACTGAAATAAACCATCTTTTATGGTGGTTTAATGGTAATGATGGTCAGGCTGGAGTAATCCAGACCGAGAAGCCATACGATGCTTATCTTTAGGGGGAAAAAAAAGCAGTACAGTATTCACACAATCCACTGACTCACCTTGCGTGAATTTAGCCACAATCAAGACATCTAGTAGGTGGTAACAAACCTATCCTGCACTCCTTGCCCATCTTCAATGAAATAAATCTTCCATTTACGTGCATAGGTCTTAAAGAGAGGACATTATGTTCCTTTATCCATTAATTTCATGCATGTATTGGATGTTTTTGAGTCATGTCCACTCGCAATTACAATTCTTTTTGCCAAGAACCGTTGGCATTCTGAACCCATGGGAGAAGGAAGGTGATGGTGTAGGCCCAGCAAGGTGGATAAAAGGGTGGAACCAGCATTACTGGGTTGGGCAAAACAGAGAGTGAACCCAGCATGGTGGATACAAGTGGAACCACAGCTGTCCTGAGTCCTTCGGGAAGTCAAACTAACTAAATATCTCCCCCTTGCCCATGTTGTTTTGGTGTTTGATTGATTGTGTGCTTGTTTTTTAATATATTTTGGAGTTGTTTTATGAATTTCTTAACTTAAAATTGTAATTGAATTGGTGGGTATTGGATGTGTCACTATGTACTGTTTTTACCATTGTTGTGAGCCGCCCCGAGTCTGCGGAGATGGGCGGCATATAAATCCAATAAATCTAATCTAATCTAAATAAAATAAGTAAAATAAACCATTACTGGTTTGGCAAAAGGTGATATGAACTCAGCATGGTGGATACAAGAGATGGAACCACCATTACTGACTTAGCAAAAGGCGATACGAACTCAGCATGGTGGATACAAGAGGTGGAACCACAATTACTGGCTTGGCAAAAGGTGATATGAGCTCAGCATGGTGGATACAAGAGGTGGAACCACCATTACTGGCTTAGCAAAAGGCGATATGAGCTCAGCGTGGTGGATACAAGAGGTGGAACCACCATTACTGGCTTGGCAAAAGGCGATATGAACTCAGCATGTTGGATACAAGAGGTGGAACCACCATTACTGGCTTGGCAAAAGGTGATATGAGCTCAGCATGGTGGATACAATAGGTGGAACCGCCATTATTGGTTGGGCAAAAGACGACCTGGACCCAGCGTGGTGGAAACAAGAGGGTGAAACACCATTCCTGGTTTTGCACATGACACCGTGAGCCCAATGTGGCGGATACAAGAGGGCGGAACCGCCATTCCTGGCTTTGCAGACGGCCTTACCTTGCTGAATGCATAAGCGGCCTTTTCCTCCGCTAAAAACTCGACCAGGGAGGCCGACCGTTGGAAGTTCTGCCTCATCTTGCTAAAGCCGTAGAGGTTGAGCTGCCGGATGAAGCTCTTCATGCAGTCCGTCTCAAAGATGCGCATGGGCCCTTTGCGCTCCAGCACCTCCTTCTTGAACAGCTCTTCGTCGATCACCACGCAGCTGCCCTCGTCGTCCCACCACAGGGACTTGAACTGCTCGCTCTCCACGATTTTCCAGAGCTTCTTCGGGAAAGTGAGCGAGAGGAAATCGTTGTCTTCCAGGCCGGCTTCCTCGCAGAGCGACAGGCGGGGCCTCTTCGCCCAGGGCCCGTCGCTCAGCGCTTGGAAGGCGTTCTCTTCGATCATCGACCGCAAGGCGAAGTCGCCGGCGGCGGTTTTGTCGTGCAGGGGGGCGGAGGGGAGGGCCATCGGCGGCGGCTCCGTCTCATCTTCATCCGATACGGGCTGAGTCTGCTCGGCGGGAAGAGCAGCGTCCAAATCCCTGGGGTCACTTAGATAACTTTCAGCGGTCGCCATTGTTATGCTGTTTGGTGAACCATGCCGGAGAAAAGCACCGGCAGGTCTATTTAAAAAAAAGGAAACGAGGCTAGCCACCAGGAGCTTAAGGAAAGAGTTCTAGAACATCATAATGCTTTTATCTGGGGACCTGGGGTGTGACATCACACAATGAACGCTGGTTTCCTAGCAAACCAGATCATAATGACCGGGAAGAGAGAGAGACAGACAGACAAACTTATTTGCAGCTGCGCCGAAGGAGAGGATTTGGGGGATGAGAGACAGAGGAGGTAAAACTAGCACACTTCCAGAGGAAAGGGAAGGGAAATTGCTGGCACGGTTGCCAAATAAAAGGAGTTTTTATGCATATGCTCTGGGAATGTGTTGAAGTTCAAAAATTTTGGAAAGAAGTACAGAATGAACCTCATCACCTCGAGGCTCGACTACTGTAACGCTCTCTACATGGGGCTACCTTTGAAAAGTGTTCGGAAACTTCAGATCGTGCAGAATGCAGCTGCGAGAGCAATCATGGGCTTCCCCAAATACGCCCATGTCACACCAACACTCCGCAGTCTGCATTGGTTGCCGATCAATTTCCGGTCACAATTCAAAGTGTTGGTTATGACCTTTAAAGCCCTTCATGGCACTGGACCAGAATATCTCCGAGACCGCCTTCTGCCGCACGAATCCCAGCAACCAATTAGGTCCCACAGAGTGGGCCTTCTCCGGGTCCCGTCGACTAAACAATGTCGGTTGGCGGGCCCCAGGGTCAGAGCCTTCTCTGTGGCGGCCCCGACTCTCTGGAACCAACTCCCCCCAGAGATTAGAACTGCCCCTACTCTCCCTGCCTTTCGTAAACTCCTTAAAACCCACCTTTGTCGCCAGGCATGGGGGAACTGAGACATCTCCCCCGGGCATATACAATTTATGCATGGTATGTTTGTGTGTATGTTTGCTTAGTAAATGGTTTTTTAAAAATATTTTAAATTATAATTTAGATTTGTCATGAATTGTTGTATTCTGTTGTGAGCCGCCCCGAGTCTGCGGAGAGGGGCAGCATACAAATCTAAATAATAAATAAATAATAAATAAATAACAATATGCTAAACATTAATTGGATAATCACGAAAGAGTTAGCAACACTAGTTAAACATGGGGAATTACGGGAATTTAAAGAAATCAAAACAGCAGCTTTGGAAAGCGCTCAAGCAGTAGTGGTATTAGGGTGGAAGGATAGCAATAAATGGACAATCCAGGATTGGTACATGTACATTGTGGACCACATCCACTTCGAAATTATGGAAATAAGATTAAGTAACTTTGATGAAAATAAATTGGAGAAGCTGATGGCACGATGGAATAAGGTGAAAAATTATATCTTAAGTAGAATATACGATGACAATGTGAAAAATAAATTCCAATCACTTTTTGTATGTAAAGAAATGTAAACCGGAGCCAAGGAAGGATTTGAAATTTATTGTAAGTAATTTAACCCCCTAAATGGTGGTGGGGTTTATTGGTGTTGGGCACTTTTTCTTTAAGTATTTTTTTGTTTGTTTGTATGTTGTAATAAAAATTTAATTTAAAAAATAAAAAAAAAGAGAAAGAGGAGGTAGATTACAGAGCTTGCGTCAAAGTAGCCATGAGAAAGAACCAACCAATATTTTTGGAGTATAAGACGCACCTTAATTTTGGGGGAGGAAAATAGGGAAATGAATCTGTTTACCCAGGTAGTCATCTGGCTAGCATCCTTAGTCTGATCGGCTTCAGTGTATTATTTTATCCCCTGGTTAAGGGCTTTAAAAACTTTATTGGGAGTAACAGTGAAAGAGCTTGCAAGCCAGTAAGAGCTGGGCACATCGTTAGCACCTGGAAAGAAATATTGGGAGCAAGTAGAGCAATGGGGAAAAAACCCCCTGCAAAGACTTAGGGCTTGGAAAACATTCTTAACACTTCTCTTTCTGTTCTCTCTTGTGTATTCTCCTGCGCTGGGACAGGACACATTTTTCCTGGAAGATTTTCCAGGCCAGACAAGGGACAACAGATGGAAACTGATCAAGGAGAGATTCAACCTGGAAATAAGGAGGAATTTCCTGATAGTGAGAACCATCAACAGATGGAACAGAAGTTGCCTAGAGGCTTTTAAATGTTTCGATCGTGTCCCCCCCTTTCCCCTCTGTCCTCCAGACTATACAGACTGAGCTCACTAAGTCTTTCCTGATAGGTTTTATGCTTAAGACCTTCCACCATTCTTGTAGCCCGTCTTTGGACCCATTCTCTGGGACCCCCTTCTGCCGCACGAATCCCAGCGACCGGTTAGGTCCCACAGAGTTGGCCTTCTCTGGGTCCCGGCGACTAAACAATGTTGTCTGGCGGGACCCAGGGGAAGACCCTTCTCTGTGGCGGCCCCGACACTCTGGAACAAACTCCCCCCAGAGATCAGAATTGCCCCCACCCTCCTCGCCTTTCGTAAGCTCCTTAAAACCCACCTCTGTCGTCAGGCATGGGGGAATTGAGATATTTCTATATAATTTATGCATGGTATGTTTGTGTGCATGTTTGGTTTTTAATAAGGGTTTTTAGCTATTTTAAATATTAGATTTGTCATACGCTGTTTTATTATTGTTGTTAGCCGCCCCGAGTCTACGGAGAAGGGCGGCATACAAATCTAATAAATAAATTCAATTTTGTCAATCTCTTTTTGTAGGTGAGGTCTCCAGAACTGAACACAGTATTCCAAATGTGGTCTCACCAGCGCTCTATACAGCGGGATCACAATCTCCCTCTTCCTGCTTGTGATACCTCTAGCTATGCAGCCAAGCATTCTACTCGCTTTCCCTCCTGCCTGACTAAGAAATCACTACCCCTAAATCCTTCTCTTCCGAGGTTTTTGCTAACACAGAACTGCCAATGCAATACTCAGACTGAGGATTCCTTTTCCCCAAGCGCATCATTTTACATTTGGAAAGAGAAGCCGAGAGGAACGTGCAACGGGGCTAGAGATTACTCGTGTTGTACAGCCTTTTAAAAAATACTTTTTACATACATATTTATAATGTACAGACTCACGTTTCTCCCCCCACCCACCCAATATATTACATTGCCAAAAGTTCGTATAAATACTATGTACAGGAAAACATGACTTCCACCAAGGAGGAAGGCTCGTACGTCAAAAATCTCCTTTTTGGCCTCTCCAAAATAAACACCCATCCACGGCAGGATAGTGTAGGTGCAAAGCCCTTCATGGCCTTTTGTCTAGGGGGAACTGTGGACAGGAAAAAAAACTCAAGGGGGAAGGAGAAGGCGAAACTGTATTAGTGGCAAACTATGGACTTTGATGCTGAGGACGGAACTCGAATTTAAGGCTAATTTCTGCGAATGCAACTGTTGCCGCTGCTGAACCTGGCCAGAATTACTACCTGCTTTTACTGGGGTGGTTATTTCGACACCCCAAGATGGGATGTCAAGGGAATGACACGAATGTAAGTCCACAGTGGCCCCGATCCCTAGCCATCAACAAATACAACAGAGGCATTAATCATAATAATAATAAAAAGGGCTGAGGCTACGGATACCCGGTTGGTGATAAATCACGGGGAAGAGGTCCATCCTTTGCAAAAAGTTCAATTTTTTTTTTGTTTTTTAATCGGGCGTGTCGATATTCAGCTTGGGGGGCAGGATGACGTACTTCCCGGGGCTCTGCGTAATGACCACCCCGGCTTTCTTCCGAAACATCGGGGCGATTTTGGGGGCTTCCGGAATCGGCGTCTCTTCCGCCTCCTCGTTCTCTTCGTGGTGCAGGTCGTAGGAAATGTTGCCGTACTCTCTCAGGAACGGGAAGAGCTCGAGCAGGAACTGGCAGAAGTCTTTGCGGATTCCGAACCACCCTGCACGGAGGGAAAGTGGTGGGCAAAATTTATTTATTTTATTTATTTATTTTATTTGTATGCCGCCCCTCTCCGCAGACTCGGGGCGGCTAACAACAATAAAAAGACAATATAAACAAATCTAATATTAAAAAATCTAAAAACCCCAATTTAAGAGATCAGTCAAACATACTGACATACCATACATAAATTTTATAAGCCTAGGGGAAGGGAATATTTCAATTCCCCCATGCCTGACGACAGAGGTGGGTTTTTAAGAGCTTACGAAAGGCAAGGAGGGTGGGGGCAACTCTGATATATGGGGGGAGCTGGTTCCAGAGGGTCGGGGCCGCCACAGAGAAGGCTCTTCCCCTGGGTCCCGCCAAACGACATTGTTTAGTTGACGGGACCCAGAGAAGGCCCACTCTGTGGGACCTAATCGGTCGCTGGGATTCGTGCAGCAGAAGGCGGTCTTGGAGATAATCTGGTCCGGTGCCATGAAGGGCTTTATAGGTCATAACCAACACTTTGAATTGTGACCAGAAACCGATCGGCAACCAATGCAGACTGCGGTGTGTTGGAGTAACATGGGCATATTTAGGAAAGCCCATGATAGCTCTCGCAGCTGCATTCTGCACGATCTGGAGTTTCCAAACACTTTTCAAAGGTAGCCCCATGTAGAAAGGGTTTTTTATCCCTGGAAAATCACCCCATTTCTAAGGGGAAGACACTATGCAGGCGGAAAGGGACAATGCTAAACAACAATGCAAGTCTTATGTGTAGATAAGTCAGCGATGGCGAACCTATGTTACAAGTGCCACAGGTGGCATGCTCTGGAAGTGTGTTTTTGGCTTCCAGAGACCCTCCAGAGGGATGAGAGAGGGTGTTTTTACCATCCCCCAGATCCAGGGAAGTCTTTGCAGCCTGGGGAGGGCGCAACATGAACTTCATGGCACCGGACCAGGATATCTGCGAGACCGCCTTCTGCCGCACGAATCCCAGCGGACGGTTAGGTCCCACAGAGTTGGCCTCCTTCGGGTCCCGTCCACTAAACAATGTCATCTGGCGGGACCCAGGGAAGAGCCTTCTCTGTGGTGGCCCCGACCCTCTGGAATCAACTCCCCCCAGAGATCAGGACTGCCCCCACCCTCCTTGCCTTTCGTAAACTTCTTAAAACCCACCTCTGCCGTCAGGCATGGGGAAAATGAGACATCCCCCCTTGCCTATGTAGCTGTATGTATGTTATGTTTGTGTGTATGCTTTTTTATATACTGGGGTTTTTAGGCTTTTTAATGTAAAATTGTTATTTTAAACTTTAATATTAGATTTGTTACTGTATATTGTTTTTATCATTGTGGTGAGCCGGCCCAAGTCTGCGGAGAGGGGCGGCATACAAATCTAATAAATAATAGAAACATAGAAGTCTGATGGCAGAAAAAGACCTCATGGTCCATCTAGTCTGCCCTTATACTATTTCCTGTATTTCATCTTAGGATGGATCTATGTTTATCCCAGGCATGTTTCAATTCAGTTACTGTGGATGTGGAAGTTTGTTCCAAGGATCTACTACTCTTTCAGTGAAATAATATTTTCTCACGTTGCTTTTGATCTTTCCCCCAACTAACTTCAGATTGTGTCCCCTTGTTCTTGTGTTCACTTTCCTATTAAAAACACTTCCCTCCTGGACCTTATTTAACCCTTTCACATATTTAAATGTTTCGGTCATGTCCCCCCTTTCCCTTCTGTCCTCCAGATGATACAGATTGAGTTCAGGAAGTCTTTCCTGATATGTTTTATGCTTAAGACCTTCCACCATTCTTGTAGCCCGTCTTTGGACCCGTTCAATTTTGTCAATATATCAAATAATAATAATAATAATAATAATAATAATAATAATAATAATAACAACAACAATAACAACAACAACAACCTACTGGGCCCACCAGAAGTTGGGAAACAGGCCGTTTCTGGCCTCCGACCCTACAATCGTCTTCCTCTTCTTCCTCCCTGTAAACCCCACTCCCTTATAGCACTGATGGAAGTTACCAAGGTGGGTAATGAAACATCTGAAAGAAAACCACCCGGCTCAGAGAGCACCAAAGATACTACAGTATTCTCCTCTCGCCCTTCTAGCCCCGGTGTTACTCACTTGGGTATTGAAACATCTACAAGAGAACTGCCAAGGGCCCAGACAGTTCAACCCTGAGTGACAAATATTCTCTTTTGTCTGCAATTGATTCACCGATGACAGAAGGAGACCGAGTTCTGCCGTCGCGTACTTACAATGATTGCCTCCCTTCTGGCCAAAGGTGGTTGCCATCAAAGTTATGAGCGAAAGCCACAGGGGAACGAACACGGGTATGTAGGAGAAGGAGTTGTGCCCATCCAGCCTGTGCACCAGCAGGATCTAGAGAGACAAATGGACCAGCTTCAGTAATCTGGGAAGGAACAGAAGCCTAGCTAGCATTCAGTCTTTGCAGCCACAGAACATAACAGGGCAGTTTTTGAGAAAAGCAACCGTAAACAATATCCACAAGGTTAAATATATATGTATTGAGCTGCCCCGAGTCTTAGGAGAAGGGCGGCATACAAATCTAATTAATAATGTCGTTTGGCGGGGCCCAGGGGAAGAGTCTTCTCTGTGGCGGCCCCGGCCCGCTGGAACCAGCTCCCCCCGGAGATTAGAATTGCCCCCACCCTCCTCGCCTTTCGTAAGCTCCTTAAAACCCACCTCTGCCGTCAGGCATGGGGGGACTGAGATATTCTTTCCCCCGAGGCCTTTACAATTTATGCATGGTATGTTTTTTGTAGGGATGTTTGGTTTTACAATAAGGGTTTTTTAGTTGTTTTAGTATTGGATTTACATGCTGTTTTTTATTACTGTTGTTAGCCGCCCCGAGTCTACGGCATACAAATCCAATAAATAAATAAATAAAATTAATAAAATTAATAATAATAATAATAATAATAATAATAATGTATTTAATAAGTCTGCAGGTTCAAATCCGGGTAAGGGTATGGCTAGCTGATGAGAACATAATAAGCATGAAATGGATCTATACTAGCCTCCCTTCCTTTCCACTTATCAGCAAAAGTATGTTACACATATAGATTATTGTTTGTCGACTATAAAAATTTATCTGCCTTGGTGGGGCCGAGAGGCAAAAAGGAAAGCAGTATGCTTCCTCCCATATTTGGGTACACCAGGGTGATTCGACAGAAAAAAACACACATGACTCTGGTACAAGCTGATACGGAGGGGAGCCTGTGGTCTAGAGGTTAAAACCACTGCCTTGCAAGGCAGAGTCTGCAGGTTCAAATCGCGGTAAGGGTATGGCTAGCTGACGAGAGCATAATAAGCTCGAAGTAGATCTATACCAGTCTCCCTTCCTTTTCAACTCATCAGCAAAAACATGTTCCACATGGTCCAACCTACTTCAAAGGTGAGCAACGGAACTACGATGGTCATCCAACTGACAGCCATCGTAATGTGTGTCCTTCTCTGCTCGGCAATCACGTCCATTGAGCGCAAGAACAAGACCGACCAGACAATGTAATACAGCACGACCAGACAGAGAAAGGACATCAGGATCCACAGAGGGACACAAACAACCTAGAAATTAAAAAAAGAGAGAGGGAGGGAGGGAGGGAGAGAGAGAGAGAGAGTCACCTGTCACTCAAAAGGACCACCATTTCCATTCTATGCACCCAATGTTTGAAAATCTAGGCTCTAACAATAAGTATGAATAGGTTTTGAAATATTTATGTGGGGTTCCTTCTAGCACTGATGATGTTATCTAGTTGGGTCCTGAAAGATCTATAAGAAAACAACCAAGCCCAGGGAGCACCAAGGACCCCACAGTTCAACCTTGAGCTACAAAAAAATATTTTCTATTGAAGTGTTTATTTTGGGCAGCAGGCAAGGATTGTTTCCCCCCACCACCACCACCACCTAATTCCATAAATTTCTCCCTATTATTGTATTTCCAGTCTCACCTACAGGTTGCAATTTCCTACAGGAATATAATTCAAGTAGATCTAACTTGTTCAGGTGGCAACATCGATTGAAAGTCATTAAGATCCCCAACCCCAAAGGAATCTTCTGTAACTACGTCAAAATCTACTGTATTTTTCGGAGTATGATGCTCCTTTTTCCTCCCTAAGAGGCTGATAATTTGGGTGTGTCTTATACTCTGAATGTAGCTTTTTTTAAAGCCCTAACTAGCTGCTAATCTTCCCTGCTCTTACCTTGCAGGCTCTTTCATTGTTTCTCTCTGCAAAGAATGTTTTCCAAGCCCTAAGTCTTTGCAGGGTTTTTTTCATTGCTCCAACTTGCTCCGAGTTTCTTTCCAGCCTTAACCAGGTGCTCATGATGTTCCCAGCTCTTTCTTGCAAGCTCTTTCATTGTTACCCTCTGTGAAGAATGTTTTCTAAGCCCTGCCTTTGTAGGGGTTTTTTTTCATTCTCTACTTGCTCCAAATGTTTCTTTCCAGCCCTAACCAAGTGCTAACAATGTTCCCAGCTCTTACCAGCTTGCAAGCTCTTTCATTGTTACTCTCTGCAAAGAATGTTTTCCAACCCTAAGTTTTTGCAGGGTTTTTTTCCATTGCTCTTCTTGCTCCAAATGTTTCTCTCCATGTGCTAATGATGTTCCCAGCTCTTACCAGCTTGCAAGCTCTTTCATTGTTACTCTCTGCAAATAATGTTTTCCAAGCCCTAAGTCTTTGCAGGGTTTTTTTCATTGCTCCAACTTGCTCCGAGTTTCTTTCCAGCCTTAACCAGGTGCTCATGATGTTCCCAGCTCTTTCTTGCAAGCTCTTTCATTGTTACCCTCTGTGAAGAATGTTTTCTAAGCCCTGCCTTTGTAGGGGTTTTTTTTCATTCTCTACTTGCTCCAAATGTTTCTTTCCAGCCCTAACCAAGTGCTAACAATGTTCCCAGCTCTTACCAGCTTGCAAGCTCTTTCATTGTTACTCTCTGCAAAGAATGTTTTCCAACCCTAAGTTTTTGCAGGGTTTTTTTCCATTGCTCTTCTTGCTCCAAATGTTTCTCTCCATGTGCTAATGATGTTCCCAGCTCTTACCAGCTTGCAAGCTCTTTCATTGTTACTCTCTGCAAATAATGTTTTCCAAACCCTAAGTTTTTGCAAGGTTTTTTTCCATTGCTCTTCTTGCTCCGAATGTTTCTCTCCACGTGCTAATGATGTTCCCAGCTCTTACCAGCTTGCAAGCTCTTTCATTGTTACTCTCTGCAAAGAATGTTTTCCAAACCCTAAGTTTTTGCAGGGTTTTTTTCCATTGCTCTTCTTGCTCCGAATGTTTCTCTCCAGGTGCTAATGATGTTCCCAGCTCTTACTGGCTTGCAAGCTCTTTCATTGTTACTCTCTCCGAATAAGTGTTTTTTTAAGTCCTAGCCAGGGGATAAAATAATGTGTTGGCTAAGGATGCTAGCCAAATCTGGTAAGCAGATTCTTTTACCCATTTTCCTCCCCCAAAATAAGGTGTGTCTTATACTCCGAAAAATACAGTATATACTGTATATGCGTTATTTTGGTGTGCCAGTCGCTACTGACCTAACAACCCTGACATTCTTGAAAAGAGAACGAGGCATAATCGCAGCTTACGTACCAGCCATGGCCACTTGATGATTTCATCCAATCGGAGGGCAATAAATATGAATTGGAGTATGTTGACGGAACACAGGATTTCCAGCTAGAAGGCCAAAGCAAACAGTGTTGGTTATTGACCTATAAAGCCCTTCATGGCACCGGGCCAGATTATCTCCGGGACCGTCTTCTGCCGCACGAATCCCAGTGACCAGTTAGGTCCCACAGAGTGGGCCTTCTCCGGGTCCCGTCAACTAAACAATGTCGTTTGGCGGGGCCCAGGGGAAGAGCTTTCTCTGTGGCGGCCCCGGCCCTCTGGAACCAACTCCCCCCGGAGATTAGAATTGCCCCCACCCTCCTCGCCTTTCGTAAGCTCCTCAAAACCCACCTCTGCCGTCAGGCATGGGGGAACTGAGATATTCTTTTCCCCTAGGCCTTTACAATTTATGCATGGTATGTTTGTATGTATATTTTGTTTTACAATAAGGTTTTTTTAGTTGTTTTAGTATTGGATTGTCACATGCTGTTTTTACCACTGTTGTTAGCCGACCCGAGTTCACGGAGAGGGGCGGCATACAAATCCAATAAATAAGTAAGTAAGTAAGTAAGTAAATATTAAGAGTCAAAATGGGATTTTTCTGCAACCAACGAGTATCCTGCTCGAGGTAGCAAAGCTACAAGTTATGAAGTACCTGGCAATTTAATACAGGCAGTTTTCGACTTATGACCGTAACTGAGCCCAAAGTTTATTCGCTGAGTGAGAAATTTATCAAGGGAGCTTTGCCCTTTTACAACTTCTGTTAAGAGAATTAAATTAATAACCTCGGTTGTTAAGTGAATCTGGTTTTCTCATTGATTTTGCTTGTCAGAACATTGCAAAAGGAGATCACATGATTTCCCCCCACCCACCCCGCTCGGGACATAGCAACCGTCATAAATGTGAGTCGGTTGGGAATCATCCGAATGCAAAATCATATGACCATGGAGGAAATGCTAAAAACACTGGTGAAAAGGTGCCAAAAAGGGCAACAAGAATGATCAAGGAAATGGAGCCCCTCCCTTATGAAACCAAGCTGCAAGGCCTTGGTCTCTTCAGCCTTGAAAGACGGCGTTTAAGAGGTGACTTGATCGAAGGGTATAAAATCATGCACGGGATAGAAAAGGTGGATAGAGAAAAATTATTTTCTCTTATCACACAATACTAGGACAAGGGGGCCCTCCCTAAAGCTCATAGGTGAGAAAGTGAGGACAAATCAAGGGAAATATTTCTTCTTGTTTGATGGAATTCCCTTCCAGAAGAGGTCGTGACAGCTGTCAGCCTGGACAGCTTCAAGGCAGGATTAGACAGATTCAGGGATGCCAAGTGTATCGGTGGTTATTGAATTGGATCTCCAAGTGCCGCCTCTATGTTGGTTGAGGCAGGCAGGGTTCCCTTGAGTACCGTTTGTGGTGGGTCAAGGGAAAGGGAGGGTTTGGCCTTCTATTTCTGCTCAAGATCCCCATGGACAATTGGTGGGCCACTGTGGTACACAGAATGCTGGACTCGATGGGCTTTGGCCCGATTCAGCAGGACTCTTCTTATGTTCTTACACCCAGGTTTGTGGGGTGTGCTTGTGGATTGTCGAAGAACCTCCTTCTGATGCCTGTGGACACTTGAAGACCATAACAACCAATGTGCTCCCTCAAAGTTACGCCCAACGTACTTTGTGACCCTTGGCTTGCAACCAGCCAATCTTTTACAGTAGTTAAAATATGAAGAAGTTGAACATGCAACTCATCTGAAACCGCAATATAATTCTGAAGAAGCATCTAAAAATTCCCAATGAGTTCAAAGGTCAGCAAAGGTCTCCATAGTTTGGTGAGGGGGGTAGTAGAAGCAACAAAGAATGGATCTCCAACTGCTGCCTCTATGTTGGTTGAGGCAGGCAGGATTCCCTTGGGTACCGTTTGTGGTGGGTCAAGGGAAAGGGAGGGTTTGTCCTTCTCTTTCTGCTCAAGATCCCCATGGACAATTGGTGGGCCACTGTGTGACACAGAACGCTGGACTCGATGGGCTCTGGCCCGATTCAGCAGGGCTCTTCTTACGTTCGTAACTCTCCCAAGGGTGAAAAATTAAATTAATAACTTAATAACTTCCCTAAAACTAGCTTTGAACAATGACACGCTCCTCAATTTTTTTGTCTAAGGCGGGCCTCCTCACCTCCAGAGATCGGTCGTGCCGGAAGCCCCAAACACAAGCAGCCACCGATACCGGAGACACGAAGAAGAGGGGCATGAAGACCAGCAGCCAGAAACGGGTCCCTCGCTCGATGCCGTCACAGACCAGAACTTCAAACATCAGCAGGAGGAGGTGGATGCCGACGGCGATTAACATGGCTTTGAACTCCACGCACGTTTCCCCTTCTGCTCTAAAGAGTAAAAAATAAAAATAAAAATCCAGTTCTGTTAGTTCACCCCCAAACATTTCCTGACCTGATAAATAAATTAATAAATATTTATTTATTTAAATAAATAAAATAAATAAACTATCCCTGGAAAATTACCCATTTCTAAGGGGAAGATACTAAGCAGGTGGCATAGAAACATAGAAGTCTGATGGGAGAAAAAGACCCCATGGTCCATCTAGTCTGCCCTTATACAGTGGAACCCCGACATAAGAGCTGCTCTACTTAAGAGCAACTCGAGATAAGAGCTGGGAGGGGAGAGATATTTTTGTTCTACTTACAAGCCCAAATTCGAGATACAAGTGCCAAGGAGCTGTCTCCTGAAGCCAAACGCTAACTTCTGCGTTCGGCTTCAGGAGACAGCTGCGAAGCGGCGCGCGTGTTTTAAAAGGTTGCAGCCGGCCTGGGGGGCTCGGGGGGGTGCTTGCAGCTTTCTTTCTTGCTCTTTTTCTTTCTCTCTTTTACCTTCCCTTCCTCTATTTCTTCTTTTCTTTCTCCTTCCCACCTTCTTCCCTCCCTCCCTCCACTCATTCCTCTCTTACTCTCCCCTTTCATAAGTTTCCTTGCTTCCTTCCTCTGTTCCTGTCCCTTCCCTCTTTCCTTCCTTCCTTCCCACCCTCCGTCCATTCATTCACCCATTCCTCTCTTGATCGCTTAAAGCCGGTCCCTGGTGCAAAAAGGGTTGGGGACCTCTGTCCTACAGGATTGGGTGGCAGAGAAGTTGAACATATGTAAATTTAAAAGTTTAAGAAAGTTTACAAGTTAAGTGAAAGAAACTTCATTATTCATTTATATGTACATGTACATTTCTTCATTAAAAACATGTCTTTCTGCATAATTTAGACTAACTTTGTGAGTTTTTTGAGGGCTGGAACCAATTAAAATTATTTACATTAATTCCTATGGGGAAAAGTCGTTCGAGATAAGAGCTGCTTGACTTAAGAGCCCAGGTCCGGAACGAATTAAACTCGTATCTCGAGGTACCACTGTACTATTTTCTGTATTTTATCTTAGGATGGATCTATGTTTATCCCAGGCATGTTTAAATTCAGTTACTGTGGAT
Organism: Erythrolamprus reginae; assembly: GCF_031021105.1. NCBI lineage: Eukaryota > Metazoa > Chordata > Lepidosauria > Squamata > Dipsadidae > Erythrolamprus > Erythrolamprus reginae. The sequence goes on from NC_091957.1 coordinate 54,502,242, forward strand.
TTATCAACCACGTTTTCTGGAAGTTTGTTCCAAGGATCTACTACTCTTTCAGTAAAATCATATTTTCTCATGTTGCTTTTGATCTTTCCCCCAAATAACCTCAGATTTTGTCCCCTTGTTCTTGTATTCACTTTCCTATCAAAAACACTTCCCTCCTGGACCTTATTTAACCCCTTTAACATATTTAAATGTTTCTATCCTGTCCCCCCTTTTCCTTCTGTCCTCCAGACTATACAGATTGAGTTCATTAAGTCTTTCCTGATACGTTTTATGCTTAAGACCTTCCACCATTCTTGTAGCCCGTCTTTGGAGCCATATCTGCTGACACGCGAGCAGTTGCCCTAGCTCAGCTCCAATGTGCATGTGTGTGCCGGCCAGCTGATTTTTGGCTCAAACAGAGGCTCTAGGAGGGCGTTTTTGACTTCCAGAACACCTCCGGGGGGATGGGGGAGGTCATTTTTACCCTCTGCTGACTCCAGGGAATCCATTGGAGCCTGGGGAGGGTGAAATACGAGCCTACTGGACCCACCAGAAGTTGGGAAAAAGGACATTTCCAGCCTCCAGAGGGCCTCAGGGGGGCGGGAAAAGCTGTTTTCACCCTCCCCAAGCATTGAATTATGGCTGTGGGCACTCACACATGCACGATAGCGCACGTCCTTTTGGTACCCAAGGAAAAAGTTTCACCATCATTGACATAGGTGATGCGCAGCATGGGAAGTTATTATTTTACTGTTGTAAGTTGCCCTGAGCCCAAGTTGCAAAAAAAAAAAAAGACTCTTGAGATAACATTTCCAATAAAAATTAAAATTAAATTTTAAAAAAATTAAAAAAGAGATAACATTTGCAAAGCAGATTCCTCTTACCGATACTGTGGGTTCCGGGCCCATACTCCGGTCCCTACGGAGGCACCCACTATAACCATTAACTTCCACAGCCATATCGGAGCAAACACGGCCCAGTAGCTCCATTCAATCTTGTCATCCAGCCGTAGAGACAGTAAAATTGAGAAGAGCAGCAAACAGGCATAAATAAGAAATTTGCTATGGAAGAAGAAGAAGAAAAAAGGGTTACGATCAATTGATGATGTTATCGCCTTCACAATTGTGGTGTGTAGTTTGTGTTTCGAAAACAATAACTCATTTAGAGGTGAACGAAAGGAGACAACAAAAGTGCCTAACGACGTCCTGAAATACTGGCAGTGCCTTATGGGATTTATAATCCAGACCTACCCCACTAGGATGAATTTCCCTCTCTCCATCAGCCCCAAATACTGGCAGTGCCTTATGGGGTTTATAATCTAGACCTACCCCAAAGGATCTTTTACCCCATCCCCCAATACTGGCAGTGCCTTATGGGGTTTATAATCCAGATCTACCCCAATGGGATGAATTTCCCTCTCCCCACCAGCCTCAAATACTGGCAGTGCCTTATGGGGTTTATAATCCAGACCTACCCCAAAGGAACTTTTACCCCATCCCCCAATACTGGCAGTGCCTTATGGGGTTTATAATCCAGATCTACCCCAAAGGATCTTTTACCCCATCCCCCAATACTGGCAGTGCCTTATGGGGATTATAATCCAGATCTACCCCAATGGGATGTATTCCCCCCCAGCCCCAAATACTGGCAGTGCTTTATGGGATTTATAATCCAGATCTATTCCAAAGGGAAGGGTCTCTTTCCCCCCCAACAGAGTCTTGCACTGCAAGGTGGCCTTTCCACCCATCCCCCACCCTCGATTGTTGCCCCTTCCCTCTCTGGCCCCGCCCCTTCCCGCGAGGCCCCGCCCATTTCCGGCCTCTCCTCACCTCGGATTGAAATCTTGAAACAGGCCTCTCAGGTTCATGGCGCTCCTCCTCCCGCCCTCGCCGGCTCCCGTCGCTCGGTCACCACGGCCACATGGCGGCTCCGGCCCGAAGCCTCCCGGCGAAGGAAAAAAAAAACCGGGTCCCACTTCAGCTCCGCCGAACCGCCACCGCCTCCCCTTGTCTCCGCGGCCGGGTCGCACTGCGGCTGCGCCGGGGCTGGGCCGCGCACGCGCGGAGGACCTCAGAAGTAGAAGCGGGAGGCCCCGCCCACCCCGACCTCTGAAGCGTCGAGTCTTTTCCTTCCGCGCTTCGGCGCTCCGCCCCCTTGCGCTAGACGCGGGACGTAAGACGCAGAGAAGCCATGCCCTTTAATGGGCGTGGCGGCCGGAAGCCCCTGCAAGGGATTCTATGCCAGGCATTAAGGGCAGATTCCGACGAGTGGCCAGATGCGTGTCTGGAGGGATGCGGGGCAGCAGCGGAGGAATGCATTTGATTTAATTGCAGAGGGGGAAGATCAGAAATTAAAAGAGGACTGATGCGCATTTGGCTCACTGGATGAAAAGAAGGCTGGAAATTTATCAGGGAAATAAAATAATCAGATTGCACAACGTGGTTGGGGAAGATCCAGACAACGGGGGTACCACAGAGGAGGAGAGACCCCGGTTTCGTCTGGTTGGAGTGAGTAATTGCATTTACACGTTGAGTTTCCTCCGTTTAAAATGTAAACCTGTACATTTTATCTGCCTTTTAAATTGTCTCATTCATTCATTCATTCATTCATTTGACATCTATGCCGCCCAATCCCCAAGGATTCAGAGCAGCTCGCAATAATAATATAAATACAAATACAAATAGCTACAGAACAATAAGAAGAAGTTGAATATCTAAAACTATAAAACCCTAAACAAATAATTCCCTCAACACTGTCAGACTTTTTACTAAATCTGCACTTCTATTTCTACTAATTTTTTCTCATCATTCCTATCACCCTTTTCCTCCCACTTAGGATTGTGTGACTAACTTGTTGCTTGTATCCTAAGATTTTTATTAATATTGATTGTTTCCTCATTGCTTATTTGACCCCTATGACAACCATTAAGTGTTGTACCGCATGATTCTTGACAACTCTATATTTTCTTTTATGTACGCGGAGAGCATCTGCTCCAAGACAAATTCCTTGTGTGTCCAATCACACTTGGCCAATAAAGAATTCTGTTCTATTTTGTTCTGTCCTGTCCTCTCCTCTATTTCTAGGGGAAATGTCTGTCTATGTCCTATTCTATTCTATTTTATCCTGTTCTCTATTTGTATTATGTCTATGTCTGTCTATGTCCTATCCTATCCTATCCCACCCTATCCTCTCCTCTCCTCTATTTCTATTATGTCTATGTCTATATCCTATTCTATCCTATCTTCTATTTCTATTATATGTCTATTTCCTATTCTATTCTTTCCTATCCTATCCTCTATTTCTATAGACATAGATGTCCTATCCTATCTATTCTATCCTCTATTTCTATAGACATAGATGTCCTATCCTATCCTATCTATTCTATCCTCTATTTCTATAGACATAGATGTCCTATCCTATCCTATCTATTCTATCCTCTATTTCTATAGACATAGATGTCCTATCCTATCCTATCCCCTATTTCTATAGACATAGATGTCCTATCCTATCCTATCTATTCTATCCTCTATTTCTATAGACATAGATGTCCTATCCTATCTATCCTATCCTCTATTTCTATAGACATAGATGTCCTATCCTATCCTATCTATTCTATCCTCTATTTCTAGTATCTGTCTAATTCTATTCTGTTCTCTATTCTATCCTCTATTCTATTTTATCCTCTATTTTTCTATTATGTCTATGTCGTATGTCGTATTGTATTCTATCCTCTATTTCTATTATGTGTATGTCTATGTCCTATCCTATCCTGTTTCTATTATATGTCTATCTCCTATTCTATTCTATTCTTTCCTGTCCTATCCTCTATTTCTATTATGTCTATGTCATGTCCTATCCTATTCTATCATATCTATTCTATCCTCTATTTCTAGTATGTCTATGTCTAATTCTATTCTGTTCTCTATTCTATCTTCTATTCTATTCTATCCTCTATTTTTCTATTATGTCTATGTCGTATTGTATTCTATCCTCTATTTCTATTATGCCTATATCTAAGTCTACTCTGTTCTCTATTCTATTCTATTCTCTCTATTCTATTTTATCCTTTATTTTTCTATTAGGTCTACATCTATGTCGTATTCCATTCTATTCATTCTTTCTTCATTCCATTCCATTCTATCCTTTATTGGCAATCCAAACTTGCTCGATCAGGGACAACAACAAGAAGAAAACAACCCAAGCGGATGCAAAAGAGGGGCGCTAGAACCCAAGAAAACGGGCGCAGAACTTCCCTCGGCGCCCAATAACACGTTGGGAATGACGGGGAAAAGAAGGCAAGCGGAGCGGCTGGCACTCTTTCCTAAGGGCGGGTTCTAAAGAGCCGTCGGAAAAGGCGGCCGAGCCGACACGCGTTTTGCTGGAGACGCGCTTCCCGCGGTTGCAGCGGAGCCAAAACTCGGCGCGTCTCCAAAGCGCTTTGTGCGCGCTCGCTTTGCAGCCGCCCCGCCGTCTGGGTGGCGCTTGGTAAAAAGCCCTGCCCGCCGCTTCCTCCTCCTCCGGAGCCTGCTTGGCTGGGCGGCGAGAGAAGACCGTCCTTCTCCCCGCGAGGCTCCTTATGGCACCGGCGGGGACCCCTCCAGCGGCTCGGCTCCGGTTCCTGCTGGGCGCCTCCTGGCTCTGGCTGGGTACCTCGCTGGGCGCAGGAGGTGATGCGCTCGCGGATCCTTCCGGGTGGGTGGGCGGTGAGTAAAGCCTGAGCACCCACGGGCGTGGGCGAGACCGCTGACATCTGGGGGAGGGTGTTCAGACGACTGTCCCTCTCTGCGAGCGGGAGTTTGGGTGGGTGGGTGCTGGGTAAATCCTGTGCGCCCCTCCACGGGGGTGGGCGAGACGTGGGGAGGTTCAGACGACCCTCTCTGCAAGCCGGAGTTTGGGTGGGTGGGTGGGTGATACAATCTGGAAGGGGAAGCCTCCAGGGCAAAATTAGGGGAGGGGGCTAGGTGGGCGCGCTTTTAGCACGAACTGGAAAGCATTTATCTAATATTTTTCTCTCTATATATAGATACTTCTATCTGTAACCTCTCTCTCATTTATTTTCTTTCTCTTTATATATAAATATTTCCATTTACCGTCAGGCATGGTTTGTGTGTATGTTTGCTTTTAATAAGGGTTTTTTAGTGATTTTTAAATTGTTAGATTTGTTATACATTGTTTTATTGTTGTTGTGAGCCGCCCCGAGTCTTAGGAGAGGGGCGGCATACAAATCTAATAAATAATAATAATAATAATAATAATAATAATAATAATAATAATTTGCTTAAGCGTTGTTTGTTTGTTTCCTCAAATTTCTATGCCACCCTTCTCCTGGGACTCAAAGCGGCTCACAATAATTAATAATAATAATTTATTAGACTTGTATGCCGCCCCTCTCCGAAGAATCGGGGTGGCTCACAACAACAATGGAACAATACAGATACAAATCTAATAATTAAAACTATAACTAAAACCCATTGCCTTAAAAACAATTAATTACTACACAATCATAACCACACATAACTTTCAATGGTCAGAGGGGGGGGGATACACTAGTTACCCCATGCCTGGTGACATAGAAAAGTCTTAAGGCTCTTGCAGAAGGCGAGGAGGATGAGGGCAGTTCGAATCTCCGGAGGGAGTTGATTCCAGAGGGCCGGGGCCGCCACAGAGAAGGCTCTTCTCCTAGGCCCCGCCAGATGACATTGTCTGGTCGATGGGACCTGGAGAAGGCCAACTGTGGGACCTAAACGGCCGCTGGGATTTAGGTCCCACAGAGTTTTACAAGTATAATAAAAAAGTACAGAATGCAACAACAACAGCAACAGCAACAACAGAGTTGGAAGGGACCTTGGAGGTCTTCTAGTCCAACCCCCTGCTTAGGCAGATTACCCTACACTTCTTCAGATAAATGGTTATGCAACATCTGCTTAAAAACATCCAGTGTTGGGGCATTCGTAACTTCTGGAAGCAAGCTGTTGTTGTTATAAAACTCAACAAACAGCAACTTTGCAAAATGGTTCAGAGTTGAGGAGGTATAAGTGGCAGATCCAAATTCAGTCCATTTGCTTTGTGGTTAAGTGAGCCTTGAACCCAGTTCTTCCTGAATCCAGAAGTACAGCTTAACCTCTGCGGGCGGCTGGTCTCCACCGCAGCTAAATAACTCTTTTTGTCAGCTATTAAAGCCAAATTAATCTTTTCTGTTGTTGTTCCATTTCAGCATTCAAAGCCACTGACCTTCAGAATTTTTTTCCCGGTGGTCTTCCATTAATGCTATATTTTTAATACATGTGTTTATGAAATTCTCTCCCACAAGAGTGCTTAAAAATGTGGGGATGATTCATAATGAGATGATAAAACCACTGTTCATTTAAACCAGGAAATGTACAGAAACTGCTAAAATTTTCCCTGTGTTAAATGCCCTGGCAGTGTCTCTAAAGCAGAATGAAAATCTCAGTAGCCTTCCTTTCCCTCCTTGTTCTTTTACTTTCCTTTCTTCCTTGTTCCTTTCCTTTCCTCTCCCCTTTTCCCTTCCCTTCCTTTATTTTTTCCTTCTCCGTTCCTTCTCTTCCCTTTCTTTTTCCTCCCCCTTTTGCCTTTTCCTTCCTTCCTACTCTATTCTTATTTCTATTCTACTCTATCCTATCCTATCTTATTCTTTCCTTTCCTTTCTTTTCCCCTCCCCTTCCTTTCTTTTTTCCTTCTCCTTTCCTTCTATTCCTTTTCTTTTTACCTTCCCTTTCACTTTTTCCTTCCTTCCTTTCCCTTTCCCTTCCCTTCCCTTCCCTTCGGCAATTAGATGTGATGATTAAAATATCAAAATACAATCCGATTAACTCTGTACATTATCCCATTTGAAGCACATTGTTTATTTTTGCCATTTATAAAACCTGCTAACCGAAGTTCAGTCGGGAAGTAATCTTTGAAAGTATTCAATAGACGGTACTGAAAAGAGAGAGAGAAAGAGAGAGAGGGAGGGAGGGAGAGAGAAAGAGAGAGAGAGAGAAAGAGAGAGAGAGAGAAAGAGAGGAGAGAGAGAGAGAGAGAAAGAGAGAGAGAGAGAGAGAGAGATAGATAGATAGATAGATAGATAGATAGATAGATAGATAGATAGGGGAGAGAGATAGCAAGCTTAGAATTATTCTACCATGTTCCTTCTTCCCCAACTAGGATGGGCTGATGGTGCTCAGCGGCCTATCCGTGATTTCCATCATCGGGGCTTAAATATTCTCTTCCTGATCGCGGACGACTTGCGCCCTGCCTTGGGATCTTATGGGGACTCCCTGGTTAGATCACCCAACATTGATCAACTGGCTTCCAGAAGTGTGGTGTTCCAGAATGCTTTTGCCCAGGTAATTGACGTCATCTTCATTATTTAATTTTTGTGGGAGAGGGAACCTTGGTTAGCCTTGCTGTCTGGAGCAAGGTTTGGGTCTCCAACCTTGGCAACTTTAAGACTTGTGGACTTTGATTCCCAGCATTCCCCAGTCCAAATATGCTGGCTGGGGAATTCTGAGAGTTGAAGTCCATGTATTTTAAATTTCCCAATGTTGCAGAGCTGTTTTTCAATCCAGGATTTCCTTCCTTGGACATTCCATCGTTCCTCCGTTTTCTTTTAAGTTTATTGAAGTCCGCTTCCTTAAAATATAGAACAGAGGTCTTCAAACTTGGCAACTTTAAGACTTGCTGGCTGGAGAATTCTGGGAGTTGGAGTCCACCAGACTTAAAGTTGCCAAGTTTCAGGACCCCTGACATAGAGCAATAATCCGACTACCTTTGGTTCTTCCTGCCTGCTGTTAGTTAGGTGGATTCTAGGGTAACATGGTCACATTTTCCCAAGCACCCCAGAACTTCCATTTCCTCAATGTTAGAATAACAGACTTGGAAGGGCACTTGGAGGTCATCTTGTTCAACCCCTGCTTGAGCAGGACACCCTATACCATTCTGAACAGATGGCTGTCCAGTCTCTTCTTGAAAGCCTCCAGTGAAAAGAGTCCCCACAAATTCTGGAGGCAAGCTGTTCCTCCATCTTTTTGATCTAGAAGTTGGCATTTCTGCCACACACAATATATACCTTATTGCTAAACCATATTCTTTCTCCCTCTCTCCCCTTCCCTCCCTCCATCTTTCTCTCACCCTCTTCCACCTTCTCTCCTTCTACCTCTTTTCCTCTTTTCCTCTTACTTCCTCTCTCCCTCCTTCTCTCTCTCTCTCACTCTTTCTCCCTCTCTCCCTCCTTTCTCTCTGTCTCCCTCGTTCTCTCTCTCTTTCTCTCCCTCCTTCCCTCTTTCTCTCTTTCTCTCCCTCTCTCCCTATCTCTCCTTTCCTTTCTTCCTCTTTCTCTCTGCCTCTCCCTCCCTCTCTCCCTTTACCTTCTTCCTTATTTCTCTCTTTTTTCTCTTCCTCTCTCCCTCTTTCTCTCTCTCTTTTCTCTCTTTCCCTTTCTCTCTCTCTGTCCTGTCCCTGTCTATTTCTTTCTTTCTCTCTCTCCCTTTCTCTCTCTCTCTTTCTCTCTCCTGTCCCTGCCTCCTTTCTTTCTCTCTCTCCCTCCTTCCCTCTTTCTCTCTCCTGTCCATGCCTCTTTCTTTCTTTATCTCTCTCCCTCCCTCTTTCTTTCTCTCTCGTGTCCCTGCCTCCTTCTTTCTTTCTCTTTCTACTTCCCTCCCTCTTTCTTTCTCTCTCTTTCTCTCTCCTGTCCCTGCCTCCTTCTTTCTTTCTCTTTCTTCTTCCCTCCCTCTTTCTCTCTCTCTCTTGCTCTCCTCCTTCCTCTTTCTCTCTCTTTCTCTTCCTCTCTCCCTCTTTCTTTCTCTTTCTCCCTCCCTCCCTCTCCGTCTTTCTCTCTCTCTTTTCTGCCCCCAGCAAGCTGTCTGCGCCCCAAGCAGGGTCTCCTTCCTCACAGGCCGCAGACCTGATTCCACCAGGCTGTATGACTTTAATTCGTACTGGCGAACCCACGCAGGAAACTACACCACGTTGCCGCAGTACTTCAAGGAGAATGGCTACCTCACCATATCCGTTGGGAAGGTTTTTCACCCAGGTGAGCTTTCTCACAGCTTCCCAAGGCCTAGGAAAGCGCCCGAGATCCCGATCCAGGGATTTGGGCCCAGCCTCACTTGTGTTTCCGTTTTCTGTTTCTCAGGCGTCTCCTCAAACCACAGCGACGATTCCCCCTACAGTTGGTCTGTTCCGGCTTTCCACCCGTCTTCCGAAAAATACGAAAACACGAAGGTTAGGCGGGCGCTACGGGGTTGTTGACAATGAGGGATACCCCCTTTTTTATATATATATAATTTTTATTGATTTTTAAAGAAATTTTTACAAAAAACAGAAAGCATAAAAGTGAATACCATCACCAAACAGAAAATTAAAAAAAACCTTCACCAAGGAAGATTCAATTCTATATCCTTCATTTACTTCTTTTCTGGGTTACATTATTCATTCTTTATAAAGTGATTTAATTTTATTTGTAGCATTTGCATCGCTTACTGATATTGTTAATATATAATTTTTAACCTTTTCCCACCGCCTCATTGTTTCTGCTAATTTCTCTTCATTGTAGTTGTGTAATCTAATTTCCATAACTGTTGTGTAATCTAATTTCCATAACTGTTGTGTAATCTAATTTCCATAACTGACAATGAGGGATCCCTGATAATACTTAGGACCAGAATTTAGGAACCCAAAATTTCTTTTTTTGGGGGGGGATTTTTAAAAACAATTCTCCACCATACATCAAATAATTACAGGGGGTGGACAAAAAAATGGAAACACCTAGTAGGAATATTTCAGGCTTTAAACGGATGGTTTGTTTTGTGTTTTGTTCTCTATTGGTTCATTTTGTGGGTTTTGAAAATTCAATTTAATTTAATGTATTGGACTTCAATGCCACCCAATCCCGGGGAGACTCAGGGCGGCTTTAAATTTTAAAATGACCATTGCTGTTTGCCTTTAAGGTTTGCAAAGGCAAAGATGGAAAACTTCACGCCAACTTGATCTGCCCCGTGGACGTTGCTGAGATGCCCCAGGCTACTTTGCCAGATATCCAGAGCACCGAGGAGGCCATCGGTTGGTTGAAGACTCTGAAAAGAATCAAGAGGAATTTTTTTCTGGCTGTCGGCTATCATAAGCCCCACATCCCATTCAGATACCCTCGGGTAAGATGTTTTCTCTGCAGGGGAGAAGAGGGGAGATCTTTCCTGGAAGAGTCTTCAAAAGGATTTATCCTAGAAGGATACATCAATAGAAATATATAAACATAGAAACATAGAAATATAGTAAAATAGAAATATAGAAATAATATAGAAATGTAGAAATAATATAGAAATGTAGAAATAATATAGAAATATGGAAATAATATAGAAATATGGAAATAATATAGAAATATAGAAATAATATAGAAATGTAGAAATAATATAGAAATATGGAAATAATATAGAAATATAGAAATAATATAGAAATATGGAAATAATATAGAAATATGGAAATAATATAGAAATATGGAAATAATATAGAAATATAGAAATAATATAGAAATGTAGAAATAATATAGAAATATAGAAATAATATAGAAATGTAGAAATAATATAGAAATATGGAAATAATATAGAAATATAGAAATAATATAGAAATGTAGAAATAATATAGAAATATAGAAATAATATAGAAATGTAGAAATAATATAGAAATATAGAAATAATATAGAAATATGGAAATAATATAGAAATATAGAAATAATATAGAAATAATATAGAAATAATATAGAAATATGGAAATAATAGAAATATAGAAATAATGTGAAAATATAGAAATAATATAGAAATATAAAAATATAGAAATATAGGAATACAGACATATAGAAATAATATAGAATTATAGAAATAAGAATAGAATAGAACAGAATCTAATAAGAATAGAATAGAAATAGAAAATAGAATAGAATAAATAGAACATAACAGAAAAGAATAAATATTTGAATGAAGAACAGAATAGAAAATAGAACCGAGAGAAAATAGAATATAATGGAAACTAGAATAGGAATAGAAATAAAAAAGAACAGAAAATAGAATAGAAAATAGAATAGAAATAGAATAGAATACAACAATACATAACCGAATAATATAGAAATAATATAATATAGAATATAATAATATAGAAATAATATAGAAATAATATAGAAATACAGACATATAGAAATAATATAGAATTATAGAAATAAGAATAGAATAGAATAGAATCTAATAAGAGTAGAATAGAAATAGAAAATAGAATAGAATAAATAGAACATAACAGAAAAGAATAAATATTTGAATGAAGAACAGAATAGAAAATAGAATATAATGGAAAATAGAATAGGAATAGAAATAAAATAGAACAGAAAATAGAATAGAAAATAGAATAGAAATATAATAGAATACAGTACAATGAAACATAACCGAATAAATATTGGAATGAAGAATAGAATAAAATAGAACGGAATAAAATCCAATAAGAATAGAATAGAAATAGAAAATAGAATAGAATAAACAGAAGATCTTTTCTTGGAGAGCACCTAGAAGCCAAGAGGAACATACTGTACATGGCAAGTTTCAAGTTCGTAGGCTTTACGTTTCTGGAGATTTTGTGATGAGTGAGTGGTATATGTATATTTATTAATATTATTTTTATTAATATTGATCGTTTCTTAATATACATATTGTCAAAGTCCAACCTAAGTGATAGAGAGACTCGTTAGAAAGCCAATTCAGATAATCTTCTATAATATCTGGCAGAAGATATATACTTGGTGGGTTAAAAAGAAAAAGATATAAGTTTGCCGTTATATTTCTTTCATAAATTTTGAATTTAATAGAAAAACTTTATTAGATTGTGATTAGTTATAACGTGCAGAATGCAGCTGCGAGAGCAATCATGGGCTTTCCCAAATATGCCCATGTTACACCAACACTCCGCAGTCTGCATTGGTTGCCGATCAATTTATGGTCACAATTCAAAGTGTTGGTTATGACCTATAAAGCCCTTCATGGCATCGGACCAGAATATCTCCGGGACCGCCTTCTGCTGCACGAATCCCAGCGACCGATTAGGTCCCACAGAGTTGGCCTTCTCCGGGTCCCGTCAACTAAACAATGTCGGTTGGCGGGCCCCAGGGGAAGAGCCTTCTCTGTGGCGGCCCCGACTCTCTGGAACCAGCTCCCCCCAGAGATTAGAACTGCCCCTACCCTCCTTGCCTTTCGTAAACCTCTCAAAACCCACCTTTGTCGTCAGGCATGGGGGAACTGAGATATTTCCCCCGGGCCTATATAATTTTTGTATGGTATGTTTGTATGTATGTCTTTTTAATAATGGGGTTTTTAAAATATTTTAAATTGTAAATTATTAGATTTGTCATGAACTGTTTTATTGTGTTGTGTTGTGAGCCGCCCCGAGTCTACGGAGAGGGGCGGCATACAAATCTAATAAATAAATAAATAAAATACATAAATAAATATAATTTCCTTTTCTCTTATCTTCTTTATTTCTACTTGATTTAGTTTACAAATTAAGAGTTTTTATATATATATTTTTATAAACTTTTAGATGTGCTTTTATATAGTGTGTTATAATAGATATTTCTATATATTTCCTACATGGGGTTAAATAGTAATAAGATCTTTCCTCCTTGTATACAATGAAGACTTCTGTTTTAAGAGGAGCAATTGTAGCTCCACTTTTTGTTATATGTCGTGTTTGTCATGCTTGTTTGTTAAAATTAATATAAATATTTTTTTAAAAAAAAAGAAAGCCAATTTAGATAATCTCTTCTCCCTCCAGAAATTTCTCAAATTATACCCATTGGAAAATGTCACCTTGGCTCCTGACCCAGCCGTTCCTAAAAATCTTCCTTCCGTTGCTTACAATCCCTGGATGGACCTACGTCGGAGAGAGGATGTTGCTGCACTAAACCTCAGTTTCCCTTATGGGCCTATTCCAGAACACTTCCAGGTAGAATACATTTGTTTGTTTGTTTAATTAATTCAATTTCTAAGTTGCCCAATTCCCTAAGGATTCTAGGTGGCTCAGAACCCCCCAAAATAAGACGTATTAGGGCAGGGGTAGGCAAAGCTGGCTCTTCTATGACGTCTGGACTTCAACTCCCAGAATTCCTGAGCCAGCATGATTGGCTCAGGAATTCTGGGAGTTGAAGTCCACAAGTCATAGAAGAGCCAACTTTGCCTACCCCTGTATTGGGGCATCTAAAAAGGCAATTTACAAAACTGTTAGCATTCCACACTGGGCTAACCAATGTTAGAATACCAAACTTCACAAACAGAGTACAGTATATATGGCAGTGGAGGTTATTCAGCCCATAACAGACCAATATAGTAAAGGTATAAATGCCATGCTCAAAAAAACTAAGGGAACACTTAAAAAACAGAGTGAATCAAACTTCTGTGAAATCAAACTGTCCACTTAAGGAAGCAACACTGATTGACAGTCAATTTCACATGCTGTTGTGCAAATGGAATAGTTGTGCAAATGAAATACTCAATGAGAACGTGCATGTGTCACCCGAAGCTGCTCACACAGCACGCTAGTGTAGCAGCCACAACTCATTTTCTTTGCAAACTTGTTTTGTAGCGGAAAATTCGCCAGAGTTATTTTGCCTCAGTTTCCTACGTGGACATGCTGGTGGGAAGATTGTTGAGTGCCCTGGATGAGGCAGAGCTTTCTCACAACACCGTGGTTGTTTTCACCGCGGACCATGGTAAGACTTCCTGGCGGCTTGGAGTCAATCGTAAACTTCACAGCTTCGTTTTCTGGAGAAGATCGATGAACGTTGTTCTGTTCCTGGGCTTTCCAATGGCTAAAACCCACTATTTTCAGCTTTAAAGCGCACTTTTTATTTGGAAACACAACATTACAAGCAGAAAGCAGGGTTTTTTTTAAATGTTCAGGGAGTATTTTTTCTCTGCGGTGAAATGATCAGATTAGGTTACAGGAAAGGGACCAACTTACATTCCAACGAGATAAGAAAGGGAATGAAGCATAGAAGATAAAAGCTCATCAATTTTCTAACAGTCGTGCAGTGCCTGGCAAAGAGTTTTTAGCAAGGCAGAAATCAGGTTTTTGGGGGGCATTTTCGAGCACCCCAACTCTAAAACAGCGTCCATGAAGGAACGTTGAAACCCCACCCAGAATTTCCCAAGATCCTTTGTTGGGAGTGGCATCAAACCCCAAGAGTTAAAGTTGCAAGCTTATTTCCTTTTACCATACATGTTTTGTTGTTTTCTCAGTAACCTCCTGTATCTAGCATCTAAGAGTGGGTCCTCCACTGTAATGTCTTCTTCATCCTCTGACTGGGACCACTCCCCCATTGACATATCAGCCCACTCTGGTGGTTCTTCAAGTCCATTCAGGTCTAGTTCCCCCTCACCATTGCAGAGTGGTGCAGTGGCCTAGGGGTTGAGCTCTCGCCTCACAATCAGGAGGATGTAATTTCGATCCTGGGTAGAGGTACTGTAGATATTTCTCTTTCTGGGCACATGGAAAATATATTTGCTGAACAGAACAGCACGTTGGCGATAGGAAGAGCATCCAGCCATTAAAACACTCTGCTAGTTCCATTCAGTTGCCCAGACTCCACCCTGCAAGGGATTACAGGGTCATTAAAATACGATGAAAATATCAACTCTTTCTTCTTCTTCTTCTTCTTCTTCTTCTTCTTCTTCTTCTTCTTCTTCTTCTTCTTCTTCTTCTTTCTCTTCCCCTTCCTCTTCTTCTTCTTTCTCTTCTTCCTCTTCCTCTTCTTCCTCTTCCTCTTCTTCGTCTTCTTCTTCTTCCTCTTCCTCATCCTCTTCTTCTTCTTCCTCTTCCTCTTCTTCTTCGTCTTCCTCTTCTTCGTCGTCTTCTTCTTCCTCTTCTTCCTCTTCTCCTTCTTCTTCCTCTTCTCCTTCTTCTTCTTCCTCTTCCTCTTCTTCTTCCTCTTCCTCTTCCTCCCCTTCCTGTCTCCCTTTCATGGTTCTTGATTTCATTTAGGCTGGTCGCTGGGCGAACATGGCGAGTGGGCGAAATACAGTAACTTTGACGTAGCCACAAGAGTGCCGCTGATGTTCTATGTGCCAGGAGTGACAACTCCAATCTCTGGTCCAGGACACAAGGTTTTCCCATTCATTGATCCTTTCGCTCAAGATTCCCATTTTGGCCTTCCAGGTAAAAACCCAGCACTAGCAGTGCAAAAAATTAAAAGTCCGAACTTTTATTGCTAATCCGATTAGATCTTCCCAGTTAGACATGCTGCTGTTTTTCTTCTTAGAACTTATTTGTCAGTTTTGGAAGCCATATTTTCCTTTTCAGCTTCCTAACTGACGCATATTTTAACCTGGGAAGTTGTGCGTGTGAGAGGGAGATTTTGTTGAAGCTGTGGAAGATGAGCCATAACAATACAGTGGTACTTCTACCTAAGAGCACCTCTACTTACAAACTTTTCTAGATAAGAACCAGGTGTTCAAGATTTTTTTTGGCCTCTTCTCAAGAACCATTTTCCACTTACAAACCTGAGCCTCCGAAACTGTAACCGAAAAAGGCAGGAAGAAGCCTCCATGGGGCCTCTCTAGAAATCTGGGGGGAAACAGGGCCAGAAAAAGTGGGGAGAAGCCTCCGTGGGGCCTCTCTAGGAATCTCCTGGGAGGAAACAGGGCCTCTACCCTCCCTCTGGTTTCCCCAATCGCACACATTATTTGCTTTTACATTGATTCCTATGGGAAAAATTGCTGCTTCTTATAAAGTTTTTGACTTAAGAACCTGGTCACGGAACAAATTAAGTTCGTAAGTAGAGGTACCACTGTATCTTCACTCTGGGAGTCAAGGACACCTACTGGGAATTGTCTCCAGTTGAGCGTGAAGATTGCATTAGACCATGTAATGAACTTGTGAGTGTAGGGCAGGGTTGTGAACTTTCAACTGGTTGGGGAAACCCTGGACGTTTTTCAGATTTGGGTTTTCCCAGATGTGCTAGTATTACATCAATGATAAATTGGAACTTTGAGGAACGTCTAGCCTTGGAGTTTTATTTCGGTGGGAATGTTCGTTTGGAACCCTGACCTATCTGTAACTCCAGGTGTCGTTCTTGGACCTGATTTATTTATTATTTATTTACTATTTAGATTTGTATGCCGCCCCTCTCCGCAGACTCGCAACAAAATAAAACAATTCATGACAAATCTAAACTATAATTTAAAATATTTTAAAAAACCCATTTACTAAGCAAACATACATACAAACATACCATGCATAAATTGTATATGCCCGGGGGAGATGTCTCAGTTCCCCCATGCCTGACGACAAAGGTGGGTTTTAAGGAGCTTACGAAAGGCAAGGAGAGTAGGGGCAGTTCTAATCTCTGGGGGGAGTTTGTTCCAGAGAGTCGGGGCCGCCACAGAGAAGGCTCTTCCCCTGGGGCCCGCCAACCAACATTGTTTAGTTGACGGGACCCGGAGAAGGCCCACTCTGTGGGACCTGATCGGTCGCTGGGATTCGTGCGGCAGAAAGCGGTCTCGGAGATATTCTGGTCCAATGCCATGATGCTCCCTACTCTAATTTTTCTCTTATCCCACTCCAGGAAAATGCAAAGAAATGGTCGAGTTGGTGTCCCTCTTCCCAACGCTTACAGAACTCGCTGGACTGACCCTTCCTCCTGCTTGCCCTCAACCTTCCTTCCATGTCCCTCTTTGTAGTGAAGGGAAGAGCTTGGTTCAGTACTTCCCATTCTCCCATGGAGGGCAGGAGGACCCTGCCTCCAAACGCAGAGAAACCCCAGTTGCCTTCAGCCAGTATCCGCGTCCTGGAGACACCCCTGCACCCAATTCTGATTTGCCGTTGCTTCAAGATATAAGAGTCATGGGCTATTCCATCCGTACAGCCGATTACAGGTGTACTCTCTGGTTCGGGTTTAATCCCAGCAACTTCACGATCGACAGGAAAGACATTCACGGGGGAGAGCTGTATTTTGAAAAAAGCGACCCCTACGAAGATCATAACCGGTACAACGAAATCCTGCATGGATCCCCCATTCCAAAGCTTTGCCATCTAGCCGATCATTTGGGATCGACTTCAATTCAGTGAACTGCTACAAAGCAATCGACCAATTGTATATACAGTAGTACCTCTACCTAAGAACGCCTCTACTTACGAACTTTTCTAGATAAGAACCGGGTGTTCAAGATTTTTTTTGGCCACTTCTCAAGAACCATTTTCCACTTACAAACATGAGCCTCCAAAACTGTAACCGGAAAAGGCAGGGAGAAGCCTCCGTGGGGCCTCTAGGAATCTCCTGGGAGGAAACAGGGTCAGAAAATGCAGAGAGAAACCTCTGTGGGGGCTCTCTAGGAATCTCTTGGGAGAAAACAGGGCTGGAAAAGGCAGGGAGAAGCCTCCGTGGGGCCTCTCTAGGAATCTCATGGGAGCAAATAGGGCCTCCACCCTCCCTGTGGTTTCCCCAATCACACGCATTATTTGCTTTTACATTGGTTCCTATGGGAAAAATTGCTTCTTCTTACAAACTTTTTGACTTAAGAACCTGGTCATGGAACGAATTAAGTTTGTAAGTAGAGGGACCCCTGTACGTTCATGCTTTGTGTTATACACAAAGACACCTCTAAGGATGACCATTTTTGTATCAAAAGGTTTTAAAGGCTGATATAAGAATAAATTTGAATATGTAGATGCTCATTAAAATATATCTGCCATGTCTGTCAAATAGTTTTGGAGAAAACAACTGTCAGGCCGAAGCCAGATTTTGGCCTGCCACGTTATGTTATTTTTGGTGGGGAATGTTTCTTGCTGTGGGAAGTTGGGAGGGGCAGTGGTGTGAGGAGGTAGAGATAGTCATAATAAATTCCTTTTGGAGTTTCAAGGTCATCCTGGCTTTTTTGAAATGATCCTCAGATCATTAGTATTTCTTATACAGTATTATACTAACACGCTTTGATGCTAAGGAGTTAGATGTTCTACTCCTCCTCCCCACCTGAAAAGAACTCTGTTCCAACTGCCAGTTTCCTTATACTAACATGCTCGGATGCTAAGGAGTTACACATTCTACATACATTTTCAAGTTTTAGGTGTCAGTGTAGCAAGCCCAATAATAACTACTCATTAATTTTCAAGCTTTTAACTGTCAGTTGATCAAGCCTGATCACCCAGCTACGAGTAACAACATACAGCCAGTAGAAGTGATGGCGGGGAAGGAAGCGTGGAGAGAGAGAATGCAAAGACATTCTCATTGAATAAATGAGATGGCACTATTGACCTCCTCCTTGATATCAGTTGGAGCAGAAGGCATTTTCCCCAATCAGCAAAATTTACTACCTGTCTAGCAACTCAGGAATAGCCAGACCTGGAGATTCCCGCAGTTAAACATGAGTCAAAACAGCCCCGTCAACAAAACACCTTTATTTAGTCAATAAAGTGAGATCAGCTTGAATTAACTTCTTTTTTTCTTTTCTTCCCTCCACACAAAAGACGTGAAGCGTCTTAAAACTATATTCTATATACACTGCTCAAAAATAAAATAAAATAAAGGGAACACTTAAACAACACAATATAACTCCAAATAAAACAAACTTTTGTGAAATCAAACTGTCCACTTAGGAAGCAACACTGATTGACCATCAGTTTCACCTGCTGTTGTGCACATTCAACTTTGTACAGGACAAAGTATTCGATGAGTATATTTCATTCATTCAGATCTAGGAGATGTTATTTGAGTGTTCCCTTTATTTTTTTGAGCAGTATGTATATATTCTCCTCTTTGACTAGAATAATCAATTTAACCATTACTGCTTTACCTTCCTTGCTGTTGAAATAATACATGTTTCTATTTGCACTCAATAATCTTCATAAATGATCACCATGTATATTAACAAAATTCACTCTGTGCTTTCAGAGTCTTTGACCTTAAACCGATTGTTTTTCCCACCATCCTTTTTAAAGCACTAAGCTTTATAAAAATAAAAATGGATAGACTCTATTAAAAATAGATAGATCCATCGTTACAGAGATGGCTAGTCATATACTGTTGTGGTTAGCTCTGGCCCAGCTCCTGCCCCAAGGACTGTGGATGTGGGGGAGACATCCACATGCTGCAGGCCTGTTTTGCCCCCGGTGGAATCTGCTGATGAAGGCTCCTCTGACCAAGAAGACATGAGTGACAGGGAGCAGGAGAGTGTGGCAGACAGCTCAGAAGGAGATCAATTATCTAGCTCCTCTTTGGATTCGGAACAAGAGTTAATGATACAGCCACGCATGCGGAGAGCGATGCATAGGCAACAACAACTGAGAGATTATTATAAAAGAAAATGAAGCCACCTGTGGTTGGGTGGGGCTGTGGTAATTAGTGAGGCTGCTATAAATAGCAGCCTGTGGGTTTGGCCATTGTGGAGGATTATCTGATCGTTGTCTTTCGTGCCTGCCTTGCTGACTTCGACCTTTGTGTGCTGATTTTTTCCCACTTTGAAACTAAACCAGAGCAAAGTGTGTTTCACTTTGTGAAAGAAGAAGGACTGTGAATTGCCTCACAGCTGCAAGCTAAGTATCACAGAACTGATAAGGTACTTGTACCAATTACCAGTTTCTTTGGAGACGAGTGCTCTTTGCTATACAAAAAGAGGGCTTAGTTTAAGTGAATTTTCATTATAAAGAACATTGTTTTGAATTTTCAAACGTGTGTGTCTCTGAAATAGTATCTGTGCATTTTTGGGAGGATTCTACCAGAGAGCTCGACAGAACACATGCTAGTGTGTAAAAGTAAAAAGTTGAGCTTGTAATGTTGTTATCTTGTACAGCAGTGTTTCCCAACCTTGGCAACTTGAAGATATTTGGACTTCAACTCCCAGAATTCCCCAGCCAGTTGAAGTCCAGATATCTTCAAGTTGCCAGGGTTGGGAAACACTGTTGTACAGTACAAAAAAGTTGGGAATCCATGCCTTTTTATTTCTTGCACGTCATATTTCCCTCCCTCCCTCTCTCCTTTTCTTAGTTTCCCATTTTCGTTTCTCTTTGTATTTTATACATGTATAAAACAATAAAAGTTATATATGATTTTTTTTTGTCTTATAACTATTCTTCAGCTTTAAAACTCTTCTGTACAGTCATGTTTTCAACATCCAGGACATTGGCAACTGGAATGTATTTATCACCTTTGCAGTATACCAGTGACACATGATCACCCCTTGGTGACTTTCCCAGGTGACTTTCAACAAACAAAATCCATGGGAAAAGAGAGATTTGCTTAACGACCGTGCAACTCACATAAGTGTTGGTTATGACCTATAAAGCCCTTCATGGCACCGGATCAGGTTATCTCAGGGACCGCCTTCTGCTGCACGAATCCCGTGACCAGTTAGGTCCCACAGAGTGGGTCTTCTCCGGGTCCCGTCAACCAAACAATGTCGCTTGGCGGGACCCGGAGGAAGAGCCTTCTCTGTGGCGGCCCCGACCCTCTGGAACCAACTCCCCCCAGAGATTAGAATTGCCCCCACTCTCCTTGCCTTTTGAAAGCTGCTTAAAACCCACCTCTGCCGCCAGGCATGGGGGGACTGAGATACACTTTCCCCCTAGGCCTTTACAATTTTATGCATGGTATGTTTGTATGTATGACTGGTTTTTATATAATGGGTTTTTAACTGTTTTTTAGTATTGGATTTTGTTGTACTGTTTTACTGCTGTTGTTAGCCGCCCCGAGTCTGCGGAGAGGGGCGGCATACAAATCCAATTAAAAATAAATAAATAAATAAATAAATAATAATAATAATAATAATAATAATAATAATAATAATAATAATACTGCAGTGGTTGGTATAATCATCGTGGCAAAGCAAAAAAAAAAAGTTAAAATTGGACGTGACTTACTCAACAATCATCTTAACAACAGAAATTGACTGGGAATGACTGGGGAATTCTGGGAGTTAAGGTTGCGAGATGCTGGCTAGGGGATTCTGGGAGTTGAAGTCCACACATCTTAAAAGTTATTAAGGTAGAGAAATCATGCGTTATGCCTCTGGAAAGCAGTTAGAGTATAACTCTAACCTCATCCACTAGAGGTCACTAGGACTATAGAGAAAAATTGCTTTAATCTCAACTCTTCCAAGTCCAGAATTATTATCATTATTATTATTGGCTCTAACCTAAGCCGGTGAAATATGGACACTAAACTCACGATCGGGACAAAAGCCACAAATGGTACAAAGAGCCATGGAACTATACATGCTCGGCATCACAAGACAAGATAGACAGACTTTCACATGGATTAGAGGACAAACAAACGTATATGGTATCATTCAAGATAACAGAGGGAAAGCAAGTAGGATGCTTGGCTGCATAGCTAGAGGTATCACAAGCAGGAAGAGGGAGATTGTGATCCCGCTGTATAGAGCACTGGGTGAGACCCCATTGGGAATACTGTGTTCAGTTCTGGAGACCTCACCTACAAACAGTGATGGATCAAATTGAACGGCTCCAAAGACGGGCTACAAAAATGGTGGGAGGTCTTATGCAGTTCTGATTCTCCTCTGAAGTCCGTGTTGGTCCTGTTGGGTTGCAGCACCAAACCAGACAGTTATAGAGGTGCAGTTGACAGACTCAATGATTCCTCTGTAGAACTGGATCAGCAGCTCCTTGGGCAGTTTGAGCTTCTTGAGCTGGTGCAGAAAGAACATTCTTTGTTGTGCTTTTTTGATGACGTTTTTGATGTTAGGTGACCATTTTAAAATGGAGTAGTGGACAGTAGGTCTTATTATGTTGTCTTTCTGGCCTGGTTTTGTCATTGATTATGACCTTCTGACAACTGGATCTTGTCCAGCAAGACAGCGAAGAAGAGAGACTTCCCTATCATCATTTCCCTACATCTGGCGTCACTATAAATATTTGATGGCATAAACACCAAATAGCTCTTTATGAGCCTCATCCTCCCTTTCCATTGGGTGGTAGATTATTGCTCCCTCATTTGCATTTTGCATGTTTCTCTTCTTTTTTTAAAAAAAAGGCAAATGTAATTGCCTTCCCATCCATCCAAGTGGAAAGCTAAATAATGAAAGAGATATTGGATTGTTTCCCAATCAATGAAAATGATGGCTTGGGTTGACGGGATCTAGAGAATGTTGTTTTGAGGTAGGTTCCTTTAAAAAAAAATCAATAGGATTAATTAGAATTCATTTCAATTTACGTACAGTGATGCTTCACTTAGGACTAAATTTGGATCCAACCAAAGTGTTTTTATTTAAAATATATATATATTGTGTGCTTTATTTTAAGAAAAGTCAGTATTGTGAAATCATTTCAGTCTGAGCAAGGAGAATAACCATTATGGAAAGATCAATCATATCAACTTAATCCACTTGCTTGTCCGATATTTATGCAAAATAACACATCTCAATGTGTCATCTCAAGCCAGTTAGAAAATCCGTCTCTTTAATTTCTCCATTTCTCCCAGTAGTGAAGGGGGAAAAAACCACCGCGTTTCATCTCCAAGTTTCTAACATATTTCATTCTTCTGTTTATCCTATGTCCATTTCAAGCGACTTAATAAAAACAGGTGCTTAATTTGCTAACTAATGGGACTTCCTCTTTCTCTTAAATCCTGGCTTCATGATGAATTAGTAACTAACGTCCTTTGCATCAGATCCAGGAATTGTAGGAAATATCCTCTATTAATATTTTAGAGTTCCAGCGTTATAACTCTCATGATCATTATTTTTGGCCAATATGATTCCAGTGGGTCTTCATTAAGTGTTGAATCCATTACTATCTAATTAGGGTTTTTTTTCAACCTTGGCAATTGTAACATGGATGGACTTCAACTCCCAGAATTCTCCATCCTAGATGCAAACTTTGCATCTGAACCAGCGATGGTATGTGTCCGGTTCGGCCTGGTTCTGTGAACCAGTAGTTTGCAGGTGGGAGGCTCCGCCCACTTGCCCAGGATGCTCTGCCCACCCCCTGGGACACTCCTCCCACCCACCCGGGATGCTCCACCCACTAGCCTGGAACACTCCGCCCATCCACCCAGGATACTCCGCCTACCCGCCTGGGACACTTCAACGCATGCAAAGGCATTTAGAACTCATTATTGATCTGAGTGATAATGTCTTTTAAAAACCTGGGACCACTTTCATATTTATAGACTTGATTGGTCAAGGAGATCCTCAAAGGAATATATATATCACTCTGTGGCCTGCACTGGCTGCCGATCAGTTTCCGGTCACAATTCAAAGTGTTGGTAATGACCTTTAAAGCCCTACATGTCATTGGACCAGAATACCTCCGGAACCGCCTTCTACCGCACGAATCCCAGCGGCCAATAAAGTCCCACAGAGTTGGCCTTCTCCGGGTCCCGTCAACCAAACAATGTCATTTGGTGGGTCCCAGGGGAAGAGCCTTCTCTGTGGCGGCCCCAGCCCTCTGGAATCAACTCTCCCCAGAGATTAGAACGGCCCCCACCCTCCTTGTCTTTCGCAAGTTACTCAAGACCCACCTATATAGCAAGGCATGGGGGAACTAAGACATCTCCCCCAGGCTTTTTATATTTCATGTTTGGTGTGTATGTGCTGTATGTTTTTTAACTATTGGGGTTTTTATATATTTTTATTATTTTATTTGTCCCATTGTTATACTGTTTTTATTACTGTTGTGAGCCGCCCCGAGTCTTCGGAGAGGGCCGACATACAAATCTAATAAATTATTATTATTATTATTATTATTATTATTATTATTATTATTATTATTATATCAATATATACACATATATATGTATCATATATACATATATATATGAATATATACATATATATATCTATCACATGTTTTTGCTGAATTTTTAAAATTAAGAGAGACTAGGATAGCGCTATTTCGGCCTTATTCCGGCCTCATCAGCTAGCCTGCATGTCTTCTTACAAGAGTTGGCTCACAACAGCAATGCAACATGTACAAATCTAATGTTAAAAAACAACTTAAAACCCTTATTATAAAAAAGAAAAACCATCACACAACCTAACAGTCCATACATAAACCACAATAGCTAGGGGTATATCAATTTCTCCATGCCTGGTGACATAAGTGAGTCTTCAGGAGCTTTCGAAAGGCAAGGGGAATGGGGGCAGTCCCTAATCTCTGGGGGGGGGGAGTTGATCCCAGAGGGCCAGGGCCACCACAGAGAAGGCTCTTCCCCTGGGTCCCGCCAGATGACATTGTTTAATCGACGGGACCCGGAGAAGGCCAACTCTGTGGGACCTAATCGGTCGCTGGGATTTGTGCGGCAGAAGGTGGTCCCGAAGGTATTCTGGTCCGATGCCATGAGTGTTTTTTTGGCAATCCATGGTGGGTGGAGGGCCACTCAGGAGCATGGACCGCCAATCATCGCTTCCGGTTCGGCGAGCAATGGTAAATTCCTGCTACCAGTTCTAACTATTGTCCAAAAAAGAATCTAAGTATTGCCCACAAGATCATATGCTGCAACGTTCTACCTGTCAATGACTACTTCAGCTTCAATCGCAACAACACAGGAGTACGCAACAGATTCAAAGTTAATATTAACCGCTCCAAACTTGACTGTAAAAAATATGACTTCAGCAACCGAGTTGTCGAAGCGTGGAACTCATTACCTGACTCAGTAGTGTCAACCCCTAACCCCCAACATTTCTCCCTTAGACTCTCTACGATTGACCTCTCCAGGTTCCTTAGGCTTAGAGGTCAGTAAGGGGCGTGCAAAAGTGCACCAGTGTGCCTTCCGTCCCCTGTCCAATTGTCTCTCCTTATCTCATCTATCTTTTCTTCCTTTCAAATATGTTCACCTATACTTTTATATCTTTTCTTCTACTCTTTTCTTTACTTATATTATTACATATCTTTCTCTTCAATGTGTATTATGTATTGGACAAAATAAATAAATAAATAAAATAAAGAACCGTCCCGAACCGGTCACAAACTACCACTGAGTTGCACTCACATCAACACACAAACTCAATGTTTTCCTTGTCCTCTCTCCTCTCTCTCTCTCTCTCTCTCTCTGCCAGATAAGCAGCACACACAATAAATATTTAATACCAATTCCCCTCCGGCATGTTTGGATCCTCCTAGCATCTCATTACAACATCTTGGAAAAGCACCCTTATTTTTAGTTGCTTAATTACGCTAACGAAGAGCTGAGCCGAGGAGCCGTTTGGGATGGCAAAAATGATTAAAATCGCTTCGGAGGTCTTCAGCGATGTCATTACGGTCTCCCTTAATTTTTCTTCTTCTTCTTCTTCAAAAGAGTTATTTGGTAAACGCTTTGCTGTGTTTTGCAAAATCCTTTCCCCCTCCCTTGATCTGCCCTCTCCCCCCCCCATTTTTAAAATTTCCAACACCTCTTCCCAGCCAGCTATGGCTTGGAAGGAAATGTGCTTGAAAACGGCATTTTGAGCCATTAAGCTACTCTCCAGAAAGACCTTATTTTATTTTATTTATTTATTTTATTTATTCATTTGTCCAATACACAAATGCATAGGAAGAAAAATAGACATGTGATAATATAAAAGAGGGTGAAAGTGAACTTAGAGGAGAGGATATATGAAAGGAAGAGAATATATAAGATAGGTGAAAGAAAGGAAAGACAATTGGACAGGGGACGAAAGGCACACCGGTGCACTTATGTACGCCCCTTACTGGCCTCTTAGGAACCTGGAGAGGTCAATCGTGGAGAGTCTAAGGGAGAAGTGTTGGGGGTTAGGGGTTGACACAATTGAGTCAGGTAATGAGTTCCACGCTTTGATAACTCGATTGTTGAAATCATATTTTTTACAGTCAAGTTTGGCGCGGTTCGTATGAAGTTTGAATCTGTTGCGTGCTCTTGTGTTGTTGCAGTTGAAGCTGAAGTAGTCATTGACTGGTAGGACGTTGCAGCATATGATCTTGTGGGCAATACTCAAACCGTGTTTTAGGCGCCGTAGTTCTGGGCTTTCAAGGCCCAGGATTGTTGGTCTATTTTCGTAGGATATTCTGTTTCGAGTGGAGGAGTGAAGGGCTCTTCTGGTGAAATATCTTTGGACATTTTCTAGGCTGTTGATGTCTGAGATGTGGTATGGGTTCCAGACAGATGAGCAGTAGTCTAGGATGGGTCTGGCAAAAGTTTTGTAGGCTCTTGTGAGTAGAATGAGATTGCCTGAGCAGAAGCTGCGTAGGATCAGAGGCTTTTTTGGCGATATTGTTGCAGTGGTCTAACAACTGCAACTCCAAATCTCAACCAACAAATGCTCTGTCCTACACATTGACAAAAAGAATCAGAACACCAAATACAAGCTGAATAAACAAGACCTTTTTCTACCAGTTCTTGTGTACCTGATTGTACCTGTAGGTGCCCATCACTGGTCTGACTTTACTGCAACCAGCATCTTTCAGTAAAAGTACCTTTCAACTTCAACCTAATGGAGTCGAGGGTTTTTCTTTCTTAAGGGATTGGACTTGGGCAGAACTGACAACAGCCTTGTACTTGCACTGCGATTTCTATCTTCTCCACCCTGGGGGAAAAAAGGGGGGGTGGGAGAACAATTTAAATGTTTTTGCCCAGATTAATCCTTAGTTGGAACTCAGAGTCCAGCTTTTGCAGAAAGATCTTGACTTTGTGTCTGAATGGTCCAACATCTGGCAATTCCAAATCTCAACCAACAAATGCTCTGTCCTACACATTGGCAAAAACAAGACCTTACAGATAACGCTCACTCTGTAAAAGACCTTGGAATACTCATATCCAATGAGCTATGTGCCAAAGCCCACTGCAACAACATCACCAAAAAGGCTTCAAGAGTTGTAAACCTAATCCTACGTAGCTTCTGCTCCGGCAATCTCACATTACTAACCAGAGCATACAAAACTTTCGCTGGACCAATCTTTGAATACAGCTCATCTGTCTGGAACCCGCACCACATTTCAGACATAAACACTTTAGAAAATGTCCAGAGATACGTTACCAGAAGAGCCCTCCACTCCTCCACTCGCAACAGAATCTTCTACATGTTCCACAACCACAACACTACGCAACTTGACTTACAACCACAGGCTTAGAAAGCTTAGAACTACATCACCTTAAACACGATCTAAGTACAGCCCATAAAATCATATGCTACAACATCCTTCCTGTCAATGACCACTTCAGCTTCAACCACAACAACACACGAGCACACAACAGATGCATGTTGTACCTAAAGCCGTCGCTTAAAAAAAAGAAATATTGGAAATGTGCGTTTTCCACGCCCTCTGATAATTGAAGGTATTCCGTATCTTTATATATATATAAATACACATAAAGAGAAAAAGTTGAAATCACAGGTGAGCGCCTGAACGCAGGTAGCTCAACAGAAGCTTTTGGGCTGACAGCTAATAATTAATTAACAATGAACGGTGTTCTTCAAACTGTCACAGTGATTGGCAGGATTGTCTATTGGAAAGAGAAAAGATTTTGTTAAGGTGGCAGACGGCAGTCTGGGAAACATTAGCGCTTCTCAATTCCCATCGCGTTCCGTGCTAAACGTTTTGACGTGACAGCTTGCCTTGTGCAGGATAGAGAAGAGCTGAGTAGAGATCCATTTGCAAAGCATGCTTGCTTTGCAACAGAGGTGGCCCACTGCAACCGTGGAGAGTTTAGCCTCTGGACCAGGGATGGGCGCCACTTATTTTCGCCACCGATTCGCTCATTTGCATTCTTTTAATGGGTCATTAAGGTCACCTGGAGGTTGGGTCATAAGAACATAAGAAGAGCCATGCTGAATCAGGCCGAAGCCCATCAAGTCCAGCATTCTGTGTCACACAGTGACCCACCAATTGTCCATGGGGATCTTGAGCAGAAAGAGAAGGCCAGACCCTCTCTTTCCCTTGACCCCCAACCAATGGGACCCAAGGGGACCCTGCCTGCCTCAACCAACATAGAGGCGGCACATGGACATCCATTTCAATAACCACCAATACACTTGGCATCCATGAATCTGTCTAATCCTGCCCTGAAGCTATCCAGGCTGACAGCTGTCACGACTAGTGATGGGCGAACCGAACTCGCACAATTCAGGTCCGTACCGAATTTTGCGATGTTCGGTATGCTGAACCCGAACCCGAAATTTTTTCAAACTTTGGGCAAAGTTCGGGGTCGTGTTTGGCGTTCGGAGCTTTGACGTCACCGGCATGTTGCTAAGGACGCCAAGGTGATCACTTCCTGGATTCCATGGAATCCAGGAAGTGATCACCTTGGCGTCCTTAGCAACCTGCCGGTGATGTCAAAGCTCCGCCCCCGGAATCTCTTCATGGGAGGGATTCCCTGTTCGGGTTTGAGTTCAGGTTCGGTTCGGGTTCAGCCAAATTTTGCGTAAAGTTCGTCCGAACTTGCCGAACCCGAACACTGTTGGGTTCGCCCATCACTAGTCACGACCTCTTCTGGAAGGGAATTCCATCAACCAAGGACCTTCTGGGTGAAGAAATATCTATTATGTATGTATGTATGTCTACGGAGAGGGGCAACATACAAAACTAATAAATAATAATAATAGTATGTATGTATGTATGTATGTATGTATGTATGTATGTATGTATGTATGTATGTATTTACTTACTTACTTACTTACTTACTTACTTACGTATTTACGTATTTACGTATTTAAGTATGTATTTATGTATTTATGTATTTATGTATTTATGTATTTATGTATTTATGTATTTATGTATTTGTGTATTTGTGTATTTGTGTATTTGTGCATTTATTTATTTATTTATTTATTTATTTGGATTTGTATGCCGCCCCTCTCCATAGACTCAATCTCAATCAATCTTCCTTGATTTGTCCCTCACTTTCTTACCTATGAGCTTTAGGGAGGGCCCCCTCGTCCTAGTATTGTGTGATAGAGAAAAAAAGTTTTCTCTGTCCACCTTTTCTATCCCATGCCTGATTTTATACACTTCGATCAAGTCACCTCTTCAACGTCTTCTTTCAAGGCTGAGGAGACCAAGGCGTTGCAACCTGGTTTCATAAAACACAATGGGTGCGGAGCCTTCTTGGAACTGCTGAAAGGACTTTTGTTGAGAGAGGGCAGTTCAGTTTTGACATTTATCTTTTAAATGTTCCACTTCATTAGAAGTCAGAATCCATTGTCCATCCATTACCCTGGGGGGGGGGGGGAACTATTGACCCCCTCAGAGAGGGTCAGCAACTTGAGCGTCCTCCTCGATCCACAGCTGACATTGGAACATCATCTTTAGGCTGTGGTGAGGGGGGCGTTTGCCCAGGTTCGCCTGGTGCATCAGTTGCGGCCCTATTTGGACAGGGAGTCATTGCTCACAGTCACTCATGCCCTCATCACCTCGAGGTTCGATTACTGCAACGCTCTCTACATGGGGCTACCTTTGAAAAGTGTTCGGAAACTTCACATCGTGCAGAATGCGGCCGCGAGAGCCATCGTGGGGCTTCCTAGATTCGCCCACGTTTCTGCAACACTGGGCAGCCTGCACTGGCCGCCGATCGGTTTCCGCTCACAATTCAAAGTATTGGTAATGACCTTTAAAGCCCTACATGGCATTGGGCCGGAATACATCCGGAACCGCCTTCTACCGCACGAATCCCAGCGGCCGATAAGGTCCCACAGAGTTGGCCTTCTCTGGGTCCCATCAACCAAACAATGTCATTTGGCGGGCCCCAGGGGAAGAGCCTTCTCTGTGGCGGCCCCGACCCTCTGGAATCAGCTCCCCCCAGAGATTAGAACGGCCCCCACCCTCCTGGTCTTTCACAAACTTCTTAAGACCCACCTTTGTCGCCAGGCATGGGGGAGTTAAGATATCCTTTCCCCCTGGGCTATTACAAGTTATGCATGGTGTGTTTGTGTGTATGTTTGGTTTTTTATAATAAGGGTTTTTTAGTTGTTTTATTAAATTGGATTGTTATATGTTGTTTTACCATTGTTGTTAGCCCCCCCCCCCCGAGTCTGCGGAGAGGGGTGGCATACAAATCCAATAAATAAATGAACGAACGAACGAACGAACGAACGAACAAACAAACAAACAAACAAACAAACAAACAAACAAACAAACAAACAAACAAACTCCAAGAAGGGCATCATAGTGAAATTTGTGGATGTGTACCCAGGCTGCTTTAGGTACGTGGAATGGAAACTAAATAGAAGCTCATCCCTGCGTTCCTATCCAACTTATTCTAAATCTTTTTTTTTTTTTAGTTTTAAGCTTCGCCACTTCGCTGTTCTATAAAAAGCTTCCTCCGATAGAATCAGCAGATGGCTCCTTACTCGGGAAGACTGTTAGTAGCAGAAGCAGATGGCAACCGAGGAAGAGAAAAATCAACTTCCATTTTCCGAAACAGGAGAAAAATGGGACAAGCAACTTTGCCATTAAAACAAACAACTCCCCCAAAATCTTGTGTGTGTGTGCGACTCGGAAATAGGAAAGATCTTTTTTGCCTGCGCCTTCTTTTTTCGATGGGAAACAGAACTTTTCTTTTTTTAATTCAACGGAGGTCTCAATTTTGGTTTTAACCCACAAGGCAAAGTGGACGGCATTTTGGTTTTCTGCCTGTTGTTAGAGGGGGTTCTCTTCCCTTCTCTTCCCTTCTCTTCCATTCTTTACTTTCTTATTCTCTTCTCTTCTCTTCCATTCTTTACTTTCTTATTCTCTTCTCTTCTCTTCTCTTCTATTCCATTCTTTACTTTCTTGTTTTCTTCCCTTCTCTTCCCTTCCCTTCTCTTCCATTCTATTCCATTCTTTACTTTCTTGTTCTCTTCTCTTCCCTTCCATTCTATTCCATTCTTTACTTTCTTGTTTTCTTCCCTTCTCTTCCCTTCCCTTCTCTTCCATTCTATTCCATTCTTTACTTTCTTGTTCTCTTCTCTTCCCTTCCATTCTATTCCATTCTTTACTTTCTTGTTCTCTTCTCTTCTCTTCCCTTCCATTCTATTTCATTCTATTCCATTCTTTACTTTCTTGTTTTCTTCCCTTCTCTTCCCTTCCATTCTATTCCATTCTTTACTTTCTTGTTTTCTTCCCTTCCCTTCCCTTCTCTTCTCTTCTATTCCATTCTTTACTTTCTTATTCTCTTCTCTTCCCTTTCATTCTATTTCATTCTATTCCATTCTTTACTTTCTTATCCTCTTCTCTTCTCTTCCATTCTTTACTTTCTTATTCTCTTCTCTTCTCTTCCCTTCCATTCTATTTCATTCTATTCCATTCTTTACTTTCTTGTTCTCTTCTCTTCCATTCTTTACTTTCTTATTCTCTTCTCTTCTCTTCCCTTCCATTCTATTTCATTCTATTCCATTCTTTACTTTTTTGTTCTCTTCTCTTCTCTTTCCTTTCCATCCTATTCCATTCTTTACTTTCTTCTCCTCTCCTCTCCTCTCTCTCTCTCCTCTCCTCTCTCTCTCTCCTCTGCTCTCCTCTCCTCTCCCCTCCTCTCCTCTCCTCTCCTCTTGCAGTTCAAAAGCTGGTCAGCACCATTAACTAAACCTTCAGCGTGTGAGTATAAAAAGCTTACAACAGGCTGAGTGACAAGGCATTATTTTCCCAGCCTCGTGCTCCTATTAGTGTTCTGCATTTGAAGGTTTTCAAAAACCAATGCACGGTTAACCCCTCGCTCTGAAAATATAATCCTGCCTCTCCAGTTTTCTATTGATCTCTCTAAGATTCTCTTCTCTCTCCGTCTGGCTTCCTGCTCTTCTCCTCCAATTCACAACCATCTCTTGTTCAAAAGCAAGAAAAAAAAGGTAGAGGGGGAACCCATTATCTTGGAGGACCCTGACAATGGCCAACCTTTCCAACCCAGCCCTGCACTGTGAAATCCTGTCTGCTTTTTCGGAGACGATTTGCAAAATTAGAACAATTAAAAGACCACCTGGAGCACAAAAAGATTGAGAAGGACTCTCCTGTTTGTTGAACCAGCCTTCCCTCTGGTGAAATTCTGGGAGGTTTTGCAGAGGGAGGATTGCATTTTTTAATTATAATATCCATCAATCACATGGGAAAAAAAAAACCCTTTAAACAAGATGACCTTTAAAAATAAAAAGCCTGTAGAGCATCAATTAAAATTTCGAATTTAGTTAACCGGAGGGAACTTTTGAATGCTGTTGTGGCGGCTGTGTTGTGGTCGACAGCATAAATGACGCATCAGTCTTTTTCTTTCAGATTCTTGAAGTGTAAGCCCTGTCTACGCTACCAACTGGATTGGATTTAAAACACAAGCCGAAAATCAGGAATGAAAACTAGGGGGGCTCATAAGAACTACATTGTTCTCTGCAGTGGAGTGACGCATGACTCCATCTTAAATACCTTGAGAGTGTGGCCCGTTAGTCAGCAGTGCTACTGACGAGCAAACCTCCTCCTGAGCAACCACTCGTGCCTCCTAGAAGCCCCGTGAACCCTAGCATCATGAACAGGCTCCCCCTCTTCTCCTGAGTCACTCATCTCAGGAGGTGCAGAAGGCCCCGATTGCTCTTCAGACGCTGACACCACGTTTTCTTCGCTGTCAGTCTTGGGTGCCAGGGACCCACGACTCCTCTAGCATGCCTCCACTGCATCCTCTGGGTCCATGGCTAATGGCTCAGGATGCGAGCAAGCCGCAACAGTCCTAAATTTAAACACCCTCCTGCTCAGTGTAGGAAATGGATATCATGAAATTATGAACCTCTCTATCACCAAAATCACCATCAACATTACTAGGTTTCTGGAGAAGATACTAATGAATTAATGAACTAATGAATAATTCATTAATTCATTAATTAATCAAAATAATTATTCATTAATCCATTAATCCATTAATTAATTGATTCCTTCATTAATTAATTAATTATTTTGATTTCTAGGCCGCCCTTTTCTAGAGAGTCAAGGCAGCTTACAACATAAATGCATAAGATAAAAACAGTAGAAACCGAAGATTAAAACTAAGCCAACTTAAAAGAAATCCATTAAACATGCTAAAATCTAATTTAACAAACCTAAAAAACTCATGTGCTTTAAACCATTCATCCCTGTCTCTACCATCTAGGATGTTATAGATTTCAATGCTCTCCCAGTCAACCCTCTTCCAACTGGCACAATCGTGGTTCGGTCAACTCAAGTGTCTAAGAGAACTTGTAGGAAATACTACTATCATCATTTCTCCTAGGCTGGATATTTCACAATTCTGCCAACCGATCTGGGGATAAAAGGATCAGCTGTTTAACCTAAGCTCAAGATAAGAGCCAATAAAACAACCCAGAGCTTTTCACAATTCAAAGTGTTGGTTATGACCTATAAAGTCCTTCATGGCACCGGACCAGACTATCTCCAAGACCGCCTTCTGCTGCACGAATCCCAGCGACCAGTTAGGTCCCACAGAGTGGGTCTTCTCCCGGTCCCGTCAGCTAAACAATGTCGCTTGGCGGGACCCAGGGGAAGAGCCTTCTTTGTGGCGGCCCCGACCCTCTAGAGCCAACTCCCCCCAGAGATTAGAATTGCTCCCACCCTCCTTGCCTTTCGTAAGCTTCTTAAAACCCACCTCTGCCGCCATGCATGGGGGAATTGAGATACTCTTTCCCCCTAAGCCTTTACAATTTTTTGCATGGTATGTCTGTATGTATGTTTGGTTTTACAATAGGGGTTTTTAACGGTTTATATTGGATTGTCATATGCTGTTTACTACGGTTGTTAGCCGCCCCGAGTCCAATAAAATAAAATAAAATAAAATCAAAAAGGAAGGAGATGAGAGACATCCGAAGAAGATGCAATGTCTAGAGAAAAGAAGGACCAGGGGAGACATGATAGCAGTCTTCCAATATCTCAGGGGTTGCCACAAAGAAGGAGTCAAGCTATTCTCCAAAGCACCTGAGGGTAGAACAAGAAGCAACGGGTGGAAACTAAATAAGGAGAGATGCCACCTAGAACTAAGGAGAAAATTCCTGACAGTTAGAACAATTAATCAGTGGAACAACTTGCCTCCAGAAATTGCAGATGCTCCAACACTGGAACTTTTAAAGAAGACGTTGGATAACCATCTGTCTGAAGTGGTGTAGGGTTTCCTGCCTAAGCAGAGGGTTGGACTAGAAGACCTCCAAGGTCCCTTCCAACTCACCGTTCCGTTCTTCTCATGCAATTATGCCTCTTTAAAGAGGGGCTTGGCAGACCCAAAGTAGCTTTAACTTACTCCAGAAGTTCTAAAAAGGCTACTGATCGCTTGCTCCTAAGTGTAATTCCGCAGTGATGATCACAGAAGTATGTCGCTGGAGCCTATGAATTTAGATAGCTCATTGGCTGTGGGAGACTAAGCAGTATATTTTCAGGTCTTTCAGAAATTAGAAGTCAAATGGAATTTCTTTTGCTGTTCCTATTTAAGTGCTCCAGCAGAACTCTGAATTTCTACTCTGGTTCCTCTGTATAAATGTCCAAACTTTGGTGGCAATCGGGAAAGTCGGTCCTTCCCCTTTCCTTTCCTTCTAACATATTGTTATTATTAATACTATTCATAATAGTATTCAGCTTGTCTGGCTCCTACCTCCCAGCTTCCAACAACAGAGGTGCTGATTTCTTCCCTCTGATGTGAGGTTAATTGGAATTTTAGAAAAAGACCACAGCGTCCCAATGACGACTTGTTTACCTTCGTCTGCAAAATTTGGGTGTCTCTTTATAATTATTTGATGCTAAATTCCTGCTTCTTTCTCTCTCTCTCTGTCTCCCCTCTCTCTGTCTATCTGTCTCTGTTTCTGTCTGGGTCTCTGTCTCTCTCTAACTCTCTCTCTCTCTGTCTGTCTCTCTCTCCCTCTGTTTCTCTCTCTGTCTCTCTCTCCCCCCTCTCTCTGTTTCTCTATCTGTGTCTCTTTTCTCTCTCTGTCTCTTTCTCTGTGTCTCTCTGTGTGTGTGTGTGTGTCTCTCTCTGTCTCTCTGTCTCTCTCCTCTCTCTTTCAATTTGTCTCTCCTCTCTTTCTCTCTGTTTCTCTCTCTCTTCTCTCTCTCTTCTCTCTCTCTCTGTTTCTCTCTCTCTCTTCTCTCTGTTTCTCTCTCTCTCACCTCTCCCTCTCTGTTTCTCTCTCTCCCTCTTCTCTCTCTGTGTGTGCCTCTGTCTCTCTCCTCTCTCAATTTGTCTCCTCTCTCTCTCTGTTTCTCTCTCTCTCTTCTCTCTCTGTTTCTCTCTCTCTCACCTCTCTCTCTCTGTTTTTCTCTCTTCTCTCTTTGTCTCTGTCTCTCTCTGTGTGTGTCTCTGTCTCTCTCCTCTCTCTTTCAATTTGTCTCTCTCCTCTCTCTCTCTGTTTCTCTCTCTCTTCTCTCTCTCTCTGTCTCTCTCTCCTCTCTCTCTCTGTTTCTCTCTCTCTCACCTCTCCCTCTCTCTTCTCTCTCTGTCTCTCTGTGTGTGTGTCTCTGTCTCGCTCTCGCTCTCTCTTTCGAAGCTGACAAGAGCAATGGTAGGAAATGGTACTTGATTTGTTGCCATGGAAACCCAGCGTTGGAGAGGTGGACAAAACGCGCGATAACTTTGTCTCTTCAGAGGGGTTCTATCTCTCCCCCCTCTCTTTTTCTGATATTAAAAAAATGCAATCAAGGTCAGTTTTAACAAGAGTCAAGATTTCCCTGGCTTTGTATTTTGTAGCAGATTTAGAATTTTCCTAAGAGAGAAAAAAGAATTGTTTTTTTTTAAAAAACTTTTTTTTAATTAAAAAAAATTCTGTTGATTGTTTTCATAACTGAGCGAAAGAGCGCAATTTTAGAACACCAAAAATGAATCCATAGTGGCACCTACCATTATTTGTACCATGGCTTCATTAAAGTGACTTACAACTCTTGGCATCACCTTGACAGATGGTAACATTTTGCCAATCTTTGTCCTTGCTAAGACACACAAAGACACAGGGTGGGGCGGGGAATCTGTTTGACTGGCCAACAAAATGGAGTTGACATTGACAATCTTGCTAAAATGCCAGCCTGGCTTAATCGCTTCACAGCTCACATTAGAGAAACATCTTTCAGCTGTGGCGAGGGGGGCGTTTGCCCAGGTTCGCCTGGTGCACCAGTTGTGGCCCTATCTGGACCGGGACTCACTGCTCACAGTCACTCATGCCCTCATCACCTCGAGGCTCGACTACTGCAACACTCTCTACATGGGGCTACCTTTGAAGAGTGTTCGGAAACTTCAGATCATGCAGAATGCAGCTGCGAGAGCAATCATGGGCTTTCCCAAATACGCCCATGTTACCCCAACACTCTGCAGTCTGCATCGGTTGCCAATCAGTTTCCGGTCACAATTCAAAGTGTTGGTTATGACCTATAAAGCCCTTCATGGCATCAGACCAGATTATCTCAGGGACTTATTTCTTTCACAACCGAGCCAAGAAAGGTTATAAAATGAGACAAAACAAATGAGTCAGTCAACAACAGAGATTTTGCACTCCGTGGCGGTTGTAAGTCAACTACTTCTGCTACGTTTCCACAATGCAGTACATTCATTATCTCTTCAAGATCACAGACAACCTTCCAATGAAGAATCAACTGCAGCAGAAAATCTACATTTCAGGGAAATTGCTTTTTCCTTCCTTGTCTTGCCTGGGGAGAAAGTTGACTGTATTAAATAAAAAGGAAGTAGCCCCACATCACATTTAAAAGCCGAGTTTATGGCAATCTGAGTAATGGCACAATGATGGTTATAGGCGCAGATAAATACTGGAATGGAAAAGGAGAAGTGAATTGTCCGTGCGAGAGTAGTAAATGCAAATCTCCAGAAAAATAAAGATTAATTACTTCGTTAATTAATAGCTGGGGATCTGCAGACCTTAGTCAAGGAGAACTGCTCTGGGGCCCACCATGAGTGGAGCTGACATAAAGTTCATAAATTTCATTTTTTAAAAAAGTTTGTTAATAAATGATCAATCATTTTCATATGGAAGATTTTTTGCAAGTGGGGTTAGGTTTCCCCCTTGCCTCCAAGTATAAAAGAGAAGCAGAAAAGTAACACACAGTAAGAACTTCATTGATTGGTTTTGCTTTAAACCACTTCCTCCATTTTTATAAAAAAATGCTGTGTGCTTATTATATATACTCTTTATTGATTAATTGATTGATCAATCCATTTATCAATCCCTCCATCCCTCCATCCACCTACCCCACCATCAATCCATCGATTCATTGATCAATCAATCAATCAATCAATTGATTAATTGATTGATCGATCCATCTATCAATCCATCCAATCATCCATCCATCCACCCATCAACCCATCCACTGATCCATCGATCCATCAATTCACCCATCCATCCTGTTGTGGTTAGCTCTGGCCCAGCTCCTGCCCCAAGGACTGTGGAAGTGGGGGAGACATCCACATGCTGTAGGCCTGTTTTGCCCCCCCCCTTGGTGGAATCTGCTGATGAAGGCTCCTCTGACCAAGAAGACATGAGTGACAGGGAGGAGGAGAGTGTGGCAGACAGCTCAGAATGAGAGCAATTATCTCGCTCCTCCTTAGATTCGGAACAAGAGTTAATGATACAGCCACGCATGCGGAGAGTGATGCATAGGCAACAACAACTGAGATTATTATCAAAGAAAATGAGGCCACCTGTGATTGGGTGGGGCTGTGGTCATTAGTGAGGCTGCTATAAAGAGCAGCCTGTGGGTTTGGCCATTGTGGAGGATTATCTGATCATTGTGTTTCGTGACTGCTTTACTGACTTTGACCTTTTGTGTGCTGATTTCCCCCTGCTTTGAAACTAAACCAGAGCAAAGTGTTTTTCGCTTTGTGAAAGAAGAAGGACTGTGAATTGCCTCACAGCTGCAAGCTAAATATCACAGAACTGATAAGGGACTTGTACAAATTACCAGTTTGTTTGGAGACGAGTGCTCTTTGCTATACCAAAAAAGGGCTTGGTTTAAGTGAATTTTCATTATAGAGAACATTGTTTTGAATTTTCAAACGTGTGTGTGTCTGAAATTTGTACCTGTGAATTTTGGGGAGGATTCTACCAGAGAGCCCGACAGAACACATCCATCCATCCATCCATCCATCCATCCATCCATCCATCCATCCATCCATCCATGACTCAATCAGTCCTGAAGTTGGACTGGTTTCCATTATGAATGGACTTTTATGGAAGGATGCATTAATAAGATAAATCAGCAGCCTGATTCCTTTCGTTGATGCGTTAGGAAATTTAATTGCTAATCACAGGTTAAATATTATGGAACTGTGGAACAATCATTTAAAAACATAAAAAGGAGCAGCTGAAGAAATATAGTTGTTTAATTTTAATGTTCTATAAAGCTGGTTTTCTTCTTTCTGGGCAAAGAAAGAGATGGAGAGAGAGAGGGAGGGAGGGAGAGACTGTTTAAAAGATTTATGTGCAGGGAATTGGGTGAATGATACATTAATTGATTAATTAATAAATATGAAATGTAGTCAGATGCGCTGCGGTGTCTTTTCTTCAGACGTTTCACCGTTGTGGATCCGAAACTGCTTTTGTGTGCGGTTAGCTGACAAAGATACGATTTATGTGTTTGTCTAAAATATTCATTGGCTTCCTTTCAATTTAATGTCAAATTTTCCCCCAATGACCCACCATGGAAACATAAGACAATCTAAAACCATGTATTGGAACAACTTAGACAAAAGAATACTAGATTGCAGAGCTATTTTTTTTTTTTTTTGGTTGGATTTAAAGGAGCTGTAGAAAATAAATCAGGAAATAAGAATTCAGCTCTTACCTCCATCCGTCAAGCCTCAACTAAAATATCTATTTCTATGGAATGATCCATAGGGCAGCTCAACGTTGTAGGAATTACATCCGGTGATTATATTTTGCAAAGCTGAAAGTCTGGTTTTCCTTTTTAATTGTGAGAGGGGGTTTATTTGTTTATTTATTTTTTAAAAAATCCATGATTTTTGGACTTGCAGACAAATCTTTGACTCACAGACAAAATACTGCAAAGATTTTATCTATCTATCTATCTATCTATCTATCTATCTATCTATCTATCTATCTATCTATCTATCTATCTATCTATTAGATTTGTATGCCGCCCCTCTCCGTAGACTCGGGGCGGCTAACAACAGTAAAAAGACAATATGAACAAATCTAATATTAAAAGTAATGTAAAAAACCCCAATTGAAGAAACCAATCATACATACAGACATACCATGCATAAATTTTATAAGCCTAGGGGGAAGGGAATATCTCAGTTCCCCCATGCCTGACAGCAGAGGTGGGTTTTAAGAAGCTTAGGAAAGGCAAGGAGGGTGGGGGCAATTCTAATCTCTGGGGAGAGTTGGTTCCAAAGGGCCGGGGCCGCCACAGAGAAGGCTCTTCCCCTGGGTCCCGCCAAATGACATTGTTTAGTTGATGGGACCCGGAGAAGGCCCACTCTGTGGGACCTAACTGGTCGCTGGGATTTGTGCAACAGAAGGTGGTCCCTGAGATAATCTGGTCCGGTGCCATGAAGGGCTTTATAGGTTTGAATTGTGACTGGAAACTGATCGGCAACCAGTGCAGACTGCGGAGTGTTGGTGTAACATGGGCATATTTGGGAAAGCCCATGACTGCTCTCGCAGCTGCATTCTGCACGATCTGAAGTTTCCAAACACTTTTCAAAGGTAGCCCCATGTAGAGAGCGTTGCAGTAGTCGAGCCTCGAGGTGATGAGGGCATGAGTGACTGTGAAATAGAAATAAATAGAATTC
Source organism: Erythrolamprus reginae (assembly GCF_031021105.1). Classification (NCBI taxonomy): domain Eukaryota; kingdom Metazoa; phylum Chordata; class Lepidosauria; order Squamata; family Dipsadidae; genus Erythrolamprus; species Erythrolamprus reginae. Next base: position 54,541,888 of record NC_091957.1, read on the forward strand.
TTTATTGGCCAAGTGTGATTACACACACACAAGGAATTTGTCTTTGTTGCAAATGCTCTCAGTGTGCATAAAAGAAAAAGAATGATTGTCATAGGGGTCAAATAAGCAATGAAGAAACAATCAATATTAATAGAAATCTTAAGGATTATTTTGGAATCGAGGGTTTTCTGAGAAATTAAATAACTATTGTAAATCTTGGGGTTCTCTCGGGTTTTCCACTTTAAAACAAGTTTAAAAAAGAAAAGAAAACTCTTGTTGAATATCTGATATAAGACATTGTCCCAATCTCTGAAAGGAATCTGCAAGTGGGATTAGAAGCACACTTAGAAGTTTTTTAAATAATCCCAATCTGCAAGTAAGGGCTATACTATGCTCATCCTACCTTTGTTGGATCTTGGGTGAGGGTATTTGCTTATGCATAGAGCTAGCTATCTCTTTATCTCTTAAGTGATGCCATCTTCTGTGGGCTGTTAAGGAAGGTGGGCTTTCTAAGATCATGTTTCTCCATTTCTCATCCAGGGAAATATCATATTCTTTGCTTATTTATTTTATTTATTTATATATTTGTCAAACAATTATAGCATGGTGATTTGTACAAATAAAACATTAGATAAGTAATGATAAAAAGTAATGATTGAAGACAACATTTGCAAAAAGAATCCGAACCTCATATATAAACTGAATAAGCAAAATCTCACAGCCAACCCCCACTAAGTAAAAGACCTTGGAATACTAATATCAAATGATCTAAGTGCCAAAGGCCACTGCAACAATATCAACAAAATGGCTTCTAGAGTTGTTAACCTGATCCTACGCTACTCACCAGAGCCTACAAAACTTTTGCCAGACCCATCCTTGAATACAGTTCATCTGTCTGGAACCCATACCACATCTCGGACATCAACACCTTTGAAAATGTCCAAAGATACTTCACCAGAAGAGCCCTTCACTCCTCCACTCGAAACAGAATATCCTACGAAAGCAGACTATCAATCCTAGGTCTAGAAAGCTTAGAACTACGGCACCTAAAACACGATCTAAGTATTGCCCACAAGATCATATGCTGCAACGTTCTACCTATCAATGACTACTTCAGCTTCAACCGCAACAACACAAAGGCACGCAACAGATTCAAACTTAATATTAACCGCTCCAAACTTGACTGTAAAAAATATGACTTCAGCAACTGAGTTGTCGAAGCGTGGAACTCATTACCTGACTCAGTAGTGTCAACCCCTAACCCCCAACATTTTTCCCTTAGACTCTCCACGATTGACCTCTCCAGGTTCCTTAGAGGTCAGTAAGGGGCGTGCATAAGTGCACCAGTGTGCCTTCCGTCCCCTGTTCAATTGTCTCTCCTTATCTCATTTATCTTTTCTTTCTTTCTAATATGTTCACCTATACTTTTATATCTTTTCTTCTATTCTTTTCTTTACTTATATTATTACATATCTTTCTCTTCAATGTGTTTATGTATTGGACAAAATAAATAAATAAATAAATAAATAAAAATAAATAAACAAACAAACAAACAATAGAACAGTAGGAGAGGGAGGGTAGGCACAAAATATTCAAAATATCTCAAAATATTTCATTCTTCTAGGAGCCGGATGGGTGCTAACTTTCCTCACAGGCATAAGAATAACAGAGTGAATCACCACCAAATTTTATCCTTAACACTTTACAGCTTTTTGTAAAACAACAACAACAAAAAAGGTGACACCTGGAGTTTAGACCAAGGGACAATAAATGTCCCATCTCCTCTCTGTCCTCCACCTGTAGCATTGACAAACGACACATGTGATGATGTCTTTGTCCTGATTTGTTAACTGGAATTGCTTTGTCAAGGAGCAGATTCATAGTCTGGATTCCCTTGGAGGAGTTAGCCAGGGCTGGAGTCTGCATTCGAAACAGACTGTAGGCAGGGTTGGGAATATTAATCAACCTTGCATGGAGAATTTGCTAAAAACCAACTGTGGGGGGTTCGATTCCAGACATTGCCAGCAGATGGAACTATGCTCACTTGGAATAAAGACCCCCAACACCTCTGATTGTAACTATAGAGGTCCCTTAGGTTCTATAAGTATTTTTTTGTTCCAGTTTATCGGTCCAAAATGTGACTGTTTGGAGTGTTTTGTCCTAAGAAAAGAAGAACCAGGGGAGACATGATAGCAGTGTTGCAATATCTCAGGGGTTGCCACAAAGAAGAAGGAGTCAACCTATTCTGCAAAGCACATGAGGGTAGAACAAGAAGCAATGGGTGGAAATTAAACAAGGAGAGAAGCAACTTAGAACTAAGAAGAAATGTCCTGATAGTTTGAACAATTAATCAGTGGAACAACCTGCCTCCAGAAGTTGTGAATGCCCCAACACTGGAAGTTTTTAAGCAGATGTTGGATAACCATCTGTCTGAAGTAGTGTAGGGTTTCCTGCCTAAGCAGGGGGTTGGACTAGAAGACCTCCAAGGTCCCTTCCAACTATGTTGTTGTTGTTGTTGTTGTTGTTGTTGTTGTTGATGTTCTTGTTCTTCTTGTTGTTATCATCATCATCATCATCATCATCATCATCATCATCATTATGTCAATACAACACAGCAAATGAGAGCACTATGCTGGATTCTGATTATTATTATTATTATTATTATTATTATTATTATTATTATTATTATTATTATTATTATAAATTTTCCAAGCCCTTTCATAGAGCTGGGGCAGCCACAGAGAATGCCCCCCTCTCGTGAAGTCCTGCCAACCTGCATTGCTTAGTCGACAGGACCAAGAGAAGACCAACCCTTTGGAGGCACAATCTGAGGTCAGTTGGGGGAAAGATCAGAAGCAACGTGAGAAAATATCATTTTATTGAAAGAGTAGTAGATGCTTGGAACAAACTTCCAGCAGGCGTGGTTGGTCAATCCACAGTCACTGAATTTAAACATGCCTGGGATAAACATAGATCCATCCTAAGATAAAATACAAGAAATAGTATAAGGGCAGACTAGATGGACCATGAGGTCTTCTTCTGCCGTCAATCTTCTATGTTTCTATGTTTCTATCTTATTGGCCTCTGTGGCCGGAGATGGTCTTGTAACTAATCAGGTGACTTGGCTTGCTGGCCTCAATGACCCATCCCAACCCATCCCAATAGATCCTACAATCTGAAGTTAGTTGGGGGAAAGATCAAAGGCAACATGAGAAAATATTATTTTACTGAAAGAGTAGTAGATCCTTGGAACAAACTTCCAGCAGACGTGGTTGGGAAATCCACAGTAACTGAATTTAAACATGCCTGGGATAAACATATATCCATCCTAAGATAAAATACAGGAAATAGTAAAAGGGCAGACTAGATGGACCAAGAGGTCTTTTTCTGCCGTCAGTCTTCTATGTTTCTATTTATTTATTTATTTATTTATTTATTCGTTTGTCCAATACACAAATACATAGGAAGAAAAATAGACATGTGGTAATATATATAAGGGTAAAAGTGAACTTAGAGGAGAGGATATATGAAAGGAAGAGAATATATAGGATAGGTGAAAGAAAGGAAAGACAATTGGACAGGGGGACGAAAGGCACACCAGTGCACTTATGTACGCCCCTTACTGGCCTCTTAACAACCTGGAGAGGTCAATCGTGGAGAGTCCAAGGGAGAAATGTTGGGGGTTAGGGGTTGACACTATTGAGTCCGGTAATGAGTTCCACGCTTCGATAACTCGGTTGTTGAAATCATATTTTTTACAGTCAAGTTTGGCGCGGTTCGTATTAAGTTTGAATCTGTTGCGAGCTCTTGTGTTGTTGCGGTTGAAGCTGAAGTAGTCATTGACCGGTAGGACGTTGCAGCATATGATCTTGTGGGCAATACTCAAATCGTGTTTTAGGCGCTGTAGTTCTAGGCTTTCTAGGCTCTGTGAAAAAAATAAAATAAACCAGGATTGCCATCAGGAAGAATATGAATACGAATGAATAATTCCAAGGTTCCTTGACTCCACAGTTTGTACCTTCATTAATACTATCTCCAGAAACTTTGGCAAAGGTTGACGAATGTCCAAGTTCATGAAGATTCAAGTGCGTTTGACTGAAACCGCTGAATTCATGCCATCTCCTCCTTTCTAAACACAGCTTCCTTGGCAGAACTCCATTACTTTCCCCATTTCAGGTTGAACTTTTGAACCCCAAATGCAGGCCTGCTATAACATTACTCTAGATGAACGTGCAATTACCAGGAACAGAGCTCCTGGCATCATTCTTTTTCGGAGGAAAATGCAGAGGCTGCTGCTGGCATCCCTCGAGAGATTTGAGCATGTTCAGAATTTAGCCTGGCCAGAACAAAGCGGAACTATTTTGGTCTTTTGGTTGTGCAAAAATCTCACCCTGGTTCTGTGTTCTGCCAGGCTCTCTGATAGGAGCCTCCTGAAAATTCAAGGATACAAATTTCAGACACACATACACACACGTTTGAAAATTCAAAACAATGTTCTTTATCACAAAATGCAAAATAAACTAAGCACTCTTTTTGTATTGCAAAGAGCACTCTTCCCAAAACAACCAGGTAGTCTCTACAATTTCCCTTAAGCAGTCATTAAGTACTTAGCTAGCAGCTGTGGAGAAACTTCACACCCCTCATTCTTCCAACGAAGGGAGACACACACACACACGCTGTTCTGCTTTGGTTTCAAAGGCGTGAAAACGCAACAAAGTCCAGCACACAAGATTCCTGACGAAACTGCAACAGATATGCTTCCACAATGGCCAAGCCCACATGCTGCTATTTATAGCAGCAGCCCTAATTACTGGAGCCCTACCCAAACACAGGTGGCCTCCCTTATTTCCTGTAATATGTTCTTACTTGGTCTCTTCTACGCATAATTCTGTGCTTGCGTGGGTCCAAAATATCATCTGAATCAAAGGAAGATAAGGGAGATTGACTTCCTGGGCTGTGTGCCAAGCCCTCCTCTGCCGAGTCACTCCCACCTTTTTCTTCGTCCGAGGAAACTAAACTCTGCACTGATTCTGTTGGCAATAACACAGGCTTGTGACATGTTGAATTTTCCCCTGCATCCACCTCCCCATTCCCTGGGGCAGGAGCTGGGCCAGAGGCAACCACAACAGTTCTCTATGCCATTGTTGTTCTAAAAGGCTCCCACTTAGAAAATAGGTTCGGCTTTTATTTATCAAATGGATTTATTTATTTATTTATCAAATTTATAAGCTGCCCAACTCCTTACGGACTCAGGGCGGACATTGACAATAATTTTTCGATTATTTTAAGTTTCCGACCATTCATAAAACTTTCCCCAGATCTTATAGTATTCACACTCTTCTCTACCTTTAAGTTTTAAAGTAAGCCTCCATTCATTTCAGCGCAATCTAAAATCTTACGTAATATTTCTCTTTCATCTGGAATTTTATTCAGCTTCCAATTTTGTGCATATGCTATTCTAGCTGCTGTACAATCAAATATATTTCTTCTTTATTAAGAATATATTTCTTCTTTATTCAAATTTTCTGGTAGAATATCCAGTGCTGAATCTTTTTGGATTTGGGATTGGTCAGATAAACAGATAGATAGATAGATAGATAGATAGATAGATAGATAGATAGATGGATGGATGGATGGATGGATGGATGGATGGATGGATGGATGGATGGACTAGAAGACCTCCAGGTTCCCTACCAACTCTGCTACTGTTGTATTCTGACATAACAACTGTGTTCCTAGATTGTACTATTAGATGTTTGCCCAGATTATTATCATTATTATTATTATTTTTGAAATAGGTTGCCCTGAACTCTCTGTTCCACATTTAAGAGCACTTTGAAGAGTTATTTGGAGATTTTAATCTTTTTTTTTTGCAGCGCTTCTAAATTACTAATAGTAGTAATAATGGGATAGCTTCTAATGAACTCTACTCTGCCTTGGGATTGTTTTTTAATGATGAAAAAGAAATTGTATGTATAAATAAAAGAAGTCAAAGGTCACTTTTGCATAAGCAAATTGCTTGTATACTGAACATGCAAAATAGTGAAAGAGGTTGCCTTTTAATTTTAATTTTTTTTTGCTACTGTAGTTTCCTCTCCGGGTGGGGGCCAGACTCACAACAGGCTTATCCAGGTCAGGTTCAAAAACAAACAGACAAGCAAACACACTAGCTGATGCGTTCTCACCACAAGCTACGATTTAAACAGTTGTTGGTTTGGTGGCTTGGCTGGAAACCCAATCTTTTGGTTTGTAATTTTGACTGAGTGTGAGAATCCCGAAAACAAGTTAGTCCTATGCTTTCCAGACCATCCAAAGTATGGATGCATTTTCTGCTTAGGTCCTTCTGCAGGACATGTAAATTTGGAAATGACACAGCCTATCCTGTGACTTCTTTCTTTCTTTCTTTCTTTCTTTCTTTCTTTCTTTTTTTCTTCCTTCCTTCCTTCCTTCCTTCCTTCCTTCCTTCCTTCCGGCATACAAATCTAAATAATAAATAAATAAATAAATAAATAATTCCCAGAATTCCCCAGCCAGCATTCTATCTATCTATCCAGCATATACTATGAAGCAGTATATGAGTCTCAATATTATTGCTATCTTCCTTCGTTCCTTCTTTCCATCCTTCCTTCCTTCCGTCCTTCTTTCTTTCTTTCTTCCTTCCTTCCTTCCTTCCTTCCTTCCTTCCTTCCTTCCTTCCTTCCTTCCTTCCTTCCTTCCTTCCTAACATAGAAACATAGAAGCCTGATAGCAGAAAAAGACCTCATGGTCCATCTAGTCTTCCCTTATACTATTTCCTGTATTTTATCTTAGGATGGATATATGTTTATCCCAGGCAATTCAGTTACTGTGGATTTACCAACCACGCCTGCTGGAAGTTTGTTCCAAGCATCTACTACTCTTTTAGTCAAATAATATTTTCTCACGTTGCTTCTGATCTTTCCCTCAACTAACCTCAGATTGTGCCCCCTTGTTCTTGTGTTCACTTTCCTATTAAAAACTGGGGACAACTTCCCCAGGCCTATATTGTTTTATGTATGGTATGTTGTGTGCATGTTTCTTAAATTATGGGTTTTTAGTTTTAATTATTAGATTTGTATTGTACATTGTTGTTGTTTTTCTATTACTGTTGTGAGCCGCCCTGAGTCTACAGAGAGGGGCAGCATACAAATTTAATAAATAAATAAATAAATAAATAAATAAATAAAAGACACTTGCCTCCTGAACCTTATTTAACCCTTCTTTCTTTCTTTCTTTCTTTCTTTCTTTCTTTCTTTCTTTCTTTCTTTCTTTCTTCCTTCGTTCCTTCGTTCCTTCGTTCCTTCATTCCTTCGTTCCTTCGTTCCTTCCTTCGTTCCTTCCTTCCTCTGTTCCTCCGTTCCTCCGTTCCTCCGTTCCTCCGTTCCTCCGTTCCTCCGTTCCTCCGTTCCTCCGTTCCTCCGTTCCTCCGTTCCTCCGTTCCTTCGTTCCTTCGTTCCTTCCTTCGTTCCTTCCTTCGTTCCTTCGTTCCTTTGTTCTTTCTTTCTTTCTTTCTTCCTTCGTTCATTCATTCGTTCCTTCGTTCGTTCATTCCTTCATTTGTTCGTTCGTTCGTTCGTTCCTTCCTTCCTTCCTTCTTTCTTTCTTTCTTCCTTCGTTCGTTCCTTCATTCCTTCGTTCCTTCGTTCCTTCATTCCTTCGTTCCTTCGTTCCTTCGTTCCTTCCTTCCTTCGTTCCTTCGTTCGTTCGTTCCTTCCTTCCTTCCTTCCTTCCTTCCTTCCTTCCTTCTCTGTTTCACCTTTTCAGATAACAGCTGCAGACCAAACCTTGGTGGTTTCGGAACGACTTTCCTCTCTTCCTAGAACATTCCATCAAATGAGGTTTTTCATCTCCCTGCTGAATGCTTTCTCAATTCAGCTGATATCCTTTTGGCTTCCTCTCTCTAGCGCTCGCATTAATTATTCTACATCTGTCCAGAAATGCCAACCCAAGGCAGTTTGTGACTTCTAAATCAGAAGAGATTTTCTTTGCTTTCCTGACATCTGCAGCAAAACCCAGATATATATTTTTTTTACTGCACAAAGGACCAGCAAAGAACACCACTCGTGCAGGATGTCCTTTCAAAGGAACCTCCAGAAAAGTCTCCGAACCTTCTCAAATAAGGCAAAAGTATATTTCTCTTCTCCGTCCAATCTCAGATTTTTAGTTTTTGTTCATATGTGCGCCGGGTCTACGATTGAGCAAAAGTTGTGGACTTTTTCTTGGTTGAGTCTCTTACTCCTCAAATGTTTGAAGAACATGCGTGAAGATATTATATTTTGAAAACAAAAACAAAACACAAAACAGCAACAACGATGTTAAATTTGTACAGATGCAATGGATGCTAATAACGTGAAGAACAAAAGAAAAGAAAAGAAAAGAAAAAAGAAAAACGGTGAAAAAGAGAAAAAAAAACCCCAAACATAAATAAAACATACATTTGGAATATTTACATCCCCTTCTCATTCAGAATTTCGATCAGAGATATATGCATTTTTACCTTGCTTTGCATATTTACATAATTTGCATACTTTTCTACAAACGTGGATTCTAATCTTTTGAATTGTCTTTCTGTATAGTTTCTTTTCTTTTATCCTTTTATCCTTTCTTTCTTTTTTCTCTCTCTCCTTCCTTCCTTCCCTCCCTTCTTTCTTCCTTTCTTTCTTTCCTTCCTTCCTGTCTCCCTCCCTCCCTCCCACCCTCCTTCCTTCCTTCCGTTCTTCCTTCCTTCCTTCCTTCCTATCTATCTATCTATCTATCTATCTATCTATCTATCTATCTATCTATCTATCTTTCTTTCTTTCTTTCTTTCTTCCTTTTTCTTCCTTCCTTCCTTTTTCTTCCTTCCTTCCTTCCTTTTCCTTCCTTCCTTCCTTCCTTCCTTCCTCTTTCTTTCTTTCTTTCTTTCTTTCTTTCTTTCTTTCTTTCTTTCTTCTTTCTTTCTTTTAACCAATTATAAAAGTTCTCCCATATTTTATAGTAGCCTGAATCCTCCTTCCCTTCTAGTTTTCTTGACAATATGTCTATCTCTGCACAATCCATTACCTTTTTAATTACCATTCCCTCTTTTGGTATTTTTTCACTTTTCCAATGTTGGGCATATACGATCCTTGCCGCTGTCAGAATATAGATAATCAAATACTGGACTTGTCTTTTAAAAATACCCAATAAAAATAATTCTGGGGTTTTTTTCCCTTCTACTTCTTCTTTGCACACTGATATATATGTTTAACGCAGTCTCTTCGTAGAGATTTTTGTGCTTGCATTTGGAGGGGAAAAAAGCCAACGAGAGTTTTTGGAGCCTTTTTGATGGAGTGTGCTTTCACATCTGTCTGCATCTGGAAATCCTGTTGAAACTCTTCCCTTCACACTCTTTCCATCCCGATTTAATTTCTCCTTCAGCGGAAACACCTGCACTGGACATCTATCTATCCAAGTGGAGACTTCTGGGAGCTCAAATCCCCCAAACATCTGGAGGGCATCAGGTTGGGGAAGGTTGATGTAATAGCTTGCTTGGCTCTTAGCCCGAAGTTTTAAGGATTTGAGGTCATGGGAACCCTTAGGTCTGGTCTGAAATATCAATTTCCACATATTCTCTTGAAGCCTACCCATAATGCAGCTTCTTTTTTTTCTTCAGCGTCTCCCGTTGAAATCTCCTTCCCGCCTCGCTTTAATCTCCAACACAAAGCTGTGCGAAATGTGATTTTTAAGAGAAGTTGCCAAATGTCCCTTATCTTGCCCAGCACAAACAGAAATCCATTATCTTCATGGTTGTTCCTTTTGAGGTTCTTTTTCTCCCTGCCTTCCTGAAATTGCACCTATCTCATCCCTTTTGCGAAAAATATAACGTTCTTCTTCTGGTATTTAATGTTTAGTCAGTTGGTATTTAATGAGCCTCATGGCTAAATCTTTCAAAAAGAAGACTTGTGTATGAAACACAGGAGACCTTCTGACCTTCTGGAGAATAGAATAAGAATAGAATAGATGTTGGAAAGAAAATAGAATAGAATGGAACTGAATTGAGTTGAATTGAATTGAATGTTTTATTGGCCAAGTGTGATTGGATACACAAGCAATTTGTCGCCGGTGCATAAGCTCTCAGTGTACATAAAAGAAAAGATACATTCGCCAAGAATCATAAGATACAACACAATCATAATCATAGGTTACAAATAAGCAATCAAATCACTCCACTCCATTTTCTATTCTATTCTATTCTATTCTATTCTACTCTACTCTACTCTATTAATTTCTATTCTACTCAATTCTACTGTACTGTACTCTCCCAAGGTATGCCCAGGTTACACCAACACTCCGCAGTCTGCATTGGTTGCCATTCAATTTCCGGTCACAATTCAAAGTGTTGGTTATGACCTATAAAGCCCTTCATGGCATCGGACCAGAATATCTCCAGGACCGCCTTCTGCTGCACGAATCCCAATGACCGTTTAGGTCCCACAGAGTTGGCCTTCTCCGGGTCCCGTCGACTAAGCAATGTCGTTTGGCGGGACCCAGGAGAAGAGCCTTCTCTGTGGTGGCCCCGACCCTCTGGAACCAGCTCCCCCCAGATATCAGAGTTGCCCCCACCCTCCTAGCCTTTCGTAAGCTCTTAAAAACCCACCTCTGTTGTCAGGCATGGGGGAATTGAAATTTTCCCTTCCCCCTAGGCTTATAGAATGTACACATGGTATGCTTGTATGTATGAGTGGTTCTTTAAATTGGGGTTTTTAAGATTATTTTTAATATTAGATTTGTTCACATTGTCTTTTTTATTGTTGTTAGCCATCCCCGAGTCTTCTGAGAGGGGCGGCATACAAATCTAATAAATACAAATACAAATGCAAATACTCTATTCACAAGCACACGAACCCTTTTGGCACGCTAACCAAAAAAGGTTTGCCATCACTGATATAGTGTCTCCTGCTTGAGTGGTTGTGGTGGGGTTAGGCTAGAAGACCTCCGAGGTCCCTTCCAACTCCATCATTCTCTTCTTCTAGGATGCAGAATAAGGTTAGGATAAGTCTTCTGGAAATGTTGATGGTCCACCTTTTACAAAGAAGGAAATTCTAGTTTTCTACTTCTCTCAAAGTCATGTAATTCCAGCCACTCTCCCAACTGTGTGATAGTTAAGACCAGCTCAAAAATGAAACCAGGGAGAAGATCGCAAGAGCGTGTTTGACTTTTCCTGGGTGTGTTCCAGCCAAGACTGGACAGTCATTCATCAGCGATGCTTTAACCTGGATCAGTGCCCCAAAGCAAAGTGTTGGATTCCCCGACGTTGACAATATTTTTCAATTCGACAAGCCGATGATTCTAAAGATGATAAACCCAGAGGCTAAGAGGACTCAACTGGAGCCACTGAAGATATCAAATCCTCCCTTTCCCTGGGAGTCTGTGACTCTGTTTGACCCCCTTGAAGAAAGACCACAGATAAATCCTGACTTTTTATTTATTTTATTTATTTATTCTTTGTCCAATATACAATACATATGAAAGAGGATAGACATTAAGTAATATATATATAACTAGGAGGTAAAAAAGAAGAGAAGTAGATGGGAAGAGAATATATATAAAGGAGAGAATATATATGATAAAAGGGATAAGGAAAGACAATTGGACAGGGGACGATAGGCACATCAGTGCACTTATGTACACCCCTTACTGGCCTCTTAGGAACCTGGAGAGGTCAATCGTGGAGCGTTTAAGGGAGAAGTGTAGGGGATTGGGGGTTGACACTATTGAGTCCGGTAATGAGTTCCACGCTTCGACAACTCGATTGTTAAAGTCATATTTTTTACAGTCAAGTTTGGAGTGGTTAATATTAAGTTTGAATCTGTTGTGTGCTCTTGTGTTGTTGCGGTTGAAACTGAAGAAGTCATTGACCGGAAGGACGTTGCAGCATATGATTTTGTGGGCAATACTTAAATCGTGTTTTAGGCGCCGCAGTTCTAAACTTTCAATACCCAGGATTGTTAGTCTATTTTCGTAGGGTGTTCTGTTTCGAGTGGAGGAGTGAAGGGCTCTTCTGGTGAAATATCTTTGGATGTTTTCGAGAGTGTTGATGTCTGAGATGTGGTATGGGTTCCAGACAGATGAGCTGTATTCGAGAATGGGTCTGGCATAGGTTTTGTAGGCTCTAGTCAGTAGTGTGAGATTGCCAGAGCAGAAGCTACGTAGGATCAGGTTAACAACTCTGGAAGCCTTTTTGGCGATATTGTTGCAGTGGGCTTTGGCACTTAGGTCGTTTGATATTAGTATTCCAAGGTCTTTTACTGAGTGTGGGTTGGCTGTGAGAATTTGTTTATTCAGTTCATATGCGAGGTTTGGATTCTTTTTGCCGATGTGGAGGGTAGAGCATTTGTTGGTTGATAGTTAATGGCGAAAGTTTTTTTCAAAAAAATCCAGCCAAAGCAGACTTTCCACGAAATGTAAATCCCCCCTCCCCACGATTGCGCAATAATGTTGAGCTTTCAACACCGTGTCAATTGCCCCAAATGCAAAACATACACAATTTTTGTGTTTCTCCCCCCCCTTTTTTTACACAAAAGATCCTTTATGCCAGAAGTCTCTTGATGATCCACAATTCCTTGGGGTGGTGGTAGAGAATTCATCAATAGGCCTAAAAAAACAGATTTAAAAGGAAGTAGTTAGAGCTGCTAGTTCATCTTTCATTTTAACACCTCGCTTTCCCCCTGGTGTCTCTTATTTTTTTAAACACAACCTCCATCCTTCCTTTATTTCTAATTTTGCAATTACTCTTCCCTGGCTTGAAAAGGCAAGGAAGTTAGCATCCCTCTCCCATCTTTTTCCCACTCCCTCTGTAATTATGGCTCTCCTCAGCTCTTTGCCCTGTGCTCCTGGAATCGAGGGGCCTCAAATTAAGACACCTGTTGTAACAGGGGAGATAATTGTGCTTGTGTTGCTGTGTTGCAGCTCTACATTTGACCAAGAGACCATAATTGCTTGCGACGGGGCGTCGGATGACAACATGCCAAAGCTATGTACTGCTGCGAGGCTCAACAGGGTTAATACAGATGGTTCACAGATCTCCATGTCACCCAATTGGGCCAGAGAGTAAATTAATCAAGGCAGCTTATGAGAAATCTTTTTTTAAATAATTGTTTTTTATTTTTTTCTCCACAGTTTCCATATATATATCAATACACATACCTTAATAGAATATATAGAATAGAATAGAATTCTTTATTGACCAAGTGGTGATTGGACACACAAGGAATTTGTCTTTGGTGCAGATGCTCTCAGCGTACATAAAAGAAAAAGAGACATTTGTCAAGAATCATAAGGTACAACACTTAATGATTGTCATAGGGGTCAAATAAGCAATGAGTAAACTATCAATATTAATAAAAATCTTAATGATACAAGCAACAAGTTACAGTCATATAGTCATAGGTGGGGGGAGATGGGTGATAGGAAAGATGAGAAAAACCTAGTTTCTACTTAAGAACCTGGTCACGGAACGAATTGAGTTTGTAGAGGTACCACTGTAAATGTAACCATGGGAGAGGTTGATGTAAGCCATAATCAGCATGTAATCATGGGTTTGCTAATTGTGCTGCAACCTGATTGGCTGTATCCTATATAAGGAGGAACACCCTTGCATGGGTTTGGTTTGTTACAGTGGGTGGTTTTTTACTGAGTGGTATGTAGTTTAATGGTTAATGCTTATGCTTAGCTGTTGCAGTGGTGGATTTAATAAGCGTTATATGAAAGTATTGTATGATAGTTTATTTAGAGAAGCAGTTTGATAAAACAGAAGTAAATATATTTTCACAAGAAAGCCTGCTGCTGTGTTTCATTGTAGACTTCAATTAGGTATACTGTCGTGACGGTGGGTTAACTTACGTGTGCGCAAAACTCTCTCTGCCCATCAGGTTATGGGTAGTGTTGGGCAAACTGAACTTGCAAAGTTCGAGTTCGTGCCGAACTTTGCAGTGTTCGGGCATGCCGAACTCAAACCTGAACTTTTAAAAAAGTTCGGGTAAAGTTCGGGTTTGGGTTCGGCATTCGCTCGAACACCACAAAACGCCACTGCCCAGGAGGAGACTGGGAAATCCCATAGTGGGATTCCCCACGTCCTTTTGCTGGCGGCGCTTCAAGCAAAAAGAGGTGGGAAATCCAACGAAGGGATTCCGGGGGCGGGGCTTTGACATCACAGAGACTACTTCCTGGCCGGCCGAAACGGGGAGGAAGGAGTCTCCATGATGTCAAAGCCCCGCCCCCAGAATTCTTTCGTGGGATTCCCGACCTCCTTTTGTTTGCAGCATCTCCTTGTTTATTTTTACAGAAAAGGATGCTGCATCGGTTTGCTGCTGCTCGGGTTTGGGTTTGGGTTTGGGTTCGGGTTTGGTGAACTCACCCAAACTTCACGGCAAAGTTCGGGTGAGTTCGCCGAACCCGAACTTCGTTGGGTTTGCCCAACACTAGTTATGGGCCAAGTAGCTCTGCCCAACAATGAAGAGCTTTTTTAAAAAGGGTGCCAACAGATTCAAACTCAACCCTGATAAGACGGAGTGGCTGTGGGTTTTGCCTCCCAAGGACAATCCCACCTGTCCGTCCATCACCCTGGGGGGGGAATTGTTGACCCCCTCGGAGAGGGTCCGCAACTTGGGCTTCCTCCTCGATCCACAGCTCACATTAGAGAACCATCTTTCAGCTGTGCCGAGGGGGGCGTTTGCCCAGGTTCGCCTGGTGCACCAGTTGCGGCCCTATTTGGACCGGGACTCACTACTCACAGTCACTCATGCCCTCATCACCTCGAGATTCGACTACTGTAATGCTCTCTACATGGGGCTACCTTTGAAAAGTGTTCGGAAACTTCAGATTGTGCGGAATACAGCTGCGAGAGCAATCATGGGCTTCTCTAAGTATGCCCATGTTACACCAACACTCCGCAGTCTGCATTGGTTGCCGATCAGTTTCCGGTCACAATTCAAAGTGTTGGTTATGACCTTTAAAGCCCTTCATGGCATCGGACCAGAATATCTCCAAGACCGCCTTCTGCCGTAAGAATCCCAGCGACCGATTAGGTCCCACAGAGTAGGCCTTCTCCGGGTCCCATCAACTAAACAATGTCGGTTGGCGGGCCCCAAGGGAAGAGCCTTCTCTGTGGTGGCCCCGACTCTCTGGAACCAGCTCCCCCCAGAGACTAGAACTGCCCCTACCCTCCTCACCTTTCGCAAACTCCTTAAAACCCACCTTTGTCGTCAGGCATGGGGGAACTGAGATATGTCCCCCGGGCCTATACTATTTATGCATGGTATGCTTGTGTGCATGTCTGTTTAATAATGGGGTTTTTTAACATTTTAAACTGTAAATTATTAGATTTGTCATGAACTGTTTCTATTGTGTTGTGAGCCGCCCCAAGTCTACGGAAAGGGGCGGCATACAAATCTAATAAATAATAATAATAATAATAATAATAATAATAATAATAATAATAATAATGAAGAAAATAAAAAGCTCAAGTTATTCTCAACTTATTTTGACGCCAGTCCTGTCCTTGCAT
Source organism: Erythrolamprus reginae (assembly GCF_031021105.1). NCBI lineage: Eukaryota > Metazoa > Chordata > Lepidosauria > Squamata > Dipsadidae > Erythrolamprus > Erythrolamprus reginae. The sequence continues at coordinate 54,557,411 of NC_091957.1, forward strand.
TTTTCTCCTTCACAGGTAATTGGGATGTGAAATCCCAGCGTCAGTCGCTTCATTGCAAGATCGGCTTTTACAATCTGAAAAAAAAACCCGGGGATTCTTCCTGGCTGGGAGAACCTCTCAAATTACTTCTCCAAGCAGCCTGCCCGAGAACCTGAAATTTAATTTACACAGTCTTGAAAACATTAGAGAGTATAAATCAGTTCCATTTTTGAAAGCTTCCCCCCCTGTAACTCCCACCCCTTCCTCATCCCAAATGGTTGCATTTCTTCGTTTCACATGGACGGCCTCCAAAATTCTGCCAGCACTTTTTTTTCGGTGGGGGAGGGAAAAAAAATCTTAATAACTTGGGAGAAAGAGCAGTTTTTCAAAGCCTGTGTCAAGTTACTCAGTTTCCCTTTCCTCTCCAACCCCTCTCGGTCCGGGAGACCGACCTCTGATAAACATGGAGCAGAAATAGGGAAATTACTTCATTTTATTATGTCTCTATCAATTACCAACATCTTGATACCCATTCCTTCTGCCAGCAACAGCCCCCAGGCCTTCCTCCGACAGATTTCTTTGGAAAGTTTCTGAAAACCCCCCTCCAAATCTTGCATTCTTTCTCTACCCCCTCAACCCTTCCTGCAAAGGGAAGGGGAGAAATATGTATTGGATAGGGTAAATGTAATGTTAAAAATATTGAATAGCTTGGCTTTTGACGAGTCCTATATTTCAAAGACGCAAAGTCTTGGCTTAGAGTGTGCGTGTTTGTGTGTTTGTGTACACACAAAATCTGAGCCTTACATCTTATATGCATGCCCCAAGTTGCCACCCCTTGGCTGACCCCCAGCAAAATCTCGGAGAGAGGAAATCGTCCGCTGAGATTTAATGGCCTCGTTGGGTTGGCCTCAGCTTCAAACCGTTTGGTTGTTTATACCTCCACTTTAGTTAATCTGTTTCAGATATCTGGAGGTGTATCACTGCAAATTCAATCTGGAAGGCTGTTTGGGTTACCCAGGCTGGATTCTGGTTGGTTGGCATGAATGCAAAAAGAAAAGACAGGTTTGAAAAATGTATGGGGATTTTCATTTGCAGCCTCTTCTGTCCTAGATGGGTTTCATTTACAATGCACACAAAGCAACAGTAGTTAGCCGATAGCCCTTAACACAAATTTCTGAAATAATATTGTTGTGATTCAGCCTGAGGCTCCTCTGGGACCGGCTGGATCTCTGCCGGATCCATGCCCAGAGGAGGAGGACAGTGAACAGGAGGGGGAGGACCAGGCAGACGGGGGAGAGGAACGTCAGGAAGAGGAGGAGGGAGAGCAGCCTGAGACCCCAGGGGGGGGGCTCTCCCCAGCTAGTAGCCTGGATTCATTGGATGAAGACGCACAGGCTATAATAGACATGAGGCAGCGACAAGCAGCTCAAAGACAGGGCCAATTAGAAAGGTATTTCCATCCCTGAATTGACAACAGCTGGGTTTGGGTGTGGTTCTCCTCAGGAGGGTTGAAAAGGCAGGCCCGCCCTTACAGTCTTGTGGAGAGTTATCAACTAGGAGTCCTGTGACCTTGCTTCGATTCTCGGCGTCTCTGATCTTGGCTTGTGGCCTAGAAGTCTGGAAGACTTGGGGGAGGCGTGGGTTTTATTATCTCCAGCGTTGTTTTTGCCAGCAAGAATCCTGTTTTATTGCCTGGCCTTTGTGAAACCTCTGTGAAGCTTCATAGTGTTCCTGTCTGTAAGAACAGTTTTTGTTACCTGTGTTTGCTTTGAATTATATAAACTGCCTTTGCTTTTTACCAGTGTGTCTGGATACTCTTTTTGGTTGGTGTTGGCATCTGGGGGGACCCAGACAGAACAAATATTGCGGGTTTTTTTTTAAATTTTCTTTATTGAATTTTCACAAATAGTTCAAATCACAATTTATTCCCTTTTACAGATCATAAACCATCCTTGTTAGTGTGTTTTAGTAATTTCTTTTTCTTTTTTACCTATTACATTCCATTGTATACATTAAACATTATACATTTATTTTCTAATATTTATTACATTTCCTAAATGGTAAATAAAAATATTTACAAGGTAACTGTAGTTTGTTTCAATTGTACTGTTGCTTCGCAGTGTATTATTTCTATATTCTCTTTTGAACCCATTCATGCCATTTTTGCCATGTTCGTTTTGATTCCATGGTTTTATTTCCCTTGATTGAATTAGTAATTTCGTCCATTTCCACACATGTATATATTTTATCTATAATTAAATTTTCTGTTGGGGTCTGGTCATTCTTCCAGCATTGTGCTATCGCAATTCTTGTGGCGGTATTTATATGTGTTGTAAGAAGAAGTGTTTGTGTTGAATAGTGCTTTCTCCAAATTCCTAATAGCATAGCTTCCGGGGTATATTCTATTTCTTCTTTGGTAATCTCTGAGAGCCAATTATGAGTTGTTTTCCAGATTTTTTGTATTTTAGGGCATGACCACCACATGTGAAAAAAGGTACCTCTTTCATTTTTACACTTCCAGCATGTGTCTTGTTGTTCTGTCTGGGTCACTCCAGAAGCCAATACCAACCCAAAAAGAGAATCCAGACACACTGGTAAAAGGCAAAGGCAGTTTTATAAAATCCAAGAAAAACACAGGTAACAGAAAATGTCCTTACAAACAGGAAAATGCTGTATCTTCAGATATATTCACGAAGGCCAAAAGTCCATGCAGCAATACAAAATTCTTGCTGCCAAGCCAAAGCTGTAGATAGCAGACCTATACCTCCCACGGGTCTTCCAAAGCTGCTGGGCCACAAGCCAGGAACAGAGACGCCGAGAAACAAGACAGGATAACGCCACGCCAAGCTGATAACACTCCACATGGCTTAAAGGGCTTGCCTGCCTTTTAAACCCTGCTGATGAGTACCACATCCAAACCCAGCTGTTTCTACTTCAATGGTGAAAATATCTCTTTAACTGCTCCTTTCGTTGCTCTGAACGTCGCTGTCTCATGTCAATGACAGCTTGTCCGTCATCACCTAATGATTCCAAGCTACTGGCTGGGGAGAGCCCCACTCCGGGGCTCTCATGCTGTTCTCCTTCATCCCATTCCTGATTTTCCTCTCCCCCATCCGACTGTTTAGCCCTCTCCTCTGCGCTGTCATTCTCTTCTGGGCATGGAGCCAGCAGAGACACAGCTGGTCCCTGAGCAGCCTCAGGCTGAATCACAACACTTGTAATGTTGGATACATCTTTGCTAGCCTTGCAGGTGGGATATACCATCTATAAAAAAGTTTATAATAATTTTCTTTATATGCTGCTGAGAGGGTTGTTTTGGATATTGCAATCCATGTTCTTTCCCAATCTGCTATGTGTATCTCATGTTGCAGATTTCCCCCCACCCATAATATTGCTTTTTAATGTAAACTTTCTGGATGGTGTTCTTTCTTAGGTACTTTTCTTTGATTTATATATATATTTTATTTTTAAAGCAACAACTTCTATTCAAGTGATGACCTTATAATGCCCATTGCAATCTTGTGTTAACTCCACAATGACCATTACAAGCATATGTTGACTTCACTGACTCCACAATGATGATTACAATCTTGTGTTGACCCCACAATATTATAATCTTGTATTGACACAACAGTGACTATTGCAAACATACATTGACTCCATTGACTCCACAATGACAATTACAATCTTGTGTTGACCCCACAATATTATAATATTGATTGACCTCACAGTAACCATTGCAATAATACATTGACTCCACTGACTCCACAATGACAATTACAATCCTGTGTTGACCTCACAATGACCATTGCAATCTTCTGTTGACTCCATAATGGCCATTGCAATTTTCTGTTGACTCTACAATGACCATTGCAATCTTCTGTTGACTCCATAATGGCAATTGCAATCTTCTGTTGACCCCACAATGACCATTGCAACCTCCCTACCCATGTCAATCAAGCAATCAACCAATGGAACAACTTGCTTTCAGAAGTTGTAGGAGTTCATCACTGGAAGCTTTCAAGAAGAAACTGGATTCATCTGTCAGAAATGGTGTAGGGCAGGGGTAGACAAAGTTGGCTTTTCTATGACTTGTGGATTCCAACTCCCACAATTCCTGAGCCTATCATGCTAGCTCAGGAATTCTGGGAGTTGAAGTCTACATGTCATAGAAGAGCCAACTTTGCCTACCCCTGGTGTAGGGTCTCTTGCTTGGGTTGGGGTGTGTGTGTTGGACTAGATTACCTACAAGGTCCCTTCCACCTCTGTTAATCTGTAAATGTTATTGCAGGAACATTCTCCACTTGCTCTGGGAGGAGGATCCCACCCACCCCACTCTTGACACCACGAGCCAACTCAAACATTTGTGCAGGTTTTTAATTCCATTTTAAGGAGTCCCTTGGAAGCAGTGACCTGCATCAATTGGAATGGAGAACATCTTTGTCCATAAGTACGTTGGATGTCTTCCTTGTCTTAATTTAACCCTTCACTTTTCAAATGTCTGCCTCTTGCCCCATAAAATATCTAGTTTGGGATATGGGGTTACCAACTACTCTCTTGTGGCAATATGTCCCTCTGGATGGTTAGTCCTTTGTGTTGCCAAATGCCATTTTACAAGGCTGTTATTAACATTACACATTTCATGGCTGGCTGAAGACACTCAATCCTCCCCATTGATGTTTTACAATACACAGGGGGCCATTATTAATAGCCTAGTAAAATAATACTCAACCTGTAGTTATCTTAACACAGTGGCCAGTAACACAGAGACGAAAGAGAGAACAGCTTTGGAGCCAAGGTTTTCTTAAGCCCTTTGGAATGTCACAGCCTTAAAAAAAATAAATAGAAGCGAAAGGCAAGAAAAATCAGGTATTAAGGCTTGCTGGGGAAAGTATTATATGAAGCCACGGGGGGACGTCGTACTGTCTGTCTAATGGACATGTGAAAATAATTCTAAAGCAGACTGAAGAATAAGGAAGACAGACAAAAACCCCATTCTGGGTTGAATGCCAGATCATATTATCCGAAGCACAACAAAACCAGACTTTATTTTGTAATAAATAGGGCAATTAATATATATATATATATATATATATATATATCAGTGTTTCCCAACCTTGGCAACTTGAAGGTATTTGGACTTAACCCTAATTTTATTTTAATGTTAATTTTTTACATTGTTTTACCAATAGGTAAACAACAGGATGGTATCGTATTGTATAACTTCTAGTGTGGGGGCATTCACAACTTTTGGAGGCAAGCTGTTCCACTGATCAACCATTCTGACTGTTAGGAAATTTCTCCTTAGTTCTCAGTTACTTACCGGTATCTCCTTTAGTTTCCACCTATTGCTTCTTGTTCTACCCTCAGGTGCTTTGGAGAATAGGTTGACTCCTTCTTTGTGGCAACCCGTGAGATATTGGAAGGCTGCTATCCTGTCTCCCCTGGTCCTTCTTTTCATTAAACTAGCCATGCCCAGTTCCTGCAACCGTTCTTCGTATGTTTTATCCTTGAGCCCCCTAATCATCTTTGTTGCTCTTCTCTGCACTTTTTCTAGAGTCTCAACATCCTTTTTGCATCGTGGCGACCAAAACTGAATGCAGTATTCCAAGTGTGGCCTTACCAAGGCCTTATAAAGTGGTATTAACACTTCACGTGATATTGATTGAACTTGGTCGGAATGATTTTGAACGTCTGTGGTTTTAAAATTTAAGTTTTATGCTTGGGTTTCATAAATTTTGTATTTTTGTATTAATATTATTTTGTAAGCTGGCCTGGGTCCGCTGGAGAAGGGTGGCCTAGAAATGCAAGCAAACAAGCAAACAAACAAACAAGGGATTTTTTTATTCATCTTGATCAACAGCATTTCATAGAAACATAGAAACTTAGAAGATTGACAGCAGAAAAAGACTCCATGGTCCATCTAGTCTGCCCCTGTACTATTTCCTGTGTTTTATCTTAGGATGGATAATTTGTTTATCCCAGGCATGTTTCAATTCAGTTACTGTGGGTTTACCAACCAGGTCTGCTGGAAGTTTGTTCCAAGCATCTACTACTCTTTCAGTAAAGTAATATTTTCTCATGTTGCTTCTGATCTTTCCCCCAACTAACCTCAGATTGTGTCCCCTTGTTCTTGTGTTCACTTTCCTATTAAAACACTTCCCTCCTGAACCTTATTTAACCCTTTAACATATTTAACTGTTTCGATCCTGTCCCCCCTTTCCCTTCTGTCCTCCAGACTATACAGATTGAGTTCATGAAGTCTTTCCTGATACGTTTTATGCTTAAGACCTGCCACCATTTTTGTAGCGTGTCTTTGGACCCATTCAATTGGATCCATATCTTTTTGTAGGCGAGGTCTCCAGAACTGGACACAGTATTATTCCAAATGGGGTCTCACCAGCGCTCTATACAGGGGCATCACAATCTCCCTCTTCTTGCTTGTGATACCTCTAGCTATGCAGCCAAGCATTCTACTTGCTTTCCCTACCACCTGACCACACTGTTCACCCATTTTGTGACTGTCAGAAATCACGACCCCTAAATCCTTCTCTTCTGAAGTTTTTGCTAACACAGAACTGCCAATACAATAATCAGATTGAGGATTCCTTTTCCCCAAGTGCATTATTTTACATTTGGAAACATTAAACTGCAGTTTCCATTGCTTTGACCATTTATCTAGTAAAGCTAAATCATTTACCATATTATAGACGCCTCCAGGAATATCAACCCTATTGCACACTTTAGAGTCATCGACAAATAGGCAGACCTTCCCCTATGTCACTCACAAACATATTGAAAAGAATAGGACCCAGAACAGACCCTTGTGGCACACATTTTACATTTGGAAACATTTCTTTCTTTTATCACTCTTACCAATCGCGATTTAGGACGGACACTTTGAACGGCGGTGCGCCACCCGAGTTTTCAATATCTAGGATGGGCTTTGCAAGGTTATTAGGGAATTTATTTTCCCCTTTCCTCTACAGATGGGGAAGCTGGGCAGTGATAGATGACTGTGCTTATTTTATTTATTCAGCAAACGGTTCCAGATGTGATTTCATCACTCACCCGATGACACCTTAAACCTGCTGTTCGACCTTTTCAGTCACCTCCCGGCAAGATTCCGTGTTGCTGGTCTTCCCTTCTGATGGGAAAGATTGGGATTTACTGGGAGACAATGGAGCGTTTTGTTTGCATTGCTGGAAAAAAGTTGTAACGATAGTAAAAAAAATAATTATAGGGATGTGGCAGAAGGGGCGAGAAAGAACTGGAGAGGATCCTTGGTGTCCCCTGATCTTGGTGGCTTTAGAAACATAGAAACATAGAAGTCTGAGGGCAGAAAAAGATCTCATGGTCCACCTAGTCTGCCCTTATACTATTTCCTGCATTTTGTCTTACAATGGTTATATATGTTTATCCCAGGCATGTTTAAATTCAGTTACTGTGGATTTACCAACCACGTCTGCTGGAAGTTTGTTCCAAGGATCTACTACTCTTTCAGTAAAATCATATTTTCTCATGTTGCTTCTGATCTTTCCCCCAACTAACCTCAGATTGTGTACCCTTGTTCTTGTGTTCACTTTCCTATTAAAAACACTTCCCTCCTGAACCTTATTTAACCCTTTAATATATTTAAATGTTTCGATCATGTCTCCCCTTTTCCTTCTGTCCTCCAGACTATACAGATGGAGTTCATGAAGTCTTTCCTGATACGTTTTATGCTTAAGACCTTCCACCATTCTTGTAGCCAGTCTTTGGACCCCTTCAATTTTGTCAATATCTTTTTGTAGGTGAGGTCTCCAGAACTGAACACAGTATTCCAAATGTGGTCTCACCAGCGCTCTATATGCAGATGTTTCATTATCCAACTATATGATGTTATTAATGCTAAAGGGGAGTGGGGTTTCTGGAGGGAGGAGGAGGAGGAGGAAGAGGAGGAGGAGAAAGAAGATTCGAACTATGGGGTCTTCAGTGTTCTATGAATTTGGTGGTTTTCTTGGAGATGTCTTGTTACCCAGCTAGGAAACCTCATTACTGAGCTACACTTCTAGTTATGTGATTGCCAAGACAATGTTGATCTGATGGTCCATAGTCAATCAGTCATACAGCTGTGGATTATTTGCTTTGAAACATCAATTAAAATAATTATTATTATTGTGAGCCGCCCCGAGTCTTCAGAGAGGGCTGGCATACAAATCTAATAAATAATAATAATAATAATAATAATAATAATAATAATAATAATAATAATAATTATAATTTTATTATTATTATTAATTCCCCCTCCCTCATGGTGATTTAAAAAAAAAATGAACACACACACAACATAAAACAGGTGATCTGTGAGTAGTGCCCACCACCAGACAAGCATTCACACCCCACAACCAAATCGGAGGTGTTTCTTGTATATACCATTTTAACTCAAGAGCAAAGTATCTGTTTACATATTATAGAGTACTTCCAATTTATTCCTTGTAGCTGGGTCTAGGATTCTACTCGCCATATATCATCTTACCTTGTCCCATTGTCCCATCAGTTGTCGCAACTCAGTTTCATGAACCGAATTCATCCTTTTGTTTTATCCATAATCTCAAATTGAATATGGTACCAATTTTGCATTGTCCATTTTGTCGCATCCTTCCAACCCAAAACTATTCCCGCCTGAGCGCTTTCTATCACTGCTTGTTTTATTTCTCTAAATTCTCCCGTCGCATTGCTTTTAACTAATACTGCCATTTCCTTAGTAATTATGCATCGTATATTTAACATCCTTGCACTTTTTGCCAAAAATTCTGCACTACCGGGCATTCCCAGAACATATGCATAAACACTCCTTTATCTTGACACCCATGCCAACAGATACCTTTAACATTCTGCTGAAAATATGCAAGTCGAACAGGTGTGTAATACCACTTATGTAATATTTTCCTTCTCATTTCCCTAACCCTTCTATTCTTAGTTTTTCTTATATTCTCCACTATATTTTTCATCTCTTGCACATCTACTTGTATCTCACTTTGCCACCATTTAGTCAATCCTTGGATCACATCACCGTCTGACTGCACTAACATCTTAGATATTGTTCTGTCGGGCTCTCTGGTAGAATCCTCCCAAAAATTCACAGGTACAAATTTCAGACACACACACGTTTGAAAATTCAAAACAATGTTCTTTAAAATGAAAATTCACTTAAACTAAGCCCTCTTTTGGTGTAGCAAAGAGCACTGGGTCTCCAAACAAACTGGCAATTTGTACAAGTCCCTTATTAGTTCTGTGATACTTAGCTTGCAGCTGGGAGGCAATTCACAGTCCTTCTTCTTTCACAAAGTGAAACACACTTTGCTCTGGTTTAGTTTCCAAGCGGGGGAAAATCAGCACACAAAAGGTCAAAGTCAGTAAAGCAGTCACGAAACACAACGATCAGATAATCCTCCACAATGGCCAAACCCACAGGCTGCTCTTTATAGCAGCCTCACTAATGACCACAGCCCCACCCAACCACAGGTGGCCTCATTTTCTTTGATAATAATCTCTCAGTTGTTGTTGCCTATGCATCGCTCTCCGCATGCGGGCTGTATCATTAACTCTTGTTCCGAATCCAAGGAGGAGCTAGAGAATTGATCTCCTTCTGAGCTGTCTGCCCCACTCTCCTCCTCCCTGTCACTCATGTCTTCTTGGTCAGAGGAGCCTTCATCATCAGATTCCACCGGGGGGGGGGGGGGGAAACAGGGCTGCAGCATGTGGATGTCTCCCCCACATCCACAGTCCTTGGGGCAGGAGCTGGGCCAGAGCTAACCACAACAGATATATTACTTGCTTGCGCCTTGGTACCCTCACTTTTTTTCTCTTATTATTTTCTCTAACTCTGTCATGGTGAAACCTTCCACAAGTGTCTTCAGAGGCTTTGGGTAGCCACGGTCAATCAGATTGTGAAACGTTAAGCCTACCCAAAGCTGCGGAGGACTTCTAGAATCGATGGACGGAGGTCTATGCTTTCTCCTGCTCCCGAATTCTTATTTAACAAAGCAGCGTTCCCTTTTTTGCTCTTTCCCTATCGCACAGCCTGACAACATTTTGAAATTCAGTTCAGCAGCTGCCCTTGCCAGAATGAAAAGATTGATCGATGGGGCCAAAGCTGGCCAAGGAGGCTAAGAGAGGAAGGAAAAGAAAGGAGAAACAAATGTATACCTGGGCAAGGAAATAACTCATGATAAACACCGACGCATATAAAATAGTGTCGACACTGGCTTTCCTGGAGAAAGGCCAGCCCTGCACTGGTGCACTGTAGCAGCAAAAAAATTAGGCTGTTTCAGTCTGCAGACCAAAGTCAACGATATGGTGTAGATTAATGGATTAAAGGAAGCCAGTTGATGGAGTAGAAGCGAATCGGCGTTAATCAGGCCAGCATATAATTCAGAAATCATTGCAATGGTGAAGAGTAAGGAAAAAAAATGGCATTGAGAAAAAATGTCTTGACCCTTTAAGGACAAAGAGGAAGACTTGCTCTAAAAGACAAAGCCTTACCAACAACAATAATAATATAACCACAGAGTTGGAAGGGACCATGGAGGTCTTCTAGTCCAACCCCCTGCTTAGGCAGGAAACCCTACACTACTTCAGACAGATGGTTATCCAACATCTGATTAAAAACTTACAGTGTTGGAGCATTCACAACTTCTGGAGGCAAGTTGTTCCACGGGTTAATTGTTCTAACTGTCAGGAAATTCCTCCTTAGTTCTAAGTTGCTTCTCTCCTTGTTCGGTTTTCACCCGTTGCTTCTTTATTCTTCCCTCAGGTGCTTTGGAAAATAGGTTGACTCCCTCTTCTTTGTGGCAACCCCTGAGATACTGGAAAACTTCTATCATGTCCCCCCTGGTCCTTTTTTCCATTAAACCAGACATTAACCCAGTTCCTACAACTATTCCTCATATGTTTTAGCCTCCAATCCCCTAATCATCTTTGTTGCTCTTCTCTGCTCTTTTCCTAGAGTCTCAACATCCTTTTTGCATGGTGGTGACCAAAACTGAATGCAGTATTCCAAGTGTGGTCTTAACAAGGCCTTATAAAGTGGTATTAACACTTCACGTGTTCTGCCTTGGTAGCTCAATGGTTAGAGTGCAGTACTGCAAGCGACTTCCGCTGATCACCAGCTGCCAGCAGTTTGGCAGATCGAATCTCAGTAGGCTCCAGGTTGAGTCAGCCTTCCGTCCTTCCAAGGTCAGTAAAATGGGGACCCAGATTGTTAGGGGCAATATGCTAATTCTGTAAACTGCTTAGAGAGGGCTGTAAAAGCACTAGGAAGCGGTATATAAGTCTAAATGCTATTGCTATTCCTTCCTTCCTTCCTTCCTTCCTTCCTTCCTTCCTTCCTTCCTTCCTTTGTAAATGAGTACTGTACCCAGATTGTTAGGGGCAATATGCTAATTCTGTAAACTGCTTAGAGAGGGCTGTAAAAGCACTATGGAGTGGTATATAAGTCTAAATGCTATTGCTATTGCTCAATATAAATCAACCTTAGTTCCAGTGATGGATTGCTCATGCTCTTAAATAAGAAGAGAGACAGCTAGAAAAATCCCACGTGTTGTATCAACCTTTTTTCATTTAAAGCTTTTGCCTCTCCTTGAAGGCCAGTCTTGAGTAGTAGGTCTTCCTTCATGACCAGTTTCCTCTTAAATTTTAATTGCGTTTCCACCCCTTCCATTTCCCCCTCCCTGTTCTGGCTGGGCCACTTAGATTAACATCCGTTGACTGTCCTTTTGGCCTTACTATTGAGAGCTTGGCCTCAGGTGACACCAGAACTCAGAAAGGTTAACTAAGGTTGCGAGGGTGTTTCTTTTCGCAAAGTCCTCTTGGATGAGAGCATTGCTGCCTGAGTGTTTTGTGTGACCCCAATTCAAAGTGACTTCTCCAGGTCAACAGGCAACTTACAGTCAAGAAGGTGAACGGTTGTGTTATGGTCAATGTTCTGTCGGGCTCTCTGGTAGACTCCTCCCAAGAATTCACAGGTACAAATTTCAGACACACACACATTTGAAAATTCAAAACGATGTTCTTTATAATGAAAATTCACTTAAACCAAGCCCTTTTTTGGTATAGCAAAGAACACTGGTCTCCAAACAAACTGGTAATTTGTACAAGTCCCTTATCAGTTCTGAGATACTTAGCTTGCAGCTGTGAGGCAATTCACAGTCTTTCTTCTTTCACAAAGTGAAACACACTTTGCTCTGGTTTAGTTTCAAAGCGGGGAAAAATCAGCACACAAAAGGTCAAAGTCAGTAAAGCAGTCACGAAACACAACGATCAGATAATCCTCCACAATGGCCAAACCCACAGGCTGCTATTTATAGCAGCTTCACTAATGACCACAGCCCCACCCAACCACAGGTGGCCTCATTTTCTTTGATAATAATCTCTCAGTTGTTGTTGCCTATGCATCGCTCTCCGCATGCGTGGCTGTATCATTAAATCTTGTTCTGAATCCAAGGAGGAGCTAGATAATTGATCTCCTTCTGAGCTGTCTGCCACACTCTCCTCCTCCCTGTCACTCATATCTTCTTGGTCTAAGGAGCCTTCATCATCAGATTCCACCGGGGGCAAAACAGGCCTGCAGCATGTGGATGTCTCCCCCACATCCACAGTCCTTGGGGCAGGAGCTGGGCCAGAGCTAACCACAACAGTCAACAGGTTCTCAGAAGGTGCTCCAGAAGCCCAGTGGAGAAGAGCAGACGGGGTTAACTCAAGCGTATAAAATAATGGGTTTTAGAAGTGTATGTTAATAGGCGGTTACTCTCTAAGAGTGTAAAGCAGCTGCCCAAAAAGCCAACACAGTTCTAGGCTGCATCAACAGAGGGATAGAATCAAGGTCACGCGAAGGGTTAATACCACTTTATAAGGCCTTAGTAAGGTCACACCTGGAATCCTGCATTCAGTTTTGGTCTCCAGGATGCAAAAAAAGGATATTGAGACTCTAGAAAAAGTGCAGAGAAGAGCGACAAAGAGGATTAGCCGACGGGAGGTTAAAACATATGAAAAAGGGTTTGCAAGAACTGGGCATGGCTAGTGAACAGTGCGGTCAGGTGGTAGGGAAAGCGAGTAGAAGGCTTGGCTGCATAGCTAGAGGTATCACAAGCAGGAAGAGGGAGATTGTGATCCTGCTGTATAGAGCGCTGGTGAGACCCCATTTGGAAGACTGTGTTCAGTTCTGGAGACCTTGTCTACAAAAAGATATTGATCAAATTGAATGGGTCCAAAGATGGGCTACAAAAATGGTGGAAGGTCTTAAGCATAAAACTTCTCAGGAAAGACTTCGTGTCCATCTGTAGAGTCTGGAGGACAGAAGGAAAAGGGGGGACACGATCGAAACATTTAAATATGTTACAGGGTGAAATAAGGTTCAGAAGGGAAGTGTTTTTAATAGGAAAGTGAACACAAGAACACAACACAAAGTGGACACAATCTGAGTTGAGGGAAAGATCAGAAGCAATGTGAGAAAATATTATTTTACTGAAAAAGTAGTAGATGCTTGGAACAAACTTCCAGCAGACGTGGTTGGTAAATACATAGTAACTGAATTTAAACATGCCTGGGATAAACATATATCCATCCTAAGGCAAAATACAGGAAATAGTACAAGGGCTGACTAGATGGATCATTCATGAGATCTTTTTCTGCCGTCAATCTTCTATGTTTCTATGTAATGAAAAGCAGGACCAGGGGAGACACGTTAGCAGTCTTCCAGTATCTCAAGGGTTGCCACAAAGAAGAAGGAGTCAACCTATTCTCCAAAGCACCTGAGGGTAGAACAAGAAGCAATGGGTGGAAACTAAACAAGGAGAGAAGCAACTCAGAACTAAGGAGAAATTTCCTGACAGTCAGAACAGTTAATCAGTGGAACAACTTGCCTCCAGAAGTTGTGAATGCTCCAACATTGGAAGTTTTTTTAGCAGATGTTGGATAACCACCTGTCGGAAGTAGTGTAGGGTCCAATGTCTCGCGTGGCCTCCAATATGGTTCTTCGTGCTACCCGTGGCACATATGCCATAGATTCGCCAGCAATGGTTGGTCTAGATCAGTGTTTCCCAACCTTGGCAACTTGAACATATCTGGACTTCAACTCCCAGAATTCCCCAGCCAGCATTCTATCTATCTATCCAGCATATACTGTGAAGTTGCCCACCATCTCAAATGATTCTGGGCTATTAAAGGTATCATTCAAAAGCATCAGAGCTCTAGTGGTGCAGTGGTTAGAATGCAGTACTACAGAGAAAGGAATGATGGAAGGAAGGAAAGAAGGAAGGAAAGAAGGAAGGAAGGAAGGAAGGAAGGAAAGAAGGAAGGAAGGAAGGAAAGAAAGAAGGAAGGAAAGAAAGAGGGATGGAAGGAAAGAAGGAAGGAAGGAAGGAAGGAAAGAAGGAAGGAAAGAAAGAAGGACGGAAGGAAGGAAGGATGGAAAGAAGGAAGGAAGGAAGGAAAGAAGGAAGGAAGGAAGGAAGGAAGTAAAGAAGGAAGGAAGGAAGGAAGGAAGGAAAGAAAGAAAGAAGGACGGAAGGAAGGAAGGATGGAAAGAAGGAAGGAAGGAAGATAGCAATAATATTGAGACTCATATACTGCTTCATAGTATATGCTGGATAGATAGATAGAATGCTGGCTGGGGAATTCTGGGAATTATTTATTTATTTATTATTTAGATTTGTATGCCGCCCCTCTCCGCAGACTCGGGGCGGCTCACAGCAAAGTCCAAATATCTTCAAGTTGCCAAGGTTGGGAAACACTGGTCTAGATGACCTCCAGGATCTCTTCTAACCGCGATTCTATTATTTTAATTTCAAGTCTCCGTCGATATGTTTCTCCAGCCTTCATGCCCTGGTGATGCTGTGTCCTTTCTCTCTCCCGTCCCTCTTGCAGAGAACAAGAGAGGTTCATTAGACTCATAAATCCTAGGCGCAAAGAAGCCTCTCCAAGAGCTGTGAAGCACAAACACACCTGCAAATTAGCCAGCTGTGTTTTCCCAGGCAGTTTTGTTGAAGGAGAGAATTATAAAGAGCAATGAGTGTATATCAAGTAGAAGTCGGGCCATAAAAATAAATATGCTTCGCTGACTTGGGTTTTCTTACCAGGATGGCCTCAGGTTGAAAAACTCAAGGAAAAATCTTCCAAAGCTCCCAAGGAGGTTAGAGATGCCATGATTGGACCATCCAAGGAGATTCTTCCAATGTTCTTCTCTGTTTCAAGGAGTAAAATAATGGCTTCTTTTCTACAGGTGGTTCAAATAAGGACTAACAGGTCAATGCTTCGTTCCTTCGTTCCTTCGTTCCTGCATTCCTTCGTTCCTTCGTTCCTTCGTTCCTTCCTTCGTTCCTTCGTTCCTTCCTTCCTCCCTTCCACCCTTCTTTCCCTCTCTTCCCTCCCTTTCTTCTTAGTTCTTTCTCTCTCTCCCTCCCTCAATTCCTTTTCCTTCCCCCTCCCTTCTTCCTTCTTTCTCTCCCTCCCTCACTTCCTTTTCCTTTTCCCCTTCCCTTCCTTCCCCCCTCCTCCCTCTCTCCCTTCCCTCCCTCCCTCCATTCCCTCTCCTTTCTCCCTCCCTCCCTTCTTCCTTCTTTCTCCCCCTCCCTCCCTTCCTTTCCCTTTCCCCTTCCCTACCTCCCTTCCCTCCCTCCATTCCATCTCCTCCCTCCCCTCCCTCCCTTCCCTCCCTCCTTTCCCTCTCCTTCCTTCCTTCCCTTCCTCCCTCCCCCCTCCCTTCACAAATCCCTTGGGTATGTTCCCTGGAAGGGGCGATGGGCCCTTGAAGACCTCTTGAATTTTATGGATGCTCTTACAGAAATCAGAGCGGCTGGCAAACTCCATTCCACGAATAAATGGAGACCATTGCCAGAGTTAATTATATTACATTAGGAGAAAAATTCAGCTGCCGCTAATCAACCTTGTAATGCCCTATCTGGGAGAAAAAAATATATATTTCCATCCACTTTTATCACTCCATTTACAAGCCAGGGCTTAGTATCCTAAAAAAAAATTTGCTTTAACAAAGTCTTATGCCTTATTTTATTTTATTTTTTAAAAGAGCCGAGCTCGCTTCAGCAAATGGGTTTATAGCTCTCCGAATTTCCCTGGGGGGAAATTTCCTGCTGGCTAGACACAGCACCTTAAACAGTCTGCCAACTTTTAAAGAGTTCCTTTTTGGCTTTTTCCTCCTTTCCTAGTAACCGCCAGGGCTCCACAAAGTCATGCAGCACATTTTTTTTTATAAGCCTACAGTTAATGGTATGAACACGAAACTTCAGATATACATTATTTGCATTGTCAGGAGTGTGTGTGTACATTTTGCTTTTCTTCAGACAGATAGCATAGCTGTGCGAGTGTTTTGAAATAGTGTCCATAAGTGATGGACG
Source organism: Erythrolamprus reginae (assembly GCF_031021105.1). Taxonomy (NCBI): domain Eukaryota; kingdom Metazoa; phylum Chordata; class Lepidosauria; order Squamata; family Dipsadidae; genus Erythrolamprus; species Erythrolamprus reginae. The sequence goes on from NC_091957.1 coordinate 54,573,784, forward strand.
TTACAAGCAGCGTGTCGTCATTGAATTTTTCACTGCGGAGAAAGAAACTGTTGGGAGCATTCACAAACTTTTGTATAGAGTTTATGGAGAATCTGCAGTTGACAGAAGTACGGTTAGTCGCAGAAGACATTTTGAGGATGATGAAGAAGTGATTCATTATTATTATTATTATTATTAATAATTATTATTAATAATAATTATTATTATTAATTATTATTATTAATATTATTAATTATTATTAATTATTATTAATTATTATTAATTATTATTAATTATTATTAATTATTATTAATTATTATTAATTATTATTAATTATTATTAATTATTATTAATTATTATTAATTATTAATTATTATTAATTATTATTAATTATTATTAATTATTATTAATTATTAATTATTATTATTATTATTATTATTATTATTATTATTATTATTATTATTATTATTATTATTATTATTTGTAGAAATGTGCAGAAATGGCTTCGTGACCAGAACAAGGAGTGGTACTGACAGGGCATCCACGCCCTTGTGTCTCGCTGGAGGAAGGACATAGAATGGGACGGAGATTATGTGGAAAAATAGGGAGTGTAGAAGAAACATCCTTCTTTCTTGTGTGTAAGTTTCATTGTATTCAATAAATAATTGTTGAAGAAAAAACAACAACAACGTGGTGCATTATTTTCTGGGTGATTCTCGTACTTTATTTGACTATCTCTCCCTCTGGCTTCTCGAGCATCTCCACCCTGTATCTCCTCCTACCTTCCTCTCCTTCTTTCTTTACCCTTCCATGAGTGAAATACAGTGGTACCTCTACCTACAAACACTTCTACTTATGAACTTTTATAGATAAGAACCGGGTGTTCAAGATTTTTTTGCCTCTTCCCAAGAACCATTTTCCACTTACAAACCCGAGCCTCCACAACTGTAACTGGAAAAGGCAGGGAGAAGCCTCTGTGGGGCCTCTCTAGGAATCTCCTGGGAGGAAACAGTGCCGGAAAAGGTGGGGAGAAGCCTCCATGGGCCTCTCTAGGAATCTCCTGGGAGGAAACGGGGCTGGAAAAGGTGGGGAGAAGCCTCCATGGGTCCTCTCTAGGAATCTCCTGGGAGGAAACAGGGCCAGAAAAGGTGGGGAGAAGCCTCTGCGGGGCCTCTCTAGGAATCTCCTGGGAGTAAACAAGGCCAGAAAAGGTGGGGAGAAGCCTCTGTGGGGTCTCTCTAGGAATCTCCTGGGAGAAAACAAGGCCAGAAAAGGTGGGGAGAATCCTCTATGGGGCCTCTCTAGGAATCTCCTGGGGGAAAACAGGCCCGGAAAAGGTGGGGAGAAGCCTCCACGGGGCCTCTCTAGGAATCTCCTGGGAGGAAACAGGGCCAAAAAGGTGGGGAGAAGCCTCCGTTGGTCCTCTCTAGGAATCTCCTGGGAGGAAACAGGGCCTCCACCCTCCCTGTGGTTTCACCAATCACACACATTATTTGCTTTTACATTGATTCCTATGGGAAAAAATTGCTTCTTGTTACAAACTTTTCTGCTTAAGAAGCTGGTCACGGAACGAATTAAGTTCGTAAGTAGAGGCACCACTGTATAGTCTTCTTTTGGTTCTACTGGCTGAACTCCTTCTCTTGTGACTGCAGAATTCTGCGATAGAAAGGAACCTCTTGACTATGAAAGGGATGTAGGTAGAGAAGTAGATTTTTCTCAATCTAACTGACCTGCGAACATGCACCTATCGGCACCCGGAATTTTAGCAAGTGTCCACAACCATGTAGAAATCTACATGGTCGTCGCAATGGCACCTCTTTAGCTGTAGTTCATTAGGAAATCATATTTTAATTCCTGTTTAATTACAATTCAATTACGCTCATTCATTACTCGTAATCCTAAGTGGGGCAAAAAGAGAGAGGGGGGGGGCCACATTGAAAAATTAATGAAAATGCTAGCAAGGTTCATTTGGAAATCACACAATAATTCCAATTTAATTATATTGCAATTACCTCCACTTATTGTAAAGGGAGGTACTGTATATGAGTAATCTAGGCCACTCTTCGGGAAAGGCTGAAGATTGTCCTTTTTTTATGAATGTCTGCTGAGCTCAGCTAAATGTGGCTGCAGGCCTGTTAAGTCCAATGGAATCACCTAGAAAAAAATCTGAAAAATATCACAACGGCCATCCGGGTATCAGGATGGATAGATGGGCAGAAGGATAGATGGATGGATGCAGTGATGGGCTGCTATGGATACGGTCAAGTACGCAGAACTGGTAGAAAAATTTTGATTTTTCTTTTCTTTTTTCCCTTTTGGCCTCTGGGTATATTTTTCCTATCGCAGTAAATACGGCCAGAAATGGCCTCTTTCCCAACTTATGGTGGGCCCAGTAGGCTCATGTCTCACCCTCCCCAGGCTCCAAAGGCATCCCTGGAGCCAAAGGAGGGTAAAAACGCACTCTCCCATCCCTCCAGAGCAGTAATGGGCAGCCAAAATTTTTACTGCCACACTGTGGGTGTGGCTTATTTTGTAGGCGGGCCCCAGGGGAAGAGCCTTCTCTGTGGCGGCCCCGGCCCTCTGGAACCAACTCCCCCCGGAGATTAGAACTGCCCCCACCCTCCCTGTCTTTCGTAAACTACTCAAGACTCACTTATCCCACCAGGCATGGGGGAGTTGAGATATTCCTTCCCCCTAGGCCATTACAAGTTCTGCATGGTATGTTTGTGTGTATGTTTGGTTTTATAATAAGGGTTTTCAGTTGTTTTATTATTGGATTGTTACATGTTGTTTTTATCATTGTTGTTAGCCGCCCCGAGTCTATTATTATTAATGGTCATGTGATGGGGTAGGAGTGGCTTCCTGGCCATGTGACCAGGTGGGAGTGGCTTGAATGATCATCATTGTTCAAGTGAACTGTTAATTCCTCAACTTACAACCTTACCAGTTGTTGTGGTTAGCTCTGGCCCAGCTCCTGCCCCAAGGACTGTGGATGTGGGGGAGACATCCACATGCTGCAGGCCTGTTTTGCCCCCGGTGGAATCTGCTGATGAAGGCTCCTCTGACCAAGAAGACATGAGTGACAGGAAGGAGGAGAATGGGGCAGACGGCTCAGAAGGAGATCAATTATCTAACTCCTCCTTGGATTCAGAACAAGAGTTAATGATACAGCCACGCATGCGGAGAGCGATGCATAGGCAACAACAACGGAGAGATTATTATCAAAGAAAATGAGGCCACCTGTGGTTGGGTGGGGCTGTGGTCATTATTGAGGCTACTATAAAGAGCAGCCTGTGGGTTTGGCCATTGTGGAGGATTATCTGATCGTTGTGTTTCATGACTGCTTTACTGACTTTGACCTTTTGTGTGCTGATTTTTCCCCGCTTTGAAACTAAACCAGAGCAAAGTGTGTTTCACTTTGTGAAAGAAGAAGGACTGTGAATTGCCTCACAGCTGCAAGCTAAGTATCACAGAACTGATAAGGGACTTGTACCAATTACCAGTTTGTTTGGAGATGAGGGCTCTTTGCTCTACCAAAAGAGGGCTTGGTTTAAGTGAATTTTCATTATAAAGAACATTGTTTTGAATTTTCAAAAACGTGTGTGTGTCTGAAATTTGTACCTGTGAATTTTTGGGAGGATTCTATCAAAGAGCCCAACAGAACACCAGTGTTGCTCGCTGGTGTGACAATTTGCTTCACGTTTTCCGCACTCTCCTTCATGGGTCACTCCCCCCTGTCTCAGGCTGGGTAGCTAGGCGAACGGGTGCTGCCAGAAACATAAATGCTGCCAGTGCTGCTTCCACCCACGCCTTCTGCTTGCACCTCAGGCAGGAGGTGGCCGCGTGAGGCTGGAGGGGAGCCAGACAGGAGAGAGGGAAGCTTGTCCGAGGCTAGGAAGGAGGAAAGAGGAAAAAAGCAAGGAGCGCAGACGTAACAGAGCAGCAGTGAAAAAAAAGGAGAGCTGAGCCGCGATCAGTAATCCAGGAAGTAACAGCTGCCGATCAGCTGGAGCTGCACACACATCTTCATTTCTGCCGGTGGAACTGCGTCCCACCCCGTCCTGCCTGCTGCCCATCCCTGCTCCAGAGGCTCTCTAGGAGCCAAAAAAGCCCTCCCAGAGCCTCTGGTGAGCCAAAAATCAGCTGGCCGGCACACGCATGCACATTGGAGCTGAGCCAGGGCAACTTCTCGGGTGCCAGCAAATATGGCTCTGCGTGCCACCTGTGGCACCTGTACCAAAGGTTCTCCATCACTGCCCTAGGGACTCAGGGAGGCTCACAACACAAAAGATCAGCCCTAACTCAGTTCTTCCACATTGCAAAAGGAAGAGCAAGAATTCTAGCTTCGTCTTGTATTTTGTCTCCCTGCTTTAGATCCCCCATACATCACTGATCTTTTATGCATTCAGGGTTTTTCAAAAGATGCTTATTATTTTGAAAAGTACAGGTGTACGGGGAAAAAGAACTCCTAATTGCTACTTTCTGATAAGATTTTTGATGCCCAATTCTTCGTTGCTCTAGAGAAAGAATGTTCTGCCTGGCGCGATGATTATTAGCGAGCTTGCTCTCTACCTCGCACATAACTACGGCAAAGTGATACTCAACTCCGGATATCAATTAAAGTTTTTTTTTCAGCTCTCCAGAAATTTGAATTTGGATGATGGTTAATTTCTTTCAGAAGGAAGGCATCGCGGATTCTGCCATTAATATTAATCATCCTTGGGTCGTGCCTTCATAGCCAGTTGCAAAGAAGACACAATTTGTCATAGCAACCTGTTGTGGTTAGCTCTGGCCCAGCTCCTGCCCCAAGGACTGTGGATGTGGGGGAGACATCCACATGCTGTAGGCCTGTTTTGCCCCCCGGTGGAATCTGATGATGAAGGCTCATCTGACCAAGAAGACATGAGTGACAGAGGAGGAGAGTAGGGCAGACCGCTCAGAAGGAGATCAATTATCTAGCTCCTCCTTGGATTCAGAACAAGAGTTAATGATACAGCCACCCATGCGGAGAGCGATGCATAGGCAGCAACAACTGAGAGATTATTATAAAAGAAAATGAGTCCACCTGTGGTTGGGTGGGGCTGTGGTCATTAGTGTGGCTGCTATAAATAGCAGCCTGTGGGTTTGGCCATTGTGGAGGATTATCTGATCATTGTGTTTCATGACTGCTTTACTGACTTTGACTTTTTGTGTGCTGATTATTCCCTGCTTTGAAACTAAACCAGAGCAAAGTGTGTTTCACTTTGTGAAAGAAGAAGGACTGTGAATTGCCTTACAGCTGCAAAGTAAGTATCACAGAACTGATAAGGGACTTGTACAAATTACCAGTTTGTTTGGAGACGAGTGCTCTTTGCTATACCAAAAAAGGGCTTGGTTTAAGTGAATTTTCATGATAAAGAACATTGTTTTGAATTTTCAAACGTGTGTGTGTCTGAAATTTGTACCTGTGAATTTTTGGGAGGATTCTACCAGAGAGCCCGACAGAACAGCAACCCAAGGAGCGTGCTAACTTAACTTTCCTCATTTGAACAGGAATACCAAGCATTTGCAGAACAACAAACCAAGTTAAGGCATGAAGGTAGGACCGCCAGTTGCCAAAATGAATCAGAATAACAGAATAACTGAGTTGGAAGGGACATTGGAGGTCTAGGTTGCTTCTCACCTTGGTTAGTTGCCACCCATTTCTTCTTGTCCAGCTTTCTGGTGCTTTGGAGAATGTTGTGGTTGGCTCTGGGCCAGCTCCTGCAGTGGGGAATTTTGATGTTGATTTATGGGAATCCTCGATTTATCGGAGACTTGTTTTATTGCCAGAAGAATCAGACAGTGAAGTTGGCTCAGGGCCAGGGCCAGACAGTGGGGGAGAGGAAACAGATAGGGAGATGGGTGCAGCCTGCCCGCCAGTCAGTGCTTCAATTAGTGAGTCATCAGAATTGGAGGAGGACCCACTTGTGGATGCTCGTATGCGCAGGCTTGTGACACAAAGGGAACAGCTGCACAGGCGTCTCAGAAGTTAAGTGAGCACACCTGTTCATGGGGTAATTATGTTAATGAGTTGGTGATAAAAACAGACACTTAGAAGCGCGGGCTGTGGGCGTTTATCCGTTTGAGAAAGAGACTTCTGAAAGAACATTGCTACAGCTCTTATTATTCAAGGACTAGTACTGCGCTCTGGATACTTCATAGTTAAAAAACTCTTGAGGGTTTTTTTTGGCGTAGGTGGCTGTGGAGATTTACAGCCATCTCACCTGTTCACAATGCTGCATTCAAGGACTTTTTCGGGTGAGAGAAAATTGACTCTTCTCATAGCTTGTGTTTTCAAGGTTGCTTGATAAACTTGCTTTAATTTCTTTGTGACTGTGTGTGTGTGTGTTTGAAATTCATTCCAAACTCAAGGGGGGCTAATTGCAAAGGGCCCGGCATAACAGAGAATAAGTTGACCCCATCTACTTTGCGATAAACCCTCAACTATTTGAACACTGCTATCATGTCATTCCTAGTCCTTCTTTTCACTAAACTGGATACTGTATTCCCAATTCCTGTAATGTTTCTTTGGGTATTTTACCTTCCAGTCTTCTAATCATCTACATCCTACATTATCTTGAATCTCCAAAGATCCTAAAACATCTTGGAATCTCCAAACCTTCTACAAAGTTTTGAATCTCCAAAGTTGCTTCCCTCCTTGGTGAGTTTCCATCCATTGCTTGTTGTCTGGCCCTCGGGTGCTTTGGAGAATAATATTGGAAACCCCCCCCCCCTCTTACATGCACTTCTCATAAAACCGCATGAATTTCATCTGAAGAAAGAATGACTTTAACTAGGGAGTGACTATTAAACTAGGCCATTGGCCTCTTGCATTCTGTCGAAAAGAGCTAGATGTCACTTTTCTCATTTCACAGCACGCCAGTATTCTAAAAATGGTCTTTCCCTGCCAAAAACATCCCAAAAAATCTCAGAACACCATCTGTGGTTTTGTTTATCTTGCTGCCTAAACCAGGACACTTGGATTCTCTGTCCTTGGCAAACAAGAAGCGGGAAGCTAAGAAACAGGGGGCTTCCGAATTTAGCTTTTTAAGAGAGGGACAAATTAGAATCCTGAGTGTGGTGGTTAGCTCTGGCCCTGCTCCTGCCCCAAGGACTGTGGATGTGGGGGAGACATCCACGTGCTGCAGGCCTGTTTTGCCCCTGGTGGAATCTGATGATGAAGGCTCCTCTGACCAAGAAGACATGAGTGACAGGGAGGAGGAGAGTGGGGTAGACAGCTCAGAAGGAGATCAATTATCTAGCTCCTCCTTGGATTCGGAACAAGAGTTAATGATGCAGCCACGCATGCGGAGAGCGATGCATAGGCAACAACAACTGAGAGATTATTATCAAAGAAAATGAGGCCACCTGTGGTTGGGTGGGGCTGTGGTCATTAGTGAAGCTGCTATAAATAGCAGCCTGTGGGTTTGGCCATTGTGGAGGATTATCTGATTGTTGTGTTTTGTGACTGCTTTACTGACTTTGACCTTTTGTGTGCTTATTTTCCCCCGCTTTGAAACTAAACCAGAGCAAAGTGTGTTTCACTTTGTGAAAGAAGAAGGACTGTGAATTGCCTCACAGCTGCAAGCTAAGTATCACAAAACTGATAAGGGACTTGTACCAATTACCAGTTTGTTTGGAGACGAGTGCTCTTGGCTATACCAAAAGAGGGCTTGGTTTAAGTGAATTTTCCTTATAAAGAACATTGTTTTGAATTTTCAAATGTGTGTGTGTGTCTGAAATTTGTACCTGTGAATTTTTGGGAGGATTCTACCAGAGTGCTCGACAGAACACCGAGTAGAGACTATCAAACCAAACAAAAGCAAAGCTGGTGTGCTTCTGTTACCGTTGCTTATTGCGACTCAACCATGGGTGGGCAGCCAACAGGACGGGGTGGAACACAGTTCTACCAGTGGAAATGAAGATGCGTGCACAGCTCCAGCTGATTGGCGGCTGTCACTTCCTGGTCTGGGCTCAGCTCTCCTTTCCCCCCCTGCTGCTGCTGCTGCGTTTGCGCTCCTTGCTTTTTTCCTCTTTCCTCCTTCCTGGCCTCAGACAAGCTTCCCTCTTTCCTGCCTGGCTCCCCTCCAGCCTCACGTGGCCGCCTTCTACCTTATGGGCAAGCAGAAGCTATGGGTGGAAGCGGCGTTGGCAGCATTGATGCTTCTGGCAGCACCCGTTCACCTAGCTACCCAGCCTGAGGTGGGGGGCGATCCAGGAAGGAGAGCGCGGGACACACTGCTTGTAACGTCCATCACTTGCAGACACCATTTCAAAACACTGCCACAGCTACGCTGTCTGAAGAAATACAAAATTTACACACGCACTCCTGGAAATTCAAATAATGTGTATCTAAAGTTTTGTATTCATACCTGTTGTGGTTGGCTCTGGCCCAGCTCCTGCCCCAGGGAATGGGGAGGTGGATGCAGGGGAAACTTCAACATGTCACAGGCCTGTGTTATTGCTGACAGAATCAGTTCAGAGTTTAGTTTCCTCGAGCGAAGAAGAAGGTGGGAGTGACTCGGCAGAGGGGGGCTTGGCACACAGCCCAGGCAGTCAATCTCCCTTATCTTCCTTTGATTCAGATGATATTTTGGACCCACGCAAGCGCAGAATTATGCGTAGAAGAGACCAAGTAAGAACATATTACAGGAAATAAGGGAGGCCACCTGTGTTTGGGTGGGGCTCCAGTAATTACGGCTGCTGCTATAAATAGCAGCATGTGGGTTTGGCCATTGTGGAAGAATATCTGATCGGAGTTCATCAGGAATCTTGTGTTACTGGACTGTTGCTTTTTCACGCCTTTGAAACCAAAGCAGAGCAATGTGTGTGTGTGTGTGTCTCACTTCGTTGGAAGAAGAAGGGGTGTGAAGTTTCTTCATAGCTGCTAGCTAAGTACTTAATGACTGCTTAAGGGAAATTGTACAAACTACCCGGTTGTTTTGGGAACACAAGAACAAGGGGACACAATCTGAAGTTAGTTGGGGGAAAGATCAAAAGCAACATGAGAAAATATTATTTTACTGAAAGAGTAGTAGATCCTTGGAACAAACTTCCAGCAGTCGTGGTAGATAAATCCACAGCAACTGAATTTAAACATGCCTGGGATAAACATATATCCATCCTAAGATAAAATACAGAAAATAGTATAAGGGCAGACTAGATGGACCATGAGGTCTTTTTCTGCCGTCAGACTTCTATGTTTCTATGTTTTTATGGGAAGAGTGCTCTTTGCAATACAAAAAGAGTGCTTTGTTTATTTTGCATTTTGTGATAAAGAACATTGTTTTGAATTTTCAAACGTGTGTGTCTGAAATTTGTACCCTTGAATTTTCGGGAGGCTCCTATCAGAAGAGTCCGGCAGAACAGTACCATTACTGTAGGCTGGGAAAAAAAATGTGGTGCATTACTTTCTAGGTGACCCTTGTATTAAAACTTACTTAGGTGGCAAAATGAGTTTATCATTCTGCCTTGATTGCATCAGTGGAATCTTGTGCAATTGCTCTGTTTAGGGTGACTTACTCCCTCCTTAATACGTGCCCTTTACTAAACCCTCTTTGGTGGTCCTTTGAGTAGACGCCATTGAACCCAACCCAACCCAAACGCTTCAGCCGATATTCTCTAAGGCTACTCAATGCCCTGCCAGATCTTGCGGCTTGTAAGTAATGAAATATGAATATGTTTTCCAAACCAGACTTCTATTACTTCCTCTTCTTGACTGCTGCCCCGAGCTGTTATTTTTAACCCCAAAACCATCGATAGCGACAATAAAGCCGCAGATAATGTTTCGACAGTGTTTTAAAATAAATATAAGGCTGTCATCAGAGATGAGCCACTTGCAAAGGAAAAAAGAAACATTCCAGCTGAGCCAACCAGTATGTCAGCTGATTGAGAGCTCTGTTGCATTATTGATTAGTTTTTAAGTTCCTGTTACATATTAAATTAGTATCACTGAAGGCTTGGGGAAACGCCAGCCCAATTACCTCTTAAAATGCCTTTCTCCCGAAAGCATTTCTCAGTTGTGTTGTTATGCAGAGAATAAAAAAAATATAGACATGGCTTTTAGATTTTTAGAATAGAATAGAATAGAATTCTTTATTGGCCAAGTGTGATTGGACACACAAGGAATTTGCCTTTGGTGCAAATAGATAGAAACAGGGAAACATAGGAGATTGACGGCAGAAAAAGACCACATGGTCCATCTAGTCTGCCCTTATACTATTTCCTGTATTTTATCTTAGGATGGATCTAGGTATGTTTATCCCAGGCATGCTTAAATTCAGTTCCTGTGGATTTACCAACCACGTCTGCTGGGAGTTTGTTCCAAACATCTACTACTCTTTTAGTAAAATAATATTTTCTCACGTGGGTTCTGATCTTTCCCCCAACTAACCTCAGATTGTGCCCCCTTGTTCTTGGGTTCACTTTCCTATTAAAAACACTTGCCTCCTGAACCTTATTTAACCTTTCTTTCTTTCTTTCTTTCTTTCTTTCTTTCTTTCTTTCGTTCTTCCTTCCTTCCTTCCTTCCTTCCTTTTCTGTTTCACCTTTTCCGATAACAGCTGCAGACCAAAATAAGTTTCCCCCCCGAAACTTATTTAACTATTTAACATATTTAAACGTTTCGATCATGTCCCCCCTTTCCCTTTTGTCCTCCAGAGTCCAGACTATACAGATGGAGTTCATGAAGTCTTTCCTGATAAGTTTTATGCATAAGACCTTCCACCATTTTTGTAGTCCGTCTTTGGACCTGTTCAATTTGATCAATCTCTTTTTGTAGGTGAGGTCTCCAGAACTGCAAACTATTGTCCCAGTGGAGAATTGGGTGGCGGGGCAAAAGGTTAACTTCTTCCTAGAGGGGGCGTAACAGAAAATAATTGAGAAACACTGACGTAAGCAGACCTCCACCTGTGAGTAAAAAATTAGTTTAAATTCACTGTAATTAAAATAGAACCAAATTTCCTGCTTTATATTACACGAACCAGGACTGCAAATGACGGAATAATGCAGAGGTTGCACAAAAGGAAGAAGAAGGAAGAGCAACGTTGCCTAAAACTGTCAGATAATTCTTTCAGTGAACTATCTCTTTAGAAGATAAGGCAAATAATTTACTTTATCTCTGCTCAGCAGCGAGATTCCTTAATGAGGCTTAGTTACACTTCCGCCTAATTTTCCCCTTCCTTACCAGACTTAACAGCACGGCTGTAAAGGAAGTGTTTTTAATAGGAAAGTGAACACAAGAACAAGGGGACACAATCTGAAGTTAGTTGGGGGAAAGATCAAAAGCAACATGAGAAAATATTATTTTACTGAAAGAGTAGTAGATCCTTGGAACAAACTTCCAGCAGATGTGGTAGATAAATCCACAGTAACTGAATTTAAACATGCCTGGGATAAACATATATCCATCCTAAGATAAAATACAGAAAATAGTATAAAGGCAGACTAGATGGACCATGAGGTCTTTTTCTGCCGTCAGACTTCTATGTTTCTATGTTTCTATGAGTTGCTTTCCTCCCTTTTTCTCCTCTTTGGAACACAACGTTGGACGTTTTAATCTGTTTAATTGACGGCAAAGTCTCAAAAATCTAGTTTCTGCTGTTTGGTAGAAGAATGGCGTGGAGGGCTTGGGAGAACACCCCCCCCCCAGTCCTGCACTCGTAACAGAATACCTTACACTACTAGACTTACAATCCTAGGTTTAGAAAGCTTAGAACTACGTCATCTTAAACACAACCTATGCACAGCCCATAAAGTCATCTGCTACAACGTCCTTCTTGTCAACGACTACTTCAGTTTCAACCACAACAACACACGAGCACATGACAGATAGAAACTTAAAGTAAACCGCTCTAAACTCGACTGCAGGAAATACAACTTTAGTAAGAGAGTTGTTGATGCATGGGACACTATCAGACTCCGTAGCTTCCTCACCAGACCCCCAAACTTTTCCCTTAGACTGTCCACGATTGACCTTTCCTGATTCCTAAGAGGTCAATCTATATCTACTATATCTCTATAAGCTTCATTGTGTATTATTTTGTATTGGACAAAATAAATAAATAAATAAAATAAATAATCAATAATGATCGTTCAAGTCACTCCCACCTGATCACATGGCCGGCAAGCCACTCCTACCCAGTCACATGACCATTAAGCCACACCCACACAATAAGCCACACCCCATAGTGTGACAATAAACATTTTGGCTGACCGTTACTGATTGCACCTTACAGTTCTGGTAGTAATCCTTCACTAATTGCGATGAGAAACAGTGGTGGAGGTAAGTGGAACCTATCCCTGCTCCACAGTGTGTGTGTATTTGTGTGTATGTGTTTTTCAGACGATAAGACAAAAGGGCCAACTGGATTAGATAGAAACAAGAAGGACAACAGCGATGATCAAAGCTCTAGCAGCAGCATATCTACGTTGGGAAAGGAAAAAACAAAAGAAGAACCCCTACTGAGTAAATAATCTACCATGAAGCAAGCATGCCCATTGTTTAAGAAAAAAAAAATAGTTATCGCTATCGCTGATCTCTAAAGAAAGCGTTAGCATTAATTTGGGAGTTAATCTGAAGATTCCTTTCTTTTTTCCCCCTCCATGGAGCGGTTGTTGTGAACTTTAATGAGCTTCCCACCAGTATACGTTAAAAAAAAAGATCTGAAGATTCCATCGTCTATCACCTTACAATGTGACACTTGTCTTTTGGGCAGGAGAGACTCTGGATTTGAAAGCATCTCGCAGCTGGAGAGGAACGATTCTGGAGGACATTGTAAATAACCTCTAAGCCACTTCTGAATTAAACGAATGTTTCCTTTTTCAATTAAATTAAATTTTAAATTAAACGAATGCCTCCTGTTCTCCTGGGCACGGAATATATGAACCAATTAAAAAGAAAAGCACAACACCATACATTTTCTTTGAAAGACCTATGACTTAATGTAAAGTAAATAAAATGAGGACGGTAATCATCTTCTCCTTCTTCTTCTCCTTCTCCTTCTCCTTCTTCTCTTCCTCCTCCTCCTTCTACACCTTCTTTCCCATCTCTTCCTTCTCCTCCTCTTCCCCCACCTCTTCCTCCTCTTCTTCTTTTCCCTCTTCCTCTTCCTCCTCTTCCTCTTCCTCCTCTCCTCCTCCTCCTCCTCCTCCTCTTCTTCTTCTTCTTCTTCTTCTTCTTCTTCTTCATCTTCTTCTTCTTCTTCTTCCTCCTTCTCCTTTTCCACCTCTTCCTTTTCCTCCTCTTCTTCTTCTTCTTCTTCCTCCTCTTCCTCCTCCTTCTCCTCTTCATCATCATAATCATCATCATCTTCTTCTTCTTCCTCCTCCTCCTCCTCCTCCACCTCCTTTCCCATCTCTTCCTTCCCGTCCTCCTCCCCCACCTCCTCCTCCTCTTCTTCTTTTCCCTCTTCCTCTTCCTCCTCCTCCTCTTCTTCTCCTCCTTCTCCTTCCCCTTCTTCTTCCTCCTCCTCTTCTTCCTCTTCCTCTTCCTCCTTCTCCTCTTCCTCTTCCACCTCTTCCTCTTCCTCCTCTTCTTTGTCTTCCTCCTCTTCCTCTTCCTTCTCCTCTTCATCATCATCATCATAATCATCATCATCTTCTTCCTCATCATCATTATCATCACAATAGTTCAAGGCCACAGTGGAGACCCAAAGAGATGGGCTTGCAAGGCCAATGACGGGGACGTTTCACCTTTAAGCAAATTGTGCACCTGTAACTCGGAGAAATATAGCCGTAGCACTTGAAAAATTACTTCGATGCTACAAGAGCGCCATGAAAATTTATCTTGGAGATGATTTTATTGCATGGTTACACCAGCCAATTAAATCAATAAATCTTGACTGTCAGGGAGCCTGGCCTCGTGCCAGGGAGAAATGAAATGCGCAGGATCGGTAAATAAAAGCTTTCTGACAATTCATTCCAGGAATTATTTAGCAGCAGAGTCCTTAGGTCGGGCTTTGTTAAAGCTTCTTTCTCAGCGCCTTTGTTTATGCGCTTCCAAAAAAAAAAAAGAATAGAATTAAAAATCTTTGGAAGCAAGTTCCTGCTGTCTCCAGCTTTTATCAACAAGCGTTCAGAGAAATGATTAGGTTAACCAACACAGAGGCAATCATTAAAGCCAAGGGAGGATAAGGAGGGAACGAATTATTCCAGCTGATATAACTCACTGAAGAACATAGGCTAATGACACCTTGGATGAACTGTTTTGTCTGCTTTGTTGTTGTTGATCTGAGATGTGGCAAAGATGATTGTGGCCAATTTCCCAAAACGAGAAGACTCTAGATTGAGATAGCTAAAGCGAATAGTGTAAGCTGGAAATGGAATAATAGAATAACAGAGTTGGAAGGGACCTTGGAGGTAATAATAATAATAATAATAATAATAATAATAATAATAATAATAGCAGCAGCAGCAGCAGCAGCAGCAGCAGCAGCAACAAAGTTGGAAGGTACCTTGGAGGTCTTCTAGTCCAACCCCCTGCCTAGGTAGGAAACCCAACCTCTCCTCCTCCTCCTCCTCCTTCTCCTCCTCGCACAGAATAGAATAAAAGAATAGAAAGACTAGAATAATGAAATGGAATGATAGAACATAACAGAACAAAATAGAATAACAGAGTTGGAAGGGACCTTGGAGGTCTTCTAGTCCAACCCCCAGCTTAGGCAGGAAACCCTACACTACTTCAGACATGTTGTGGTTAGCTGTGGCCCAGTTCCTGCCCCAAGGAATGTGACAGTGGATGTGGGGGAGACATCTACATGCCGCAGGCCTGTTTTGCTCCCAGTAGAATCTGACGATGAAGTCTCCTCTGACCAAGGAAGTGTGAGTGACAGGGAAGAGGGGAGTTTGGCAGACAGCCCAGGAAGAGATCAATCATCTGTATCATCCCTGGATTCAGAACAAGAATTAATGACACATCCACACATGTATAGAGTGATGCATAGGAGACAACAACTGAAGGATTATTACAAGAGAAAATGAGGCCACCTGTGGTTGGGTGGGGCTGCTGTACATAGTACTACAGATAAAAGTGCAGCCTGGTGTTTTAGCCTCATGGCAGTTTATCTGATTCATTGTTTCGTCAAGATCGTGGTTTTTTGAGGTTCAGGATTGTGTGTGTGGATTCTCTGGACTTCAGAATTGGACTCAATTTCCCAGTTATTGGGTGAGCAATTGGACTGCATTTAACTTGTGCCTTGTGTGTACCAGAAAATCCCTTTGACATTTAAAAAGGGAGCTGTTTCTGTTTTTCTGTGTATAAAAATTTTGGGTTTTACTTTTATTGTGTGGTGTGTGTCTTCCTGGACTAATTACCCTGTAATTATGGGCGGTTGAGACACGCCGGCAGAACAAGACAGATGGTTATCCAACATCTGCTTAAAAACTTCCAGTGTTGGGGCATTCACAACTTCAGGAGGCAAGCTGTTCCACTGATCAATTGTTCTAGTTGTTGAGAAATTTCTCCTTAGTTCTAAGTTACTTGTCTCCTTGTTTAGTTTCCACCCATTGCTTCATGTTCTACCCTCAGGTGCTTTGGAGAATAGCTTGACTCCTTCTTCTTTGTGGCAACCCCTGAGATATTGGAGCACTGCTATCCGGTCTCCCCTGGTCCTTATTTTCTTGGGACAAAACACTCCGAACGGCCACATTTTTGACACCAAAACTAGAAGGCGAGGTCTGCTGTCCCCCTTTGCTGCAGATGAAGAACAACAGGTGCAATTGGCAAAGACGGATCTGAAATTCCCTTAGCAACAGTCATCAGTTGGTTTATCCCTGGGTATTATAAGCCTTCTCCTCCCATCGATTTGCATCCGTTGCTTTACAGTGTTTGTTGGCAAGCAACTTCCCATTGCAGATAATTCTCTGTCAGCCCATCAAGCACACACGGGGCGATTGCTGTAAAATTAATGGGTTGAAGCTCAGTAAGAGCCGTTTTATTGAGTTCTGCCTTGACAGGCAGACAATGCAACATCCCCCAGCACGAGGGGGCAAAACCTCCTCTCCGTTTTGTAAATGCCAGGCAGAGCCAAACAGGCCTGGGTACAGGGGCGGGCGCGGTCCTCTGCAGGATCTAAGGCAGTGAGGGTGAACCTTTTGATCCTCAGGTGCCAAAAGCACTTGTGCATGGACTATTGTACATGCATAAGTGCCCCATACCATAATTCAGTGTCTGGGAAGGGCAAAAACGGCTTCCCCTGGACCCCGCAGAGGGCTTCTGGAGGCCAGAAATGGCCCATTTCCTGATTTCCAGTTGTTGTGGTTAGCTCTGGCCCAGCTCCTGCCCCAAGGACTGTGGATGTGGGGGAGACATCCACATGCTGCAGGCCTGTTTTGCCCCCGGTAGAATCTGCTGATGAAGGCTCCTGTGACTAAGACGACATGAGTGACAGGGAGGAGGAGAGTGTGGCAGACAGCTCAGAAGGAGATCAATTATCCAGCTCCTCCTTGGATTCAGAACAAGAGTTAATGATACAGCCACGCATGCGGAGAGCGATGCATAGGCAGAGAGAGATTAAAGAAAATGAGGCCACCTGTGGTTGGGTGGGGCTGTGGTCATTAGTGAGGCTGCTATAAATAGCAGCCTGTGGGTTTGGCCATTGTGGAGGATTATCTGATCGTTGTGTTTCGTGACTGCTTTACTGACTTTGACTTTTTGTGTGCTGATTTTTCCCCGCTTTGAAATTAAACCAGAGCAAAGTGTGTTTCACTTTGTGAAAGAAGAAGGACTGTGAATTACCTCACAGCTGCAAGCTAAGTATCAAAGAACTGATAAGGGACTTGTACAAATTACCAGTTTGTTTGGAGACGAGTGCTCTTTGCTATACCAAAAGAGGGCTTGGTTTAAGTGAATTTTCATTATAAAGAACATTGTTTTGAATTTTCAAACGTGTGTCTGAAATTTGTACCTGTGAATTTTTGGGAGGAGTCTACCAGAGAGCCCGACAGAACAATACACTTTTTATAGTAATGCATATTTTTGTGTGCCTTTGTGTAATATATATATGTAGAAATGGCATATATATATATAGAAATAAATAGTATATTTTGGATGTTCAGTAATAGTAAAGGAAATTGTATCTGAGGTGAGGAGAGGCCAGGCACCCTAACCCAAGCCTTTGACGTGAGTGACGTCAAGTTGGCCACCTTTAAGCCAGCCACATGATCGTCAAGCCACTCCCACTTGGTCACATGACTGGCAAGCCACACCCACAGTGTGGTAGTAAAGATAAGCTATGCCCACAGTGTGGTAGTAAAATTTTTTGAAGCCCTTCACTGGGTCAGACAGAATCTGACTTTCTCACCCATGTGGTTTTAAGTCTAGGATAAATCCAAAGTCACAAAAGAGAGCACAGTTTAACATTTCATAAAAATTTTATTTTCCTTTTTTTTTTAAATAATTCAATGCGCCGGCAGTATAATTAATCCCTCTATGAGAGACACAAATGTACCAGTTCAACCAATATTATTTTATACAGAGACGACTGTTTTTGAAAACAACAAACAACATTGAAAATGTTTGTACAGAAAGTATTATTTTTTTAAAAAAATAGAAAAGAAAATGTAAACAGAAATGCATAATTGTGCAACACATTGGAAGTACAAAGTAAACAAGCAGGATACATTTTTTCCCCTTTACATAGAAATAAAACAATCATTAAAAAAACAAAAAGAATGAAGAGGAACTGAAAATTTCAGAACTATACAACATTTCAGTAATTGCTGGACAGGTTAACAGTAACTGCATTTTAATCTGTACAAAAAAAACCATTTTAACTTATACTTAAAACTGTACAAGGAATAACATGCTTGTTTCAAAGACACATTGTGGAATTTGAGAGATAATGCAATGAATGGTCCTTACCCACAAAAGGGGCGATTTTAAATGAACGCAAGCTAAATCACCATGTGGTGTGGGAATGTGTGTTTGGGTCTCCCAATAGTCAAGTATAATTTAAATTTAAGTGATAGATGTAGGAGAAGAGCAGGCAGGGCCTGGAGGTGGAGTGAAGAAAGCAATCAGCCTGGAATCTTTACGTTCCCACAAATGGTCTAAGCCTCCTTGAACTCAGCTGCCTCTTAACTAGCAGTTAACTAGCTATCAGTTGGCTAGATTCTTGTGTCAAGGCATGAGCAATAATTCTGAGCAGAAACTTAACCCGTGGTCCTGAGTCTTCACGCCTGACAGTAAGATGAATAAAGATCTGACTTTGGTTGACGTTGATTTGCAGTTGCAAAAACCTTTTGCAAGACTTTCCCAGGAACTCGATCATGGCCATAGTTCCTTCTAAGCTGAGCAGTGAGCAATCGCTCACTTAAAAATCATCATCAACTCAGAGTTTTCCAAACCTGCCCAGAAGCCGAGAGGGAAAGAGTGAGAGGGAAGGAGAGAGAGAGGAAGAGAGAGAAACAGATAGAAAAAAGAGAGGAAGGAAAAGAGAAAGAAAAAGAATGGGAGTAAGGAAGAGAGAAAGGAAATCAAAATCTAGTTTGAAACTAGCTCAACTATTTAAGTGGCATTTTGATATTGATAGAGTTGCCCTATTATGAGCTCACTGTTATAGACACACAGTACAGTATTTTATTTTGAAATTCTCTGAGGCAAAACAGGGTGGGTTTTTTGTTTGTTTGTTTGTTTATTTATTTATTTATTTATTATTTCTGTGCCGCCCAGTCCTGAAGGGACTGCCGCTCAGACACTATACTTTTCCGCCCACCCCCCCAAAAAATTAGAGGAAACACTGATCATGGCTATCCAAATTATGTGAAATATCGGAAGAGTTGCAACCCAGCACATCTGGAGGACCCTGAATCAGAAAAAGCTGACTCCTACAGTGGATACAGATGTTCGGAATTGCTCAACTAACGTATCTAAACAGGTAAATGCAGGATGCCAATTGAGCCTGGAATGATGTTATGGTTTGTTTGGGGGAAGTTATGGAAAACAGGTGCACGAGTCTTCCGCTGAGCCAGACAAATCCCTAGATCTCTGGAGGAGAAACCGAACAGTTTTTAATTTCACTGGTCTCAATTTATTTTCCTACATCTCAAGACTTTAAAAAAAAATGGGTGAGGGCATTCACGTCGGGTCTAACTCCGTGTTTTGCAACTTTGACAGCTTTAAGATGCATAAAATTGCCAAGTTGGTAGAACCCTGATCTAACGGGATAAGCTCTCATTCCAAAGTCAGTCTAATGTGAACGGCATTTTCCAAGGATTGATCTAACCAGGGTTTGGTTGATGTCAGGGTTTGGCTGAGTCAAACGCCTGGAGGCGAACGATCTAAGTCAATTACAACCTTTCCATGTCATGAAATATCACATTGCTAGCTTGTTGGACATGACCTTGGCTTTTTAATTATTTGTTTTTTGGAAAGGTGTAATTCTGCACTGGACTATTTTCAAATGGGCCACCCTTGGACTCTGGCATGCATTGTGAAGTCAAATATGCTATGCTAAGGAGATTCATTGAGAGGAGAAAAAGTTTGTTTGTGTGTGTTACAGAGAAGTCAGAAGTCTGCCAATATGCTTGTCTGCTTGCAAAAAAAGCCATTGTTAAATCAGTGACTAGGTGTGTTCATCAGGCTAAGCTATGCTTTGAAGAACAAGCCATGATAGCTTTCTTCTACCAGCGACGCCAATAGAAGCCTAGTCTCAAATCAGACAAGATGGCAGTTTTCACCTTCTGTTCTGCCACAACCATGGTCTTGTCACTTGCCAAGGATGTCACTGACTGCTTCATATCTAACCACCAATCACCCACCTTGTTTATAACCTCAATGATTGCATCTTTCGCCCAACCTGTGAATGCAATAGAACTCTCAATTTTACAGAGTCCATTGGCATTCTCAAGTCGTTCTGGATGAATAACTAGTTTCCCTGAAATAGGGTTGGTGGATTGCCAGGCCTCTTTTGCTCTGGACCTCTGCTTATTGGAGTTAGCTGTCCTAGGTTGATGGTAGACAATGATCACTTTGCACAAACATACACATGGATGCAAGGGTGAAATTCAATTTATTTCCCCTAAGGGTTCTGTGGGCGGGGGTTGGTGGGTGTTGTCACGCTGGAAATTGCCAGCCCCCAAAGACATTGGGAAACATCCAGTAGTTAGATAGTTAACTCTGTCTAGTAATGTAGCTCCTCCTGTGTGATGTAACCTGTTTGCTCACATCCTCTCTTCTTGATGAAGAAGGCGGTCTCTAACTTCAGAGATCTCCATTACAGTTCATCTTCTCTAGCTATAAGATGTGCCATCTTGTGTCTCTTCAGACATTTTCTATTTTTATACTTTTCTAATAAAAGTAATTTGTTCATTCGAACATGCTCTGTCTGTACTTCAATAACCATCACCTCCGGAAGGTCCTGGCTCACTCCTCACGGGCTGAGCGCCTTGATAAGGTAAAGGTTCTTCTGATCCCGACAGGTGTAGCAGGGGAAGGAATACTGCAAAATCTCCATTCCCTCCCCACTCCTGGGGGAAAGATATTGCAAAATCTCCATTCCCTCCCCACTCTAGGGGAAGGAATACTACAAAATCTCAATTCCCATTCCACCCTGGAGTCAGCCAGAGGCGGTATCAGCCAGTTCTCCAAACTTTCTCAAAATTTCTGCTATGGGTTCTCCAGAACCGGTCAGAACTTGCTGGAATTCACCTTGACATGGATGCCAGTTATCCTGCAAAATTAAGACTCAATCTACCCACAGGAATTGGACGGCATACAATGGGCCTTCTGTGTTCAAACTCCCTTCTTTTCTTTCTCATTCCAAATTAAAACCCAGCCTCAACTTTGCAAGAAAAAAGGAAAAATCAAAATGGATCGAACTATCGAAATAGTTGTTGCTTAACTGATGACCAAAAAGTAGCTTTCAAAAACTCAGCTCCGCCACAGGTTTAGCTGGAAATTGTTGATAGGTCATTAAAAACAGAAATATTAAGCTGTGTGAATGCAGTATCTGAAGAGGAAATCATATTCACCCTGGCCCTTAAAACATTTCCTAAATCACAGCCTGTTTGGTCATATAGAGAGAAACATAGTCTACAGTCCATAAAAACGTTTGCAAGAATGAATGTTTTGGTCTTTAAGAAGCCACAATCTCCGTTGATCGAGTCAACTCCTTCGATCAGAATAATTTCTACAAGGCACGCAAAGCAGCATTTGCATTCCAAGATCTCTTCACGAAACAAAGAAAATTTAAAAACAGCCAAACAAACCCTTTAGTTTAGCCTGAATCAATGTCTTACATGTCTGCATGTACCCCCAAAAAACCAGTGTTTAAAACCATCCCCCATTCCCTCAGATGTTAGACATCGCCATATTTTTCTAATTTCTTAGCCTGTCTAAGAACTTAGCTTATTCAACTCTGGCTATTGTCCAACTCGCCCAAGCACTTTGATATCACTCCTTAATTCACCAATTATTTCTTTCGCAAAGAGCTCCTTGTTTAATTGGCATGGTCCTACAGACCAATATTGTGCATGCTAATAAAACTTGGGGCTTTCGCCTTCACTCTGGAATGGCTAGCAAAGAGGAGGAACCTCCATTGTTGACTCCTCCTCCTCCTCCTCCTCCTCTTCTTCTTCTTCTTCCTCTTCCTCCTCCTCCTCCCCCTCCTTCTCTTCCTCCTCCTTCTCCTCCTTTCCCTAGAGATTTTTATTGGCAGACGTTCAAAGCCAATGCTCATTACCGTGACGGATTTACACTCCCACCATTGATAGAAAATAGCATTCACTCAACGGGGGAGGGGAAAAAAGTATGGGGGAGGGGGAGGTGAAATCCACTTGCTTTAAACAGGCAATAATTCAAACTTGTAACCTTGACCGGTCTTCCCAATGAGGCTTTCAAGAAGATCAACGGGAGCTTTCAACAGAAATCCGGAATATATTTCAAGGCGGGCAACTTCCTCCCACTTTTTAATAGAGCCCAGTTTGGGGGCTTTTAAAAGCTTTCCATTTTTGGCCCAGATCTAATTTTGGTGGATCCACTTCCCTTTTGGGGGCAAATCGGAAGAAGCGATTTTCCAATGGATGCCAGATCATTTCCTGGCTTTGAGTTGGAGGCTGTAGTCAATTCCGAGTTTTCTGTTTCTGACATGGAAAAGAAGATTGAAGTCTTGATGGGTGCCCTTCTCTGTTTTTCCCTTCTTTAGGGGATTTGAAGAAGAGGTGGGATCCTTTTCTACTCTTTCCTGAAGAATCCTGGATGATTTCTTTGTCTTGGGCTGAAGTTAATTCTAAGAAGAAGGAGGAGGAGGAGGAGGCTTAGAGAAATAAGCAGAGGTCTCATGACCTTAATAGATCTGGAAAGTAGTTGACTTATTCCATGTTGACGGAATGAATCGCATGGATGCAGAACAAAATAAGGAGAAAATAAGGAGGAAAAGGAGATAAGATAAGAAGAAAAAATAGATAAGAAATTTGAGAGACGATGAGGTCCTCATCAAAGATATGAAGCAATTCCTGGAATCAAATGGGAAATTAAATCTAGGTTCAGTTTCCAATTTGGGAGCTCAAGAGGACTCAAGCAAAGGAGATGTTTAGATGAAGCTAGTAAAGGAATCAACAGCAGATGCTGCATTCTCAATCCTTCTCGTCACCCCAAAAGCCACAAATTTGAAAGAAACCCTATGTGAGATTATCTCTAGAGATTCCCAGTCATCCAGGTCATGGATGAAGAAGTTCTGAAGAAGCTTCTTGGATGAGAAGTGAAACATCTTCAAGGGAAAAAAAAGGAAGTCTGATTGCCTCTTGCAAAAGCACCTTTGGGTCTCCATGGGAATCTATTCTTCTATGCAGAATCTCTCTACCATGGTCAAGACCATCAAATTCTGGCCATAATCTTTATAAGACCAACCAAATGTTGCCAAGAGTACCTTCTAATTTTGAATGACAGTAATTATAGCATGGAATAAAATACGTCAGTGGGTCCCTACTGGCATTCTGGACTGTACCATTAGGAACCCACCACTGGTGTAGAGTCTCCTGCTCAGGCAGCGGAGTTGGACTAGATGACCTACAAGGTCCCTTCCAACTCCGTTAATCTGAATATTGTGGGGGACCTGTGCCATTTGCAAAGATAAAATAAAATAAATGAAAACGACATTAGCTAATATCCAGGTTAAAAAGAAAAAAAGCAATTGATGCAATAGAGTCTACCCAAAAAAGCAATTGATGCAATAGAGTCTACCCAAAAAAGCAATTGATGCAATAGAGTCTACCCAAAAAAGCAATTGATGCAATAGAGTCTACCCAAAAAAGCAATTGATGCAATAGAGTCTACCTAAAACCAAGCTTAACTGAATTCCAGGATTTTTACTCGCAGGGAAAGGATTGGGCTTGTTCTAAACCAAACGGGCACCAGTCCAAATGGATAAAGCTTATAAATTAAATGATACAATAACTCTGTAAGGCTTACCAAGGCTTACTTATTGTTTTGAGAAGACAAAAAATATATATTTTGAAGTTCAAGGCGGTCTGTAATGGAAGCTGACTCTGATCTTAAAGGCTTTCTTCCCCTTATCCCTTGGGTTTTGGTTTCTTTTCTTTTTGTCTCTTTGGCACGATAAAAGAAATACACCCTGCAGCTGTTAAAGGGATTTCAATCTTGTCTTCCTTCTAATATCTCGGGTTTTAGCCCTAGCGTTGGAAACATAGGTAGAGGCAGAACAACTGGCAAAAATCCTGTTTGAAAGCTCCTGGTAGGGATAACAACTGCTCTGTGCCTCCTCTGGATGACCCACAGTGGGGAAAATACGATGGTGATTTAGTATTTCTTCAACACACACACACATTGCCCTCCGCCCTGGGAAAACCCTTCATCTCACGGCCCCTCCATCTGTCGCTGTCAGCCAAAAGATCTCTTCCTGAAGAAAGTTAATGCTAAATTCTCGAATTTGCTTCTGTCTTGTGTTTTGGGGGAAAAGCCTTGCCAGACGAAGAGTTCTGAAGCATTCGAAAGCTCCCAAACCTTCTCCATGACAGGTTGGTGCTCCTATTAAAGGCATTGCCCTCATGCAGATAGAAGCATGATGACCTACAGCAGTGATGGTGAACTTTTCCTCCCCCCCCCCCCCGGTGCTGAAACATTGGCGCGCGCACTACCATGCATGAGCAAATGCTCACACATATCTCAATGCCTGGGTGGGCAAAAACAGCTTCTCCCACCCCAGAGGAATCCCTCTGGAGGCTGGAAAAGGACTGTTTCCCAACTTCTGGTGGGCCTAGTAGGCTTGTGTTTTGCCCTCCCCAAGCTCCAAAGTCTTCCTTGGAGCCAGGGGAGGGTAAAAACGTCCTCCCCTGTCCCCCTGGAGGCTCTCTGGAAGCCAAAAATGCCCTCCTAGAGCCTCTGTGAGCCAAAAATAAGCTGGCCGGCACACACATGCACATTGGAGCTGAGCTAGGGCAACGGCTCACGTGCCAGCTGATGTGGCTTCCATGTGCCACCCATGCCACAGGTTTGCCATCACTGGCCTACAGGGTCCCTTCCAACTCTGTTAATCTGAATATTGTGGAGGACCTGTGCTGTTTTCCAAAAAAAAAAAAAAAATCTAATGTTTTTTTTTTAATGAAAACGACATTAACCAATATATAGTTTTGGGCTGCTGGGGGTGTCACACCAAAGCCATCATTTTGAATTGGAGACTTTGGCCTGACACAAACAGAAAAGTACTGTGGGAATTGGGGAGGGCTGGTTGCATGAGAGGAAAAGATACTAGCCACAACAAATTCCTTCCAGAAGATTCAAGGGAATCCCTTCATTTTTGCCGGCGCTGCTTTGAATCCCAGCGAGGGGAGCCTTAGGGGAATCCCCGCACTTTGGCTGGCAGGGGATTCCCAGTGGCGCAAGGCAAAAGGGGTGACTTTTGGGATGAGGTTGCACGCATTACTTGCTTTTACATTGATTCCTATGGGGAAAATTGCTTTGTCTTACGAACTTTTCTACTTACGAACCTGGTCACGGAACGAATTAAGTTCGTAAGACGAGGTATCACTGTACTTGAGTTTTCTCAGTAGGCTTGGATACGGGGCCATCTTAAATGAGAACCCTCCAGATTTGTGGTCTCAACCTTGGCAACTTTAAGACCTCTGGCCTTCAATTCCCAGAATCTCCCAGCCAACACATGTTGGGCTACAGTGAAACCTTGCTTTCAGAAAATGATTTAGCAGACAAGACTCTGGATACGAAATATGTTTTGTTTAGACACCCCTCTGAAACAGCTCGCAAGCCCACCCTTTGCCAAGAAGTCTAGAGGAGACAATTTCAACCTATCTTTGAGCCATGACAATATCCTTATGCAAATGAGGCAATGAGGGTCAACGCATGTCATTTGCATAACATTGCAGCTTCACTCACGTAAGGACAATCTTCCCACAGTTGGCCTCATTTCCATCCTGAAATCCGTTGCTGCGGTAATTACGGTTGCATCTAATGGACATCCTCCACTCACAAATGGGTCAATTAAATAAGATTACCTTGCACCGTAGTTAAATCTAATTCGTGGAGATGCCCCACATATTTAAAATAACAAAAAAAAATCATCCTTAATTTTTTTTAGATTAGAGAGAGAGAGAGAAAGAGAGAGAGATAAGGATGAGTCCTACAGGATTGTTGGATACCTTTTTCATTTTAAAAGATTTCCATGGCTGCAAAATAGATTTTAAAAGGGCATGGTTGTAGTCCCTCAACAATGGAGATTCACAAAGCAGAATTACAAAACGTTGGCAGCTTACTGGCCTTTCTGTAGAGATCTCCCAAAGTCTTTTGTCATACATGTGTATGTGCGTGTCGGGATCTATGGAAGCATGGAAATGCTTGACGTGACCCTCGTATAAGGACCACACGTCTCCGATTGTAACAACGACCTTCTTGTCAAGTAACACGTCAGGGCTAAGATGAGAATAGGGATGGTTTGTCTCAGAAGAACAACATTGGGTTGGGAAGGAGGTGTTCCTCTACATTGATTGGCAGGCATGAGAACTTTCGGAACGGGCCCCTCAAAATGTTCTTAACCCTTTTCTCCCCAGATATACTTCTGGGTCAAAGTGCAATACTGCAGGGAACGACCATTCTGTAGGTGACAGATGGCACTATTGGCAGGATCTAGAAGTCCGTAGACCGAGGAAATAACCGACGCGGGTTCAACACGAGGAACACGTACCCTGCTTGGAAGCTACATTTTCCATTTATGGCAATTCCACTTCGGACAGATAGAATAGTTCGTGTTTTGTATAAGACAGAAAGAGAGACGGCAAGAAAATTAAACTCTATGGATACGATTACAGGAGGAAGTGGCTGTCCATCGGAGATCACGTGGGTGCCGATGAAGGAAACGGGATGGAGTTGTGACGGGGGAGGCATGGACATCACTACAACAAGTGTGCTTCAGTGCGAAGCCAATGGAGTCCTTGACGAATGTAACGGACCAGGTTGGTCATACTGCTGTGTTGTGTCAATGGACCCATCACCAAGTCCAAGTCTATGAAGAACTCTGGAAAACAGGAAGAAGTGTTATGTTATGTTCATCTACAGAAGTCCCAAAATAAGTGGCATGGAATTTATTGGTTAGCTTTCTATGCTCCCAATTTTCTCCTCTCTCTCTCTCCATCCATTATCCATCTTCCATCTGTCATCTATTTATATATCTGTCATCTATATCTATCTGTCTGTCTGTCTGTCTGTCTGTCTGTCTGTCTGTCTGTCTGTCTGTCTGTCTGTCTATCTATCTATCTATCTATCTATCTATCTATCTATCTATCTACAGTATCTATCTATCTATCTATCTATCTATCTATCTATCTATCTATCTATCTATCTATCTATCTATCTATCTATCTATCTATCTATCTATCTATAACTGAAGCTTATAACTTCAGCCTGATGATGGTGAATGTGATTTCACTGAAACGTCACATAGATACTCAAAATATTACACGGGGTAAAACCCGAACTCAGAACAATCTACATACATGTACCCGTGAAAATCTATGAAAACAACTACCTACATACCTACCTACCTACCTACCATATCTATCTATCTATCTATCTATCTATCTATCTATCTATCTATCTATCTATCTATCTATCTATCTATCTATCTATCTACCTACCTACCTACCTATTCCTACCGTGGGGGCCAGTGTTCTCTCTAATTTTTTTGGGGGGTGAGCGGAAAAGTATAGTGTCTGAGCGGCAGTCCCTTCAGGACTGGGCGGCACAGAAATAATAATAAAATTTCCCTCTCGGCTTCTGGGCAGGTTTGGAAAACTCTGAGTTGATGATGATTTTTAAGTGAGCGATTGCTCACTGCTCAGCTTAGAGGGAACTATGGTGGGGGCAGCAGTGTCCATCCATCCATCCATCCATCCATCCATCCATCCATCCATCCATCCATCCATCTATCATCTATTGGTCTATTGCTATCTATTTTTCCATCATGTGCCCACCTTCCTATTATCTGTCTATCTGTCTGTCTGTCTATCCCTTCTGTGGGGGCAGCAGCCAATCACTGACTCCCCCCACTTTGGTGAAGAGTAAATGATTAAGGCATTTATGGGTAACCATGACTGCTTTACCACCAAGAGTAACAAAGGGGATCAGCGAACCAGCATCTTCTATTAACCTGCAAGATAAGAGATGCTGCCTCTACTCATTATCCAAGCAGAGGGAGGGGATACCTTTGTTTTCTTTCGTCAGTTTGTCGGCCATGTCCCAATGTTCATAGCTCCGCAAGACGTTGTTGGTGATGTTGACGTGACTGGCGGCCATGTGGTGGATCCGTTGGGGGATGCTGACAGTGCCCACCGAAGAGGAGCCCGTCGTGCTCGTGGTGCTTCCAAGGCTGCTGATGGGCGAGGGGCTCAGAGACATAGGGGAGGGGGTTTCTGTGCTCCTGGGAAAAGGATATTTATTTATTTATCTATTGGATTTGTATTTGTATGCCGCCCCTCTCTGGAGACTCGGGGTGGCTAACAGCAATAATAAAACAATGTACAATAATAATCCAATAAATACTAAAAAAGATTAAAAACCCATTAATATCAAAAACCAAACATACATACAGACATGCCATACATGAAATTGTAAAGGCCCAGGGGGAAAGAGCATCTCAATTCCCCCATGCCTGGCGGCAGAGGTGGCTTTTAAGAAGCTTACGAAAGGCAATGAGGGTGGGGGCAATTCTAATCTCTGGGGGGAGTTGGTTCCAGAGGGCCGGGGCCGCCACAGAGAAGGCTCTTCCCCTGGGTCCCGCCAAGCGGCATTGTTTTGTTGACGTGACCCGGAGAAGGCCCATTCTGTGGGACCTAACTGCTCACTGGGATTCGTGCAGCAGAAGGTATTCTCTGAGATAATCTGGTCTGGTGCCATGAAGGGCTTTATAGGTCATAACCAACACTTTGAATTGTGACCGGAAACTGATCGGCAACCAATGCAGATAAAGACCTGGTTGGTTTGATTTCTTTTCTTTTTAAAAAACTTTATTTAGAGTTTCCAATATAATAAAAAGAAAAAAAACATATACATATGCAGATCATGACCCATTTCTGAATCAAATTTGATTAGTTACTTTCATCAGTAAAGAAATAAAACGAATTTAACTTATTAAACTTTAGTATTTGTATGTTTCATCTGTTATTATCCAAATATGTTTTGATCTCTCGTCATCTGTTTACATTTTCCTCTTCTCAATCCAGTTGTACCATTTATCCCAAAGTTTGTTTTTTCATCTGCTTTCATGCCTTTGATATCTCTTGTCATCTTGTCCATCTCTGCGCATCTATAGATTTTTTTCTATTATTTGCTTTTCTGACGGGATTTCTTGGCTTTTCCAGTTTTGGGCATACGTAATTCTTGTAGCAGTTGGTTGGTTTGATTTCTATCGCACCTCTGGTTGTGAATCCAGCCAGCTCGATCAAACAAGTCTAAGCGGAGAGTCCTTACATCAGGCCGAAGCTATCATTTGGAGTTCGAGATTTTGGCCTGCCACAGTAGAACATTATAATGGTCATTTCCTAGTGCGACCAGAACAATCTAGAATTGAACACACTCAAAACCATAGAAATGGTGGTAGTAACCCCCCATCCCTCCACCTCTCATAATACTAGACAACACAGTATCAACAGTAGAGACCTTCAAATTCCTAGGTTCTATCATATCTCAAGACCTAAAATGGTCACCTAACATCAAAAACGTCATCAAAAAAGCACAACAAAGAATGTTCTTTCTGCACCAACTCAGGAAGCTCAAACTGTCCAAGGAGCTGCTGATACGGTTCTACCGAGGAATCATTGAGTCTGTCATCTGCACCTCTATCACTGTCTGGTTTGGTTCTTCAACCCAACAAGACCGACATAGACTTCAGAGGAGAATCAGAATTTCAGAAAATAACAATTGCTGCCAACCTGCTTCCATTGAGGACCTGTATATTGCAGGAGTAAAAAAAAAGGCTGTGAAAATATTGACTGACCTCTCGCATCCTGGACATAAAGTGTTTCAACTCCTACCCTCAAAACGTCTCTACAACTAGTCCAAGACAACTAGTCACAAGAACGCCATCATTCTGCTAAAGAAATAATTCCTTCACTACTGTCAAACTATTCACTAAATCTGCACTACTATTACTACTAGTTTTTTCATAACCATTCCTATCACCCATTTCCTCCCACCAATGACTATATGATTGTAACTTGTTGCTTGTATCCTTAAGATTTTTATTAATATTGATTGTTTCCTCACTGTTTATGTGACCCCTATGACAATCATTAAGTGTTGTACCTCCTGATTCTTGACAAATGTATCTTTTTCTATTATGTACACTGAGAGCATCTGCCCCAAAGACAAATTCCTTGTGTGTCCAATCACACTTGGCGAATAAAGAATTCTATTCTATTCTATAATGTTCTGTTCTGTTCTATTGTATTCTCGACAAATGTATATTTTATTTTATGTACACTGAGAGCATCTGCCCCAAAGACAAATTCCTTGTGTGTCCAATCACACTTGGCCAATAAAGAATTCTATTCTATTCTATAATGTTCAGTTCTGTTCTATTCTATTCTATTCTATTCTTGACAAATGTATATTTTATGTTATGTAAACTGAGAGCATCTGCACCAAAGACAAATTCCTTGTGTGTCCAACACACTTGGCCAATAAAGAATTCTATCTACCTACTCGGGGAGAAGCATTCTTCTTACTCAGCATAGTTTCAAGATGTCCTCAGCACCTTTTAAACAAATAAATGTGCAATTGCTCTCAATTCCTATCTTTTAGCTCCAAAGTGATTTAGGGGCAGTGTTCCAAAGAGAAATCTTTGATTAACTGCTGTCTTCAGTCGGATTTGTTTACTCGCTATGGTTGGTTGACTAATAAACATCAAAGCGAAGTAGGACAAACTAAAACGATTCGGGGGTTTCCCCCTCCACTTAAAAGTCTTTCAAATTTCCCTTCACGCTGCGAAGATTATTTTCAGGCTGTTAAATTAAAAAAGAATCCAGCTAGGCAATATGCTCTTAGATCCCCTAAGATTCCCTACGGAAGCCAATCGTGAGCCCAAAGGCTGTATCGAATTTGCATATTTTATTAACATTATTCCATTGTGCTTGACAATTAATCTGCTGGATATTGTGACAAGTGCAATTCCTGTCAGCCATTTCATTTCATTTCATTTTTTTCAGATTGAATAGTTAGCATCTGTCTCTTGCTAATGTTAACCCCCTCCCCAATTTTTTTTGGAATGCAACAGTCTACTTCAGAAAGCTGGTGTGAAATCTGATAGGATTAATGTCAAACTATGATGAAGATAGAATAGAATAGAATAGAGTAAAGTGGAGTGGAGTGGAGTAGAGAAGAGAAGAGTAGAATAGAATAGAATAGAATAGAATAGAAGAATAGAATTCTTTATTATGATTGGACACACAAGGAATTTGTCTTTGGTGCAAATAGATAGAAACAGGGAAAGACCACATGGTCCATCTAGTCTGTTCTTATACTATTTCCTAGAATAAAATAGAATAACAGAGTTGGAAGGGACCTCAGAGGTCTTCTAGTCCAACCCCTTGCAGGAAACCCTACACCATTGGAGACAAATGGTTACCCAACATCTTAAAAATGTCCAGCGTTGGAACACCCACAACTTCTGGAGGCAAGATGTTCCACTGATCAATTGCTGGAACTATCAGAAATTTTCTCCTTAGTTCTAAGTTGCTTCTCTCCTTGTTTAGTGTCCACCCATTGCTTCTTGTCCTACCCTCAGGTGCTTTGGAGAATAGCTGGACTCCCTCTTCTTTGTGGTGACCCCTGAGATACTGGAAGACTGCTATCATGTCTCCCCTGGTCCTTCTATTTGTTACATAGAAACATAGAAGATTGACGGCAGAAAAAGATCTCATGATCTGCCCTACCCTACTTCCTGTATACTGGAAGACCGCTATCATGTCTCCCCTGGTCCTCCTTTTCATTAAACTAACCATGCCCAGTTCCTGCAATCATTCTTTGTATGTTTTAGCCTCCAGTCCCCTAATCATCTTTGTTGCTCTTCTCTGCAATTTTTCTAGAGTCTCAACATCCTTTTTGCATCATGGCAACCAAAACTGAATGCAGTATTCCAAGTGTGGCCTTACCAAGGCTTTATAAACTGATATTAACATTTCATGTGATCTTGATTCTATCCCTCTGTTAATATAGATGATGAGGATGGACAGTGAAGAAAGACAGCAGGACAGAAGGGGTCAAAATATTCATGCTAATCACGTAGCATGTAGTCTCTTCTCTAAAGTATCCATGATTTTTTCAGTCTAGCTTAGTATCAATATATGGAGTTGGCATTTAATCTGTACCAACTCAGTTCGAGTTTTAATTGGCCAATTCAGCAAAGAGTTAAAAATAGCAGTACGTTGGGACCTGTTAATAGGTCTCATTTTGTTCCATTGACTATTGACCATGGTGATGATTATTGGTAGGATGTTCTTCCATCTACCACTTTTGGGTAGTATCACAAACGTTGCTTCCCCACTGAAACTGGTACCACAGGTTGATGTGAGGTGAGGAGGAGACTGAAGTCACTTGTCTCTTGTGGGTGTTGGTCTAAACTTGACTGTAAAAAATATGACTTCAGTAACCGAGTTGTCGAAGCATGGAACTCATTACCGGACTCCATAGCGTCATCCCCAAACCCCCAACACTTTACCCTTAGATTATCTATGGTTGACCTATCCAGATTCCTAAGAGGTCAGTAAGGGGCAAGTACAAGTGCCCTAGAGTGCCTTCCATCCCCTGTCCTATTGCTCTCCTGTATCTCCTATACCTTTCTTCTATTCCTATATCTCTTCTTCTATTCTTTCATTGATAAGTTCTATTCCTATATCTTATTTTCTATTCTTTCTTAGATATATTTTACTATGAGTATCTCCTCTATAACCTTCATCATGTATTTTACTATGTGTATATAGATATATACATATATACGTCACATGTTTTTTTTTGCTGAATTTGAAAATTAAGGGAGACTAGGATAGATCTATTTCAGCCTTATTTTGGCCTCATCAGCTAGCCATACCCACTGGGACTTGAACCTACAACCTTTGCCTTGTAAGGCAGAGAATTATCCTCTAGGCTACAGTATCCAATCCCTTCAGCTATATATATATATACCCACTAAAACTCTCACTGTGTATTGGACAAAATAAATAAAAAATAAATAAAATAAATAAATGACTGGAGAGATCATGATTCAAGGCTACCTATAGCCAGGAAACAAAGTGATGTTTCCTTCCTTCCTTCCTTCCTTCCTTCCTTCCTTCCTTCCTTCCTTCCTTCCTTCCTTCCTTATTCTTCTTTTTCCCTTCCCTTTCCTTCTTTCCTTCCTTCTTTTCCTCCCTCCCTTGTTTCATTTTATTCTTCTTTCTTACCTTCCCCTTCCTTCCTTCTCTCCCTCCCTCCCTCCTTCCTTCCTCCTTCTTTCTTTCCTGTCTTTACCTCATTTAGGAAACAGCCTGAATTATTGACTAATAATTGATGGGGAGAAAAATACAATTTTTCTATAATAGCTTAGCCCCTTTCTCTATAAACTGTTCTTAATCCCTCTTCCTGGGTGGTAGAAGGCATCACATACAGCATTAATCCTACACTTCTGCAGGCATTCTCAGGGCTTTTAAATTCTTTGGCATCAAATCACCAGGATAGTGTTTTCTATGAAGTTATCTTCACAGAAAACACTTCGCAGTTACCTACATGGTGCTCACTAATCCTCCCACGTGTGTTTTCTTTTAAACACCAACAATTAGGAAAACACCTGCCAGCTCAGAGTACTATGGGATAGCTGCCCCTAAGCGGAATTTTACATTCAAGCCAGACTTCAGTAACCCTTTAAAAAAGCATTTGAAGCTGATCAAAATTCCAAAAAATTCATATAATGTGAATTTGATTTCAGAGGTACTTGATTTATCCACTGGATAGAGGGATAGCATCAAGATCATGTGAAGTGTTAATGAGCCATTTTATAATGTCTTGGTAAAGCCACACTTGGAATACGACATCCAATTTCGGTTGCCATGATGTAAAAAAGATGTTGAGACCAATAGTGGACTTCATTTACCTTTGTTGCACAAGTCAAAAAGAGGGCAGTGAAAATATTGACTGACCCCTCGCATCCTGGACATAAACTGTTTCAACTCCTGCCCTCAAAACGTCGCTCCAGAGCACTGCACACCAAGACAACAAGATACAAAAACAGTTTTTTCCCAAACATCATCAAAAAAGCACAACAAAGGATGTTCTTTCTGCGCCAACTCAGGAAGCTCAAACTGCCCAAGGAGCTGCTGATACGGTTCTGCAGAGGAATCATTGAGTCTGTCATCTGCACCTCTATCACTGTCTGGTTTGGTTCTGCAACCCAACAGGACCAACACAGATTTCAGAGGAGAATCAGAACTTCAGAAAAAAACAATTGCTGCCCACCTGCCTTCCATTGAGGACATGGAGATTGCAGGAGTAAAAAAAAAGGCTGTGAAAATATTGACTGACCTCTTGCATCCTGGACATAAAGTGTTTCAACTCCTACCCTCAAAACGTTGCTAAAGAGCACTGCACACCAAGACAACTAGACACAAGAATGCCATCACTCTGCTAAACAAATAATTCCCTCAACACTGTCAAACTATTTACTAAGACTGCACTACTATTACTACTAGTTTTTCTCATCATTCCTATCACCCATTTCCTCCTATTTAGGACTGTATGACTGTAACTTGTTGCTTGGATCCTTAAGATTTTTATTAATATTGATTGTTTCTTCATTGCTTATTTGACCCTTATGGCGATCATTAAGTGTCGTACCTCGTGATTCTTGACAAACGTATCTTTTTCTTTTATATACACTGAGAGCATATGCACCAAGACAAATTCCGTGTGTGTCCAATCATGCTTGGCCAATAAAGGATGAGAAAGGAAATAAGAGGGAGGGAGGGAAGCAGTTAAGGAAGGAGTGAAGGAAGGAAGGAAGGAAGGAAGGAAGGAAGGAAGGGGAAGGTAAGAAAGAATAAAATGAAAGAAGGGAGGGAGGAAAAGAAGGAAGGAAGGAAGGAAAGAAGGAACGGGAAGGAAAAAGAGAAGGAAGGAAGCAAGGAAGGAGAAGATAATAAGTGCAATAGCACTTAGATATATTTATTTTATTTATTTATTTATTCGATTTTTATGCCGCCCTTCTCCTTAGAGTCAGGGCGGCTTACAACATGTTAGCAATAGCACTTTTTCACAGAGCCAGCCTATTGCCCCCACCATCCGGGTCTTCATTTGACCCACCACGGAAGGATGGAAGGCTGAGTCAACCTTGAGCCGGTGATGAGATTTGAACCGCTGACCTTCAGATCTACAGTCAGCTTCAGTGGCCTGCAGTACAGCATATATACAGTGTTCCCTCGATTTCCGCGGGAGATGTGTTCCGAGACCGCCCGCAAAAGTCGAATTTCCGCGAAGTAGAGATGAGGAAGTAAATACACTATTTTTGGCTATGAACAGTATCACAAACCTTCCCTTAAGCACTTTAAACCCCTAAATTGCAATTTCCCATTCCCTTAGCAACCATTCAGAATATTACTCACCCTGTTTATTTATTAAAGTTTATTAAAAAAAACATTTATTAAAGGCAAACAAAAGTTTGGCAATGACATATGATGTCATCGGGTGGGAAAAAACCGTGGTATAAGGAAAAAAAACCATGAAGTATTTTTTAATTAATATTTTTGAAAAACCGTGGTATAGACTTTTCGCGAAGTTTGAACCCGCGAAAATCGAGGGAACACTGTACCACTTTATTGACCATGTTTTCCAGCCCTCTCTAAGCGGTTTATAGAGTCAGCCTTTTGCCCCCAACAATCTGGGTCCTCATTTGACCCACCTTGGAAGGATGGAAGGTTGAGTCCAACCTTAAGCCTGGTGAGATTTGGACTGTCAAATTTGCAAGCAGCCAGCAGGAGGAGCCTGCAGTATTGCACTCTAAGCACTGCACCATGGCAGCTGTGTTGCGTTCCACTTCGGGAGATGAAACATCTCAGTCAACACGCAAGGTCGCTCTGCACCAGGTCCATATAATCTCAAGAGTTCTGATGGAGCAACGTCTTCATCCTCCTCACCTGCTTTCCCCACGAGGCATCCTTGGCCCAGGGTTCAAGGGAACGCCATCAAGGATGGAAAACAAGTCGTCCTTCGTACCTTACCGTGGTTCCCTTCTCTGTCTGTATCAATGCCTGCCCTGCATGATGGATGACTCTGTTGTGACAACGCCTCCTATTCTTTATGGTCGGAGACACAACTCCTGGTGGCACGTTATTCATGGTAGACAGGCTGCGTTCAGCTCGGGTGATCTCAACACGCGCCTGACAATAAGTGCAAGTGGCACAGCATCCAAATGTCTATGCGGTTAATAAAATCGAGCTTCAGGTGTTGAAATCAGCGACCTTTGCACTGAATTAGAGCAGATGTTAGATGCTCTTCTTTGAGTTCCATAATGCTTCCAGTTTAGTAACACCGGTTATCGCATATCCATTCAACAACGGTTGGCTTTGATTACTGAACAAATCACCATTGGTGGGGAAATAGAGACATTAAATTTGATCTTAAGCTTTTCTTAGAAAAAATAGCCAGTGGAACAGCTTGCCTCCAGAAGTTGTGAATGTTCCAACTTTGGAAGTTTTTAAGATGATGTTGGATAGCCATTTGTCGGAAATAGTGTAGGGTTTCCTGCCCAAGCAGAGGGTTGGACTAGAAGACCTCCAAGGCCCCTTCCAACTTTGCTGCTGCTGCTGTTGTTGTTATTATTGTTGTTTTTTGTTATTATTATTATTGTATTCACAAAAACAGTAATACACAGCAAACAAGATTTATATGCTGGATTTTGTATCACCATATCACAAGTCAAACACTTCCCAAGCATCACAGAGTTGGCCTTCTCCGGGTCCCATCGACCAAACAATGTTGTTTGGCAGGCCCAAGGGGAAGAGCCTTCTCTGTGGCGGCCCTGGCCCTCTGGAATCAACTCCCCCCGGAGATTAGAACGGCCCCCACCCTCCTTGTCTTTCGCACGTTTCTCAAGACCCAACTTTATCACCAGGCATGGGGGAACTAAACATCTCCCCCAGGCTTTCTTTTATTTTTATGTTTGGTATGTATGTGTTGTATGGTTTTTAATTGTTGGGGGGTTTTATATAATTTTTATTATTAGATTTGTTCCATTGTTACACTGTTTCTTATTACTGTTGTGAGCCGCCCTGAGTCTTCGGAGAGGGGCGGCATACAAATCTAATAAATTGAATTGAATTGAATTGAATCTAGGACAGTGTGATATATTATTATTAATAATAATAATTATAATTTATTATTGTTGTTGTTATTGTTATTGCTATTGTTATTTTGTTGTTGTTATTGTTGTTATTTTGTTGTTGTTATTATTGTTGTTATTGTTGTTATTGTTGTTGTTGTTATTATTATTATTATTATTATTATTATTATTATTATTATTATTTGTTCTACTGGAATGCTGTGGCTCTTTCTAACCAACTTCTTTAGGGTTTTCAATTGGGTTGGAGGAGAATGTGTGATCCATCTCTCTACATAAACCTTCTCAAACCTCAGCCCATGGAACATTAAACCTAATTTAACAACCAATTTTCGTTGACCAAGCAACCTCTTCCCAATATCCCATTTTACAATTCCCCTCCAGGAAGGAAGGATACTTACTTGCCTCCCCAAGGAGAAGGGGCCTGTGAAACTTTGGATGAATTCTGATGAAAAGAGAGAAAGAAAGAGAGATAGAGCTAATGAAGAAGGCATAGAACAGCTTTAGCAAATCAAATAATTGTTTGCATTTTTTAAAATCCAAAGTGTGTGTGTTACCTTTCATAACCCTTGAGCGCAAATATGAATGTTTCACAGAATTAGGTAACTATGGCAATATATTTACACACACAACACAAAGACTTTTGCAAAACACGCATGCACTGGCACACACACATAGTGTGTGTGAGAGTACATGTATGTTTTGCAAAAGTGGCCACGTGAAACATCACTAATAGGGTGGCACTTTCTGTCCTGAGGGACAATTAAACAGAATACACCCCTACATCCCCTTTGTAAAAATTCTGGAGCCAAACTTTGTGGTGGAGGCCTTAAAGTACCGTATTTTTCGGAGAATAAGATGCAACTTTTTCCTCCCTAAAAGAGGTTGATAATTTGGGTGCATCTTATATTCTGAATGTAGCTTTTCCCCCCAGCCCTAACTAGCTGCTAACAATCTTTTCAGCTCTTACCTTGCAGGTTCTTTCATTGTTACTCTGTGCAAAAAATGTTTTCCAAGCTCTAAGTCTTTGCAGGGTTTTTCTCTCCCATTGTTCTAACTTGCTCCAATGTTTCTTTCCAGACCTAACCAGGTGCTAACATTGTTCCCAGCTCTTACTGGCTTGCAAGCTCTTTCACTGTTACTCTCTGCCAAGCTATGTTTTCCAAACCCTGTCTTTGTAGGTTTTTTTATTGCTCTACTTGCTCCAATGTTTCTTTCCAGACCTAACCAGGTGCTAACGATGTTCCCAGCTCTTACCCATTTGCAAGCTCTTTCATTGTTACTCTCTGCAAAGAATGTTTCCAAGCCCTAAGACTTTCCAGGGTTTTTTCCATTATTCTGCTAGCTCCAAATGTTTCTTTTCAGGTGCTAACAATGTTCCCAGCTCTTACTGGCTTGCAAGCTCTTTCATTGTTACTCTCTCTGAATAAAGTTTTTTAAAAAGCCCTAATCAGGGGATACAATAATATGTTGAAGCTGACCATGCTAATGACGCTAGCCAGATGAATACCTGGGAAGCAGATTCTTTTCCCTATTTTCCTCCCCAAAAACTAAGGCGCGTCTTATACTCTGAAAAATACGGTAAGTTTTGGGAGAGAAAAGTATTTTTGCAAAGAAATAAAAATAAAAATAAATCTTGTATCCAAAGTCATCCTTTATTTGTCTTTGGGGAATGATTTCTTTTAAGGGATCTCCACTTCATTCTCTCCTATCCCTCTTCCCTCCCAAACCCTTAATAACAAGGCTTCTGTGTGGTTTCACCCTTTGGTGGCTATATGCGGTAACAAACTGTTGTGTCCCAGCTGCAAAAACACAGTCTCTCTCTCTCCCCCTCCCTCCCTCTCCCCCTCCTTCTCTCTCCCTTTCTGCATTAAAAGCAATTCAATGTCATTCACCTTAAAATATTCCATCAAGGATCTGGAATACTTCATTGCATGATCCTTCTTCAGTTTAAACATCCTCAGATAGAGAAGGGATAAGCAGCGGTAGCTATAGTAATTGGGAAACACAGACAAACACAGACTTTATGATATTTCCCAAAGATATGATCTGCGGGCATCAACCGCAGTAGAAAAGTACATTGGGTTAGTACTGACCTATTTTGAAAATGATTTTTTTTAATTACAAGTGTTTACAAAGAGACAAGAGACAATATAGGGGAAGAAAGAAAGAGAGAAAGAGAGGGAGGGAAGGAAGAAAGGAAGGAAGAAAGAAAGGAAAGAAAAAAGAAAGGGAAAGGAAGGAAAGGAAAGAAGGAAGAAAAGAAAGAAAGAAAGAACAAACAAATGGAAGAAATGAAGGAAGGAATGGAAAAAAGGAAGGAGAAAGAAAGGAAGGGAAAGGAAAGGAAGGAAAGAAGGAAGGAAGGAAAAAAGAAAGAAAGAAGAAAAAAGGAACGAACAAATAAACAAATGGAAGAAAGGAAGGAAGGAATGGAAAAAAGGAAGGAAAGAGAAAGAAAGAAAGAAAGAAAGAAAGAAAGGCAATAAAAGAAAAAAGTTACAAGAGAGCCACATGAATACAGACATTTCTCGACTTACAACCACTTGTTTATAGTTATTTTTAATGACTGAAGTTACCAAAGTGACTTACAACAAGTCCTCACATTTACAACTATTCCAGGTGATCCAAATTTGAGCATTTGGCAACTGCCTTGTATTTACAATGTGCAACATCCAGGGGTCATATATGATCGTAATTCATGACCTTAGCTGGCTTCTGGCAAACAAAGTTAGTGGGAAACCTAGTTACCCACTTACCAACCATGGCTTAACTCAATGAATGTAGTGATTGGCTTAAGAACTGTGAAAGTAACCATTTCCAAGGACTCCCTTGGTCACTGTCCTGCTTAGCAACAGAGATTCTACTCCCAAATCTAGTTGCAAGTAGAGGACTGCTTGTAAGGAAAAGAGTGAGGAAGAGGCAGATGAAGGGAGTCCCAGGGGAGAAGGACAGAGGAGGAAGAGGAGGAAGAAACGGCAAGCAATATCAAGGGAAGCGAGAGAAGGCAGAAGACTCAATTCTGATCTTCTCAACTTTAGTAACAAGACAATTGAGAAAGGAGGACGACGTCTCACCAGAGAACTGCAAGTTTCTTGTCTCCTTCCGTGGCGGAAGACCCCGTGAAGTTCTTAAGTCTCATGGCATACCTTCAAAGAGAGATGGAGGATGAGAGGTTGAACAGGTGACGTCAAGGATCAACGGTGGTACCCACAGACACAACTTAAGGATCTCAGAGTTGTAAGCAAGTGGCAGGGCATCCATGAGCAGCTGCTACATTATTTGATAAACATAGCATGAGAAATACAGTACCTGCAGTCAGTCAGAATAGAGTTGGAAAGGGACCTTGGAGGTCTTCTAGTCCAACCCCCTGCTCAAGCAAGGAGCCCCTGTAGCATTTCAGACAAGAAACCTTCCAATCTGTGAAAAGCGTCCAATGAAGAAGCACCCACCACTTCTGAAGGCAACTTCTTTTCCACTGGTTAATTGTCCTCACTGTTAGGAAGTTTCTCCTCAATTCAATGTTGCTTCTCTCCTTGGTTAGTTTCCATCCATTGCTTCTCATCCTGATCTGTCTGTCTGTCTGTCATGTTTCATCCATCCATCTCTCTCTCTCTCTCTCTCTCTCTCTCTCTCTATCTATCTATCTATCTATCTATCTATCTATCTATCTAATCTATCCATCCATCTATTATCCCTATCTATCTATCTATCTATCTATCTATCTATCTATCTATCTATCTATCTATCTATCTATCATCTATCTATCTATCTATCTATCTATCTATCTATCTATCTATCTATCTATCTATCTATCTAATCTATCCATCCATCTATTATCCCTATCTATCTATCTACCTACCTATCTATCTGTCTATATCTATCATATCCATCCATCCATCCATCCATCAACTCTCCCTATCCCTCTCCCCCCACTCTCTCTCACATTCTCTCTCCCTCCCTGCCTTCCTCCCTCTCTCCCCCTCCCCCCATCTATCACCTTTATCTATCTTCACCCTCACTTCTCTGGAGTCTTTCACTCTCATCTCCCCTACACACTCTGCCTTCTGAAAATCAAATCACCATCCCATAAAAACCATTGTCCTGAGCCTTAATGCAATCTCACAGCGCTTGCATTAAGGATAAGTAATAGAGTTCATTGTTGCATAAGAAAGTTTTAAGGTATTCTGGCAACTTCATTTACCAGGAAAGAGTGGAGTGTAGGTGAATGGCAGTGTGTTGATCACACTAGTGTGCTGTCACACCCCTCACTGTTATGATATGCTGGTTATGGAAGCTCCTTTTGAGCTATGTTGGCTGGGGAATTCTGAGAATATGTATAATCTGTAATTCAAAATAATATGTGATGGGAATGACATAAGAAAAATTAATAAAGAGATTTAAAAAAAATAAAAAAAAATAAAGTTGCCAAGTTTGGAGGGAACTTTCTGCTTGGTGACACTATACAGATATTTTCAGTAAATAAATATACAAACAGTCTTATTGACTATAAATGGGATGCGTTTTTTCTCTTCCCTCTTCCTTTCTGGTCCTATCTAAGCAAATGTTTACATGCTGAAGCCCTTATCTGCCAAAATTCATTCTGGGGCAATTATTTTACGGCTAATTGATAAACTCTAAAAAAGGCAGGATTTATAACCGAGACCTCAACGGCCTCCCTTTAATATTTGGAATGATCAAACTAACCCTTTCCGAGATAAATGTGACAGCCCAGCGCTGAAATTATGATGCTTTAACTGCCATCCACTGCATTTCAATTTTAATTATACGAATATTGCAAATTATACAACACCCTTATTATCCCCTAACAGGGCTAATTTATAAGAACAGGGCCCATCAATTATAAATTTTCCGTGCCGTTCGTAAAATGGCGGAAAGGACTAATTATGATGGCTTCTGACTTGACGATGCCTTGGACTAACCCATTAATCAGGTCAGAATGATTGTTTTTTTTAAAAACCTGCAACGAAGCAACTTCTAATTATATAGAGAATCACAGAAAAGGCACTAACCTGATGAGTTCTACCGTCTCGGAGTACATGGTGTAGGGAGATTTCGCCTCTAATGGATCGCGCTCCATAGCATTCCCACATTCGATGAAGGAGATCGCCGCGTCGGCGTAATACACCGCTTTGCCAAATTTTTCCAGCTGAAAAATTAAAATTCTTTTTAATTTGTTGAAGGCCAAGCAAACGGCGCTTTGGCTGGCCTTCAACACACACGAACACACAACTGATACAAACTTAATGTAAACTCACTGCAGGAAATACGACTTTAGTAACGGAGTAGTTGATGCATGGAATTCACTAGCAGACTCTGTAGTATCATCACCTAACCCCCAAAACTTTATTTTATTTATTTATTTATTTATTAGATTCGTATGCCACCCCTCTCCGAAGACTCGGGGCGGCTAACAACAATAAAAAGACAATGTAAACAAATCTAATATTAAAAATAATCTAAAAACCCCAATTTAAAGAACCAATCATACATACAAGCATACCATGTATAAATTCTATAAGCCTAGGGGAAAGGGAAAATTTCAATTCCCCCATGCCTGACAACAGAGGTGGGTTTTAAGGAGCTTGCAAAAGGCAAGGAGGGTGGGGGCAACTCTGATATCTGGGGGGAGTTGGTTCCAGAGAGTTGGGGCCATCACAGAGAAGGCTCTTCCCCTGGGTCCCACCAGACGACATTGTTTAGTCGATGGGACCCGGAGAAGGCCAACTCTGTGGGACCTAACTGGTCGCTGGGATTCGTGCGGCAGAAGGCGGTCCCGGAGATATTCTGGTCCGATGCCATTAGACTCTCCACTGTCGACCTCTCCTGATTCCTAAGAGGTCAGTAAGGGGTGTGCATAAGTGCACCAGTGTGCCTTCTGTCCCCTGTCCTAATGTTTCTTTTTTAACTAGTATCATGTATATGAATATTATTATACTGTATCT
Organism: Erythrolamprus reginae; assembly: GCF_031021105.1. Lineage (NCBI taxonomy): Eukaryota > Metazoa > Chordata > Lepidosauria > Squamata > Dipsadidae > Erythrolamprus > Erythrolamprus reginae. The sequence goes on from NC_091957.1 coordinate 54,616,571, forward strand.
TTATATACCACCAATATGTACTTGACAAAACAAACAAATAACAAAATTAATAAAAATAAGGCTCACACATACATTTCAATACTCATATGAATTCTCTGCTGAGCCATCCATCCAACCAGGTAGAGTGAAAGGGACACTGAGTCACTTACCAGAGCATCTGCCTTATGTTTGAGTTTTTTGGCTTCTTGCATATAATAATCAGCATTGTGAAGCCTAGGAAGACACAACAACAACAGTCAGAAGAAGCAATGGATGGGATTTTAGCTCTTAGAAACATAGAAACATTGAAGATTGACGGCAGAAAAAAACCCTCCTGGTCCATCTAGTCTACCCTTATAATATTTCCTGTATTTTATCTTAGGATGGATCTATGTTTATCCCAGGCATGTTTACATTCAGTGACTGTGGATTTACCAACCACCTCTGCTGGAAATTTGTGCCAAGCCTCTACTACTCTTTCAGTCAAATAATATTTTCTCACATTGCTTCTGATCTTTCCTCCAACCAACTTCAGATAGTGGCCCCTTGTTCTCGGGTTCACTTTCCTATTAAAAACACTTCCCTCCTGAACCCTATTTAACCCTTGAACCTATTTAAATGTTTCCATCATGTTCCCCCTTTCCCTTCTTGTCCTCCAGACTAGACAGATTGAGTTCATGGAGTCTTTCCTGATAAGTTTTATGCTTAAGACCTTCCACCATTTTTGTAGCCCGTCTTTGCACCCGTTCAATTTGATCCATATCTTTTTGTAGGTGAGGTCTCCAGAACTGGACACAGTATTCCAAATGGGGTCTCAGCAGTGCTCTATACAGTGGGATCACAATCTCCCATGCCATTTTACCATTAAGTCCTCATTTTCCCAGAGTCAAGATATTTAAATGTTTTGATCGTGTCCCCCCTTTCCCTTCTGTCCCCCAGACTGTACAGATTGATTTCATGAAGTCTTTCCTGATAAGTTTTATGCTTAAGAACTTCCACCATTTAATTTTATAATTTTCAATTTTATAACTTAGTACTTAGTTGCTTCTCTCCTTGTTTAGTTTCCACCCATTGCTTCTTGTTCTACCCTCAGGTGCTTTGGAGAATAGCTTGACTCCTTCTTCTTTGCAGCAACCGCTGAGATACTGGAAGACTGCTATCATGTCCCCCCCTGGTTTTTCTTTTCATTAAACTAGCCATGCCCAGTTCCTGCAACCGTTCTTCGTATGTTTTAGCCTCCAATCCCCTAATCATCTTTGTTGCTCTTCTCGGCACTTTTTCTAGAGTCTCAACATCCTTTTTGCATCACTGCATTCTGAGTCTAAAGTATCTCCAAGCAATGCAAAATTGGCTCTAAGCCAATGAAAAAATACGAATACAATCACAACCAATAAGCAACTAACATATCATCAAACGTTATCTTGGGTCTTCTCAATTCAGGATTCCCATTGGCGAAGGTGGCGCTTGCCAACCAGAGATCGTTGTCAAGGTGGCTGGATTCCAGCAAAGGATTCGAAGGCCTGCCGTGTAAATCTTCTACCTGCAGAAAGCAATTTTAATTAGCCGCCTCAGACTTCGTGTCGAGAATACCTTTACACGTCCCGTCATGCAAGCGTGAATTAAAATCCTGCTCCTTGTTGTCTTGGGCTGCATGTCGCTAAGTCAAGCTCAGCAAATTAATTAAGTGCAATCGGCTCAATACCGCTCCCGTGCCCAGTGTCATTATCACCCACTTCTTCCAAGGTGTCAATGTCAGCATGGGTGCCTTGTAGCATCGGTGGGTTATTAAAATCAAAACAGGAGGCAAACAGCAAAAAACCAGCAAAGATTCACAAGTATCCGACGATTAGGCTGGGCGCCAAACGACGGCAAGAGGCCCCGCCACTGGAGAAGATAACTCCTGAATCCTCTGCCCTTTTACAAGCAGGGAAGTTAAAGCACAGATTAAAGATCAGGGCTGTGCAGCCTCTCTTGAATTTTGCATGACCAAGGTCAGCTCGGTCCAAAATACCGTATTTTTCGGAGTATAAGATGCACCTTAGTTTTTGGGGAGGGAAATAGGGGAAAGAATCTGCTTGCCAGATACAGTGGTACCTCTACCTAAGACGGCCTCTACTTACGAACTTTTCTAGATAAGGAGCAGGTGCTCAAGATTTTTTTTTGTCCCTTCTCAAGAACCATTTTCCACTTACAAACCCGAGCCTCCGAAACTGTAACTGGAAAAGGTGGGGAGAAGCCTCCGTGGGGCCTCTCTAGGAATCTCCTGGGAGGAAACAGTGCTGGAAAAGGTGGGGAGAAGCCTCTGTGGGGCCTCCTTAGGAATCTCCTGGGAGGAAACACGGCTGGAAAAGGTGGGGAGAAGCCTCTGTGGGGCCTCTTTAGGAATCTCCTGGGAGGAAACAGGGCCGGAAAAGGCAGGGAGAAGCCTCCGTGGGGCCTCTCTAGGAATCTCCTGGGAGGAAACAGGGCTAGAAAAGGCAGGGAGAAGCCTCCGTGGGGCCTCTCTAGGAATCTCCTGGGAGGAAAAAGGGCCGGAAAAGGTGGGGAGAAGCCTCTGTGGGGCCTCTCTGGGAATCTCCTGGGAGGAAACAGGGCCAGAAAAGGGTGGGAGAAGCCTCCATGGGGCCTCTCTAGCAATCTCCTGGGAGGAAACAGGGCTTCACCCTCCCTGTGGTTTCCCCAATAACACACATTATTTGCTTTTACATTAATTCCTCTGGGAAAAATTGCTTCTTCTTACAAACTTTTCTGCTTAAGAACCTGGTCACGGAACAAATTAAGTTCGTAAGTAGAGGTACATAGAAACATAGAAACATAGAAACATAGAAGTCTGACGGCAGAAAAAGACCTCCTGGTCCATCTAGTCTGCCCTTACACTATTTTCTGTATTTTATCTTAGGATGGATATATGTTTATCCCAGGCATGTTTAAATTCAGTTACTGTGGATTTATCTACCACGTCTGCTGGAAGTTTGTTCCAAGGATCTACTACTCTTTCAGTAAAATAATATTTTCTCATGTTGCTTTTGATCTTTCCCCCAACTAACTTCAGATTGTGTCCCCTTGTTCTTGTGTTCACTTTCCTTTTAAAAACACTTCCCTCCTGGACCTTATTTAACCCTTTAATATATTTAAATGTTTCGATCATGTCCCCCCCTTTTCCTTCTGTCCTCCAGACTATACAGATTGAGTTCATGAAGTCTTTCCTGATACGTTTCCTGATACCACTGTATTCTGATCCGATGTCATGAGTCCGGAAACCAAATGGCTCTAGTATAAGGATGGGAACTGGTCCAAGTGTCATCCCCTAACCCCCAACATTTTACCCTTAAGACTGTCCACGGTTGACCTCTCCAGATTCCTAAGAGGTCAGTAAGGGGTGTACATAAGTGCACTAGAGTTGCTCCCGACCCCTGTCCTATTGTCTCTCCTATATCCCATATATCTTCTCTTCTATCCCTTTATCTTCCTCCCATCCCCTCTTTGATTTATCTTATCCTATACTCTCTCTTCTATTCCTTCTCTAATTTTTTTCCTAGTAGGTATTCTCTACTACCTTCATTGTGTATTGGACATTTAAAAAAAAAAGTGGGGAAGTCACTCCCCAACACTTACACTGATTCCCTTGGAATTGGCGGAAGATTTATTCTCATTCTTCCTGTGTTTGGAGCAGGTATTGGTCAGCAAGGAGTTTTGTAGGGAGTTCTCTTGGTTGAAAGAGCTGCTGTCCATGATGCTATGCCGTGGGACTGCCTCGTCCATCAGGGGAGACAACGGAGGCGGGAAGAGCTTTTCTTCTCTCTTTTTGGTCATTTTTTTCATGGAGTTGCTCCTGTCAAAACCCCCCCCCAAAGCCAGCAGCTTTTAGCAAACACATAGAGGCACAAAAGAGGCTGTACTTCCTGACAATGCCCAGGAAGATAAATCTATCTTAGCGTCTATTGCTGCCCTACTATCGCAGGACCATTGAGATTGTCTGGACATACAGCATAAAGCGGATTTAAAAAAAACCTCTACAGAGAATCATTAATATTGTCGAGGATGTTGTGCAACTTCCTAGAACAGCAAGATGCAAAGATATCGTCCAGGGCTCCAGCTACCACCCCTGGACAATATCTTCGCATCTCGCTGTTCTAGGAAGTTGCACAACGTTCTCGGAGACTCTTCACATCCTGCTTGGAATCTTTTTCAAATGTTGCTTTCTTTTCTTTTTAAAAAAAAAAATTTTTTTTATTAATTTAAAATACATATATACAAATTTACAAAAATATATGATAATTCATAAATTGAAACAAAAACAAAAAACTAACACATACAAACAAACAACAAAAAATGATAGTCCTAGCAATATAGTTATTTACTTATTTAAATACACTAAACAACAATAATAAACATATTATATATTACTTAAATTAAATCAAGACAGAGATTACTTATGGGAACGCCTTCTAGCATCTAGTTAGGTCCCACAGAGTCGGCCTTCTCCAGGTCCCGTCAACTAGACAATGTCGCTTGGCGGGTCCTAGCGGAAGAGCCTTCTCTGTGGGGGCCCCTGGCCCTCTGGAATCGACTCCCCCCGGAGATTCATACTGCCCCAACCCTCCTTGTCTTTTGTAAAAATCTGACAACTTATTTATGCCGCTAGGCTCAGGGTCATAAGACCCCAGCCTCTGGCCATTGAATCTGTGCAATGGTTGCAGTGTACAGTTGAATGAATGGCTTTTAAATGTTTAACTTTTTAGAATATTTTAAAACTAATTATTTATATTCAATGGATTTTGATGTGTTTATATAGTGTATTTTCTATTGATATGTTGTGAGCCCACGGAGAGGGGCGGCATACAAGTCCAATTAATTAATAATTAATTAATTAATTAAAACTTGGACCACACATTTTCTGAATAGTTTTTATCCCAGAGCTATACTCGCACTTAACAAAAGGGTCACCATCAGTGAGCTGTTGGACAGCATTTTTTATTTATTTTATTTTATTTTATTTTATTTTATTTTTATTATTTTATAATTTAATTTAATTTAATTTAATTTAATTTAATTTAATTTAATTTAATTTAATTTAATTTAATTTAATTTAATTATTTTTATTTTTTATTTTTTATTTTATTTATTCATTCATTCATTCATTCATTTATTTAATTTGTATGCCACCCCTCTCCGTAGACCCTTGGGGCAGGTCACAGATCAGTGTGGTGGTATACCAAGGACGCCCTCCTGTATCTCCTTCCCCAGGATAGGAAAAAAATAATCCTACCCTATAAACCTTGGATGTGAATAAAAAGAAAGGAAAAAAAGAAAGAAAATTAAAATTCAAGCCAGATAGAGCCAGCTGACTCTTTAACATGTTAATCCGAACATGGGTTTTTTTTTTAAAAAAAAATTAAAAAAAATTCTTCTTATTATTTTAATTACTGTCCCAGTCCAGTCAATGAAGATTACTTGGATTTTAATCCTTCCCTTAGTCAACTCATATTGCATTCTCCTGCCATTTACTTTTCATGATTATCGACTCCAATTTTCAATAGCAAAATTAAGTCGACAATAATGGATGCCTCCTTCCTTAGTCAATTTAAGTCAGTGTCAAGTTTTTATAGATTTACAATACCTCAAAGGAACATATCAGAGAGAAACAAGCACAAAGAAAGCAACTTGACTTCTCGAAGTCAAGAGAGGAAAACCCGATCGCCTCACCTGGCTGTATTCAATAACGCCCGTCCATTTCTAAGGAAAGCAGCATCCATTCGAGTTATTATTTAATTGTGGCCTTTAGCAAGTAGAAAATAAACCACCAGAAACAATTGCAGTTGCAACTGGAAATGTTCTTATCAGTCCTGAGTTCTTAGAACAGAGTTTCTGAACCTATACAGGTTTTATGGACTTCAACGCCCAGAATTCCCCACTACGCATGGATTCTTGCAGTTGAAGTCCATAAAAAATAAAATTCAGTTTATAATAATTGATATTTGAGGTTGCTCAATCTCAGAAGCTTTTGGATGTGTGGAGTTCAACTCCCAGAATTCTCCTCCCGGCATGAAATCTGAGAGTTAAAGTCCATAAAAATGGACGGTTGAGGTTCTTCAACTTCAGCAGCTTTCTGAGTTGTGGACTTCAACTCCCAGAATTCTCCACCCAGCATGAATTATGGGAGCTGGAGTCCATATAAATGGACTTCAGCCCATAAAAATAGACCATTGGGGTTCATCAACCTAATAAATTTTTAGTTCTGTGGACTTTAACTCCCAGAATTCTCCACCTAGCATGAATTATTTATTTATTTATTTATTTATTTTATTTATTGGATTTGTATGCCGCCCCTCTCCGCAGACTTGGGGTGGCAATAAAACAACTAAAAACCCTTATTATAAAAACCAAACATACACACAAACATACCATGCATAACTTGTAATGGCCTAGGGGAAGGAATATCTTAACTCTCCCTTGCCTGGCGACAAAGGTGGGTCTTGAGTAGTTTGCGAAAGACAAGGAGGGCCGTTCTAATCTCTGGGGGGAGTTGATTCCAGAGGGCCGGGGCCGCCACAGAGAAGGCTCTTCCCCTGGGGCCCACTAAATGACATTATTTGGTCGACGGGACCCGGAGAAAGCCAACTCTGTGGGACCTTATGGGAGCTGGAGTCCATATAAATGGACTTCAACTCATAAAAATAGACCATTGAGGTTCATCAACCTAAGAAATTTTTAGTTATGTGGACTTTAACTCCCAGAACTCCCCAACCAGAATAGCTTCTGGGATTTAAAGTCCACCCCTGAAAGTTGCTGGAGTTGAGTGAGGAACCCTGCTTTAGAATATGCACTCAAGAACACGCTAGCAAAGAGAAGGTTGTGTGAATGGTGGGATAAGGACAATTGGCCACAAAGATGCAAAACCTGGATCAAAAGAAGGCCAAAATCCTGAGATTGGGTTCTAGGACACATTTGGAACCATCCAATTGTGAATGGAACCATCAGCAAAGGTCTGCAAAAAAATTTACTACTACAATGTGGGCTTGGCTTATTGTGTGGATTTACCTTGATAGTCATGTGACTGGTAGGAGTGGCTTGCTGGCCATGTGACCAGGTGGGAGTGGCTTGACAATCATGTGAGCGTGGTTGGCTTAAAGGTCATGTGATTGGGTGGGAGTGGCTCACCGACCAAGCTAAGTTTCCAAATAGGTGCTTGGACTCTTTTTCAGTGGATTAAGTCTCATTATTTGAATAGCCACAAAAAGAACAAATGATAAACAGCATTATTTGTTGAAGAGCACAGTAACATTTTAAGGTTTGGTACTGAACCCACAAGGTTCAGTATGATAACAGATTAGGCAAGTAGCTCAATTTTCTTTGACTGCTATAAAAGTTCAGTTCTAGATAATGATTAAAACGATTAAAGCGTTCATGGGTAAAAACATGTTACTTGATTATTTCCTATTTTAAAAAGTAATTAAGGATCATACTAAGGTACTAGAGAATGAAGGACAATAAAAAAACTATTAAGTATTCAAGGGGAAGAGCCTTCTCCGTGGTGGCCCCGACCCTCTGGAATCAACTCGCCCTGGAAATTAAGACTGGCCCCACCCTTCTTGCCTTTCACAAACTCCTAAAAACCCGCCAGGCATGGGGAAATTGATTCCCCTCGACCGCTCCATTTTATGTATGGTTTGTTTAGTTTGTATGAGTGGTTTTAATTCAATTCAATTCAATTCAATTTATTAGATTTGTATGCCACCCCTCTCCGAAGACTCAGGGCGGCTCACAACAATAATAAAAACAGTGTAACAATGGAACAAAATCAAAGGTTTTTAACTGTTTTGCTTTTTAATAAATGGATTTGTATCATGCTATTGTGAGCCGCTCTGAGTCTTCGGAGAGGGGAGGCATACAAATCTAATAAATAATAATAATAAATAATAGTGCATAAACTTACTACCTCCCTGGGGGGGCAACAGCCTCTCACTGGGAACCATGATTATGAGTGTTAAGTCTTTCGGATGACTTCCTACCCCCTGTAAGTGTTGAGACCCTTAGAACACGAGTAATAAGATATGATACCTGATGTTCAAAAAATAGCAATTTGATTGGGTTAAATAGGAACTTGGAGGATAGTCAAAACAGACCGCCCCACAGTCTTAGTCTCAGTTAAATATAACTAATAAGAAAATCAGGGGAAAGAATCGCTTGGCAACTGGAAACATCTGGGACCAGGGGAACTGTAGACCTAACATAGGGGAAATAACTATTGATGAACACAATTATATTATAACAGAGGATACCAATAGTTTCAGGGCTCAAAGGAATCAAATTAATGACCTAGAAAACAAGCTGAAATTAAGAAACATCAGGTTGGGGGCTAATTCTCTAGAGTTTGGTAAAGGCAGGAAAAATAAGATTTGATTTAAAAAAAAAAAAGATGATGCAAGCAGTTGGAGAAAGATAAACACATATAGCTTGAGAGATTACATTTGCATCATCCTTAAATGGATTCCCTGCTTAAGTTATCGGTGCTGTTTTGAGACTTGAAGATGGGAGGGTGCCTGTGTGTTAAAGAAGGCAAATTAGGATAAATTCATTTGCATTAAGTGGAGTTAGTAATTACACAGGTATAAGAGGGATTAGCAATGGGCTGGTTTTATTTCACAATACTTTAAAAGCCATGAGTTTTAAGTTAATTGCGGGATTACTTACTCAACATAAATTCCACCACTGTGCAACAATATGACACGAGAGGATGGTTTCATTTTGGGGAGGGGGAAATCATTCAAAGATAAATCCTTCAAATTAAAGTTTAAAGAGATAATAACGGAGGAGGGTGAAGCCATTCCTTCCTGTAAAATGACTGCAGTAACTAGGGGTCATTATTATTTCTTAGATGAACAAAATATGGACAATAAAGGGATAAAATAAAACTAGGAAGGAGGTCTATCGACAGCATGGGATTTTTGAAACTGAAAATCCTGGACTAGTTCTGTTTGATCTAGAAACATAGAAACATAGAAGACTGATGGCCGAAAAAGACCTCATGGTCCATCTAGTTTGCCCTTATACTATTTCCTGTATTTTATCTTAGGATGGATCTATGTTTATCCCGGGGATGTTTCAATTCAGTTCCTGTGGATTTACCAACCACCTCCTCTTTCAGTCAAATAATATTTTCTCATGTTGCTTCTGATCTTTCCCCCAACTAACCTCAGATTGAGCCCCCTTGTTGTTGTGTTACATAGAAACATAGAAGTCTGACGGCAGAAAAAGACCTCATGGTCCATCTAGTCTGCCCTTATACTATTTTCTGTATTTTATCTTAGGATGAGTTGTGGTTAGCTCTGCCCCAGCTCCTGCCCCAAGGACTGTGGATTTGGGGGAGACATCCACATGCTGCAGGCCTGTTTTGCCCCCGGTGGAATCTGCTGATGAAGGCTCCTCTGACCAAGAAGACATGAGTGACAGGGAGGAGGAGAGTGTGGCAGACAGCTTAGAAGGGGATCAATTATCTAGCTCCTCCTTGGATTCGGAACAAGAGTTAATGATACAGCCACGCATGCGGACAGCGATGCATAGACAGCAACAACTGAGAGATTATTATCAAAGAAAATGAGGCCACCTGTGGTTGGGTGGGGCTATGGTAATTAGTGACGCTGCTATAAATAGCAGCCTGTGGGTTTGGCCATTGTGGAGGATTATCTGATCGTTGTGTTTCGTGCCTGCTTTACTGACTTGGACTTTTTGTGTGCTGATTTTCCCCCGCTTTGAAACTAAACCAGAGCAAAGTGTGTTTCACTTTGTGAAAGAAGGACTGTGAATTGCCTCACAGCTGCAAGCTAAGTATCACGTAACTGATAAGGGACTTGTATAAATTACCAGTTTGTTTGGAGACGAGGGCTCTTTGCTATACCAAAAGAGGGCTTGGTTTAAGTGAATTTTCATTATAAAGAACATTGCTTTGAATTTTCAAACGTGTGTGTGTCTAAAATTTGTACCTGTGAATTTTTGGGAGGATTCTACCAGAGAGCACGACAGAACAGGATGGATATATGTTTATCCCAGGCATGTTTAAATTCAGTTCCTGTGGATTTACCAACCACCTCTGCTGGAAGTTTGTTCCAAGCATCTACTCCTCTTTCAGTAAAATAATATTTTCTCATGTTGCTTTTTGATCTTTCCCCGAACTAACTTCAGATTGTGTCCCCTTGTTCTTGTGTTCACTTTCCTGTTAAAAACACTTCCTTCCTGGACCTTATTTAACCGTTTAACGTATTTAAATGTTTCGATCATGTCCCCCCTTTTCCTTCTGCCCTCCAGACTATACAGATGGAGTTCATGAAGTCTTTCCTGATACGTTTTATGCTATAAGTTTTATCTATTGAGAAAGCGTAGGGGGGGGGGAACCCCAACATACTCTTTTATGCTGGGTATCCTATGGTTGGGTATCGGTGAAATGCAAGGTGGAAGCAAACAGGAAACTGAAGATTCTTCTAAACGTTGCTTCTTGTTGTCTCCAGGCGTGTCCACATTTTCACACTGCTTTGATCAGAAGGAGAGAAAGCAAAAACGTTAACGCTTCTCATCACAACACCTTTCCAACAATGGATTAAATCAAGCTGTTCTTGCCACCCAAACAGTCGTGTCCCAGTGAGCCTTACTGGTGGGTCTAGCTACCCATGATCTCACTGACTGGGTGAGAAGAATCCCTTGAGGAGCACCAGTGGTGTCCATGAGACCTTGCAATAGAGCAGTGTTTCCCAACCTTGGCCATTTGAAGATATCTGGACTTCAACTCCCAGAATTCTCCAGCCAGCCAGACTTTCAATCCTGGGCCTAGAAAGTTTAGAACTAAGACGCCTTAAACAAGATCTAAGTATTGCCCACAAGATCATATGCTGCAACGTCCTGCCTGTCGGCGACTACGTCAGCTTCAACCACAACAACACAAGAGCGCACAACAGATTTAAACTTAATATTAACCGCTCCAAACTTGACTGTAAATAAATATGACTTCAGTAACTGAGTTGTCGAAGCGTGGAACTCATTACCGGACTCCATAGTGTCATCCCCAAACCCCCAACACTTTACCCTTAAATTATCCACGGTTGACCTCTCCAGATTCCTAAGAGGTCAGTAAGGGGCGAGTACAAGTGCACTAGAGTGCCTTCCGTCCCCTGTCCTATTGCTCTCCTATATCTCCTATACCTTTCTTCTATTCCTATATCTCTTCTTCTATTCTTTCATTATGTTCTATTCCTATATCTTCTTTTCTATTCTTTCTTAGATATATTTTACTATGAGTACCTCCTCTATAACCTTCATCATGTATTTTACTATGTGTATATAGATATATACCCATTAAAACCCTCATTGTGTATTGGACAAAATAAATAAATAAATAAATAAACATTGGCAAGGCTGCAGGACATCTCTCCCTTCTTCTTCACTGGCCGAGCAGAGAGCAAATGGCCAGGTTTGACCCTTGCAATCCGTGTTTCAGATCCATGCTGGGACTAAAACATGGACAATGAGCCTTATAATTGTTCTTCTAGCTGTGTGTGTCTCTCTCTAGATCTTTTTCATGGTGCACCGGATAGATAAAATGGGACAGTTGAGAAGGTTTTGGAGTTCTACAGCATGGCTGGTTGGTTGGAAATATGGTGGGCAAGTTTGGAACTATCTAGGACTAAACCCAATCCCACTGGAATGAGTGGACTATGGTGTAGCTCAGGGATGGGCAAAGTTGGCTCTTCTACGACTTGTAGACTTCAACTCCCAGAATTCCTGAACCAATCATACCAGCTCAGGAATTCTGGGAGTTGAAGTCCACATGTCATAGAAGAGCCAACTTTGCCTACCCCGGGTGTGGCTGGTCACAATGCGAGTGGGGTCAAAAACCATATTTGTGGTGGAGCAGAAGGACTAGAACCAAGGGAGGAGAACTCTTCTTTCTCTGCTGCTGACATCTACCATAATTCTCTCTCTCTTTCTCCCTCCCTCCTCCCTCTCTCTCTCCCTCTTTCACCATTTGAAGACCTAATTAGATTAGAATTGCCCCCACCGCCAGGCATGGGGGAATTGAGATGTTCTTTCCCCCTGGGCCTTTACAATTTAATGTGTGGTATGTCTGTATGTATGTTTGGTTTTTTATATTAATGGGGTTTTTAATCATTTTTAGTATTTATTGGATTATTATTGTACATTGTTTTATTACTGTTGTTAGCCGCCCCAAGTCTCCGGAGAGGGGCGGCATACAAATCCAATGAATGAATGAATGAATGAATGAATGAATGAATGAATGAATGAATGACCAGGTTAGGGACAGATCAACATAGAGAACACCTGCCTACATGCCTGTAGAAGTCAACACTGGCTTGACAGTGCTCAGTCAATCAGTCAATCAGTCAATCAGTCAATCAATCAATCAATCAATCAATCAATCAATCAATCTCCTCTTTCTCTGATTTTTCTTCTTTGCTTGCTTTCAATCACTTCTCGAGTCATTCTTTCTTCCTTTTTTTTGACAGCCTTTTATCTCACTTTCTCTCTTGCTCCCCCATTCTTTCCTTCTCTCTCCCTCCCAAGATTTTTCTTGCCTAGACAAGCCCTTCCATCTCTGGATTGCCCAAATACGCATGAAATTAGAATGAGTGCCACTTGGCACTCTAAACTGTCCAGATTGATTCAGCTAATATTTTTAGCACCCTAGTTTAATTTTGTAAAACCTGTCAAGGATGGCTGCTTCTTTCGAAATGTCCTATTTCATCTCGATCAAAAAAAGAAAGAGAGAGAGAGAGAGAGAGAGAAAGAGAGGGCACAAGAGAAAGAGAAAAAGAAAGAGAGAAAGAGAGATAGGACAGTTTTTTGGCCCAATTTATTCTTTTATTTATTTATATTTATTTATTTATTTTGTCCAATACACAATGAGAGTTTTAGTGTGTATAGAAACATAAAAACATAGAAACATAGAAATATAGAAGACTGACGGCAGAAAAAGACCTCATGGTCCATCTAGTCTGCCCTTATACTATTTCCTGTATTTTATCTTACAATGGATATATGTTCATCCCAGGCAGGTTTCAATTCAGTGACTGTGGATTTACCAACCACGTCTGCTGGAAGTTTGTTCCAATGATCTACTACTCTTTCAGTAAAATAATATTTTCTCATGTTGCCTTTGATCTTTCCCCCAACTAACTTCAGATTGTGCCCCCTTGTTCTTGTGTTCACTTTCCTATTAAAAACACTTCCCTCCTGAACCTTATTTAACCCTTTAACATATTTAAATGTTTCAATCATGTCCCCCCCTTTTCCTTCTGTCCTCCAGACTATACGGATTGAGTTCATTAAGTCTTTCCTGATACGTTTTATGCTTAAGACCTTCCACCATTCTTGCAGCCCGTCTTTGGACCCGTTCAATTTTGTCAATATCTTTTTGTAGGTGAGGTCTCCAGAACTGAACACAGTACTCAAATGTGGTCTCACCAGCGCTCTATATAAGGGGATCACAATCTCCCTCTTCCTGCTTGTTATACCTCTAGCTATGCAGCCAAGCATCCTACTTGCTTTTCCTACCGCCCGACCACACTGCTCACCCATTTGAGACTGTCAGAAATCACTACCCCTAAATCTTTCTCTTCTGAAGTTTTTGCTAACACAGAACTGCCAATGCAATACTCAGATTGAGGATTCCTTTTCCCCAAGTGCATTATTTTACATTTGGAAACATTAAACTGCAGTTTCCATTGCTTTGACCATTTATCTAGTAAAGCTAAATCATTTACCATATTACAGACCCCTCCAGGAATATCAACCCTATTGCACACTTTAGAGTCATCGGCAAATAGGCAAACCTTCCCTACCAGACCTTCCCCTATGTCACTCACAAACATATTGAAAAGAATAGGACCCAGAACAGACCCTTTCTATTTATTTATATTTCTATTTATTTATTTATTTTGTCCAATACACAATGAGGTTTTTAGTGTGTATATATCTATATACACATAGTAAAATACATGATGAAGGTTATATTTTACTCATAGTAAAATATATCTAAAAAATAATATAAAAGAAGGTATAGTAATAGAACATATCAATGAAAAAATAGAAGAAGAGATATAGGAAAGGCTAAAAACAGTCAGCAATGACAATTGCAAGTAGTGTTTTTTTTAAAAAAAAATGCAAATACAGAAATCCGCCCTGCAAAATATACCGAGTGGAGATTTCTTTGCCCTGCCTCTCCTGTGCTAAAAAGCACATTTCCATTTGAAGTCACATTCCCACCCTTAACAATCCATCCCTGGATGTAAATCATATCAAACCCACGACAAAAGCTTTGTCTCTTGACTCCCAAAAGATTCTGTTTGCAAGAAGTGGCTGGGGAAGGGGGGGAAAATTGCAGTGAGAAAAGAAGAAAAAATAATAATAATAAAAAAAGATGCTTATTTAAGTGAATGGCATTTTGATAAATCACAGGTGTTTATGTAACAAAATTCCGCCCCCCCCATTTTTTCTCATAAAGACAACACTCAGCAAACATTACCAAGAAAGCTTGCCTGCTTTTGACTTTGATGGATGGATGCCTATTTAAAAGGGAGAGAAATCCTGTCTTAATGCTCTAAACAGTAAAAATGAAACAAAACCAAATATAACCGACAAAGATGTAGCATTGGATTAAAACCCAGGAGAGGCATTTGATTATCCAAGTCTCTTTTCCTGTCTTTCAAAGCTCTTGTGCAATATCCTAAACTCTTTTTCTAATAAGTGCTGTGCCAAAAAAAAAGAAAGAAAAGGTATTCGGCTTTTAAAAAATTACAGGGATACCTTGTCTTACGAACTTAATTGGTTCTGGGACGAGGTTCTTAAGGTGAAAAGTTTGTAAGACGAAACAATGTTTCTCATAGGAATCAATGGAAAAGCAATTAATGCGTGCAAGCCCAAAATTCACCCCTTTTGCCAGCCGTAGCACCCGTTTTTGCGCTGCTGGGATTCTCCCGAGGCTCCCCCTCCATGGGAAACCCCATCTCCGGACTTCTGTTTTTGCAATGCTGCAGGGAAATCCCAGCATCGCAAAAACGAGCACTTCGCTGGCAATGGAAGTCGGAAGTGGGGTTTCCCAGCGAAGGGAGCATCAGTGAAATCGCAGCATCGCAAAAACACCGAAGTCCTCGAAACCCCACCTCCGGACCTCTGTGTTTTTGCGATGCTGGATTTCACTGAGGCTCCCCTCGCTGGGAAACCCCACCTCCAGACTTCCGTTGCCAGCGAAGCGCCCGTTTTTGCACTGCTGGGATTCCCCTGCAGCATCACAAAAACACAGAAGTCTGGAGGTGGGGTTTCCATGGAAGGGAGCCTCAGGGGAATCCCAGCATCGCTCACAGCGGAAGTCTGGAGGCGGGGCATCCCAGTGGCAACAGTGGGTTTGTAAGGTGAAAATAGTTTGTAAGAAGAGACAAAAAAATCTTAAACCCCGGGTTTGTATCTCGAAAAGTTTGTATGATGAGGCGTTTGTAAGACGAGATATCACTGTATTTGTATTCAATGTGATTGGGAGGAACAAAATAGCTTTAGAGGTTTCCTCCCCCAATATTTGAAAGTAATTATGGTTGAAAGGATGCATATAAAAGCCTGTGTTTCTTTATATTATCCTCACTCCATTGAATGGCCTACCTGGCTTTCTAAACTCCACTAATGAACAATCATAGCTAGGATGTTAAAATAGGAGGTGTGTGATCAAAGCTACACTCATTTTAATGCATGTATAATGTACATTAAGAAGGGATGGAGCTTTGCCTTGCCCCTGGAATTACTGAAGCAGTCGGTGTGAGACACGACTTTGCAACTAACAACAACAACAAATAGAGCTTCTTGTGCTGCCCTTATCCGACTTAATCTCAGGATAACTAAGAGTTCCCATTTACTTTGCCTCCTTGGCTCATTCAGACCAGAGATCAGATTAATCGAGGTTTACGGAGAGGGGTGGAAATCGAATCAAATCGAAAACAAATCGAATCAAATCGAATCAAATCAAATCTTCAATCATTCATTCAATCATTCAATCATTCAATCATTCAATCATTCAATCATTCAATCATTCAATCATTCAACCAACCAACCAACCAACCAACCAACCAACCAACCAACCAATCAATAAAATATTAAATAAGAAAAATATCTATATTGTAGAAGGCTCTAGTGAGGTGACACTGGACCTTGTCCACGGGGTCGCATTGGGTCGGAACACGACTTTGCAGCTAACAACAAAAATGTTCACGAGAGGGGGATAGAGAAAAGCTTGAGAACAAGGAACTTACTTTGTGCTTCCTTTTGGTTTTAGCAGACGGTTTTTTCAGCCGGGGGCAAAGGAGAGTCTGGCATCTGTCGCCGATGTTTGATGTTGACCTCTCGTGGGTTCCAGCTTTCCGGAGACGTTTTCAAAGTCCAGTTCTTGCCCGGGAACCCGAGAGAGGAAACTCAGGTCTATTTTCACCCAAAGGTACTTGAGCTCTTCGAATTCTTTCAAGGGGGACAAGGGTTCATTTTGAACAATGGGAAGCGGCGAAAAGAGCGGTTCCTCCAAATCCGGCCCATTTTTGGTCCACTGAAGTGTTGCTGTTATTGCTCATTAAGCTGCTGACACTGAGGATGTTGCTACTGGAGTCTTTGGCTTTGATGCCGCTGTCCGAGCTGCTCCCTCCCTGGAGACTCTTGGCCTGCAGGCTCTCTTCATGGTCCGTGTTGGAATCCGAGGTGGAGGAATCCGTCTCCCACGAACTCTCGCGACTTGGGGGAAGGTTTTGCTGGGACCTCGGTATTTTTTTCTTCTCCAGAGTCAGGCCGGCGGTGACTCTCGGTTCCTTCCGCGGTGCGGTTTTCCCGGCGGCCATCTTGGCCCTGACTTTGGCCTGTTCCGGGCCTCTCTTGCGCCTCCTTTTCTTTGGGGGTGCTGCTGGTCATATTTGGTTTGGGGCCAGTTGTAATCTTCCACGCTGGAAGTCCTTTCGACTTTTTTGGGGTTGCTTCTTCCCGGTCGTCCTTTGGGGGGGCAGCTCAGTGTGCACGGGGGACTTTTGCTTGGAACTTTTTTACATCGGCCGGGGTTTTCTGGGCCACCCGGGGTTTGGCTTTCTCTCGAACGGGGCTGCGGAGGGTCCCTGTCTTTGGAATCGGTCAGGGACAAACTGTTTGTTGACCTTCCCTTTGTTTTGTCCTTCCGTTGGAGGGCCCGGTCTGGGACGGAATGCTATTCTCCCCGTGACCTTCATGTTGGTTGCTGATGATGGTCTTGTTGTGAGGATTGACTTTGTTCAACCATTTGTCCAGCTGCCATTTGTTAGCGGAGGGAGGTTCAGGCTGTGGAAGACACATTGCAAAAAGACAACGAATCAATACCATTTATAACAAATAAGGGGTGTGCATAAGTGCACCAGCGTGCCTTCCGTCCCCCTGTCCTAATGTTTCTTTTTATTTTTTTTTACTAGGGTCATGTATATTAAAATCATAGAATCAAAACGAACATGGCAAAAATGGCATGAATGGGTTCAAAAGAGAATATAGAAATAACATACAGTGAAGCAACAGTACAACTGAAACAAAACTACAGTTACCTTGTAAATAGTTCTATTTATCATTTACTGAATGTAATAAATATTAGAAAATAAATGTATAAAGTTTAATGTATACAAAGGAATGTAATAGGTAAAAAAATCTACTAAAAAACATTAACAAAGATGGTTTATGATCTGTGAATCGGAATAAATTGTGAGTTGAATTATTTGTGAAAACTCAATAAAGAAATTTGGAAAAAAATAGTGACAACAAATCGAACCCATTTATAACAAATAAGGGGTGTGCATTGGTGCACCAGCGTGCCCTTCCGTCCCCTGTCCTAATGTTTATTTTATTTATTTTTACTAGTGTCATGTATATGAATATTATTATCTCTAATGTCTCTTCTTATTTTTTATTACTAGTGTAATGTATATGAATATGAATATTATTTTTATTTAAGAAGAGCTGGAGTTGCTACTCGCACACCCAATCGTTACACAGAGAGGTGAATTCGGAAAAGGGGCTTGGTGGTGTTTTACCTCTGGAGTTCCGCTGCGGGATTCTTCATTGCATTCACTGTCGCTGGAGCTGGTCCTCACTGTCTGAATCAGATTCCGAAGTGCTTTCAGATTCGCTGGAGCTTCCGGATCCCCCACTGGAATGTATGACGACAGTGTTGTGTGCTGTTGGCAATGGAAGGCCACTACAAAGGAAGAAAGGAAGGAAGAAGGGGAGGGAGGGATGGAGGGAGGGAGGACGGAGGGAGGGAGGAGAGAGGAAGGAAGAAAAGCGGAAGGAAGGAGGGAGGGAGGAAGAAAGGAAGGAGGGGAGGGAGGGAAGGAGGGGGGAGGAAGGAAGGAAGGAAGGAAGGAGGGAGGGAGAGAGGAAGGAAGGAGGGAGGGAGGAGGAAGGAAGGAGGGGAGGAAGGAAGAAAGAAAGAAAGGTGGAAGGAAGGAGGGAGGACGGAGGGAGGAGGGAGGGAGGAGAGAGGAAGGAAGAAAGGTGGGAAGGAAGGAGGAAGGAAGGAGGGAGGGAGGATGGAGGGAGGAGGAAGGAAGGGGGGAAGGAAGGAAGAAAGGCGGAAGGAAGGAGGGAGGGAGGGAGGAGGGAGGGAGGGAGGAAGGAGGGAGGGAGGACGGAGGGAGGGAGGAGGGAAGAAACGAGGGAGGGAAGGAAGGCGGAAGGAAGGAGGGAGGGAGGAGGGAGGGAGGAAGAAAGGAGGGAGGGGAGGGATGGAGGAGGGAGGGAGAAAGGAAGGAAGGAAGGAAAGAAGAAAAAAGACATATTTAAGCATTTATAATTCTGCGTCTCATCTCCCCATCTCATATGATGTCGAATTATAGATTCTCCCAAGTACCATAAATCTAGAAAGACATATTGTCACTGCTATTCAAGCAAACTTTCACCATTCCCCCTCAGCTATAGACAGAATCTTGCCAAACTTAAGCACGTTACCAGCCCCCATAAAGCAGTGGTGGGGGAACCTATGGCATACATGTCACAGGTGGTTACATAGAGTGTGCGAAGCATTGCCCTATGTCAGCTCTAACATGCATGGGGTTGTGCTGGCCAGCTAATTTTCGGTTTCTTTTTGGCTGTTTTTGTTCTGCTCAACGGCCCCAACCAGAAGCTTGGAAGTGAACTTTGGTTGGACTATATCTCCCCACTCACAATTCTCCCCCCAATTTTCCCACAGTGCTAAATGTGACAGTCCGGGAAGCTCCAATGCTCAAAATGGATTCCAGGCATGACATGTGGGACATTATGGTAACCATCAAACTGTCAAATTCAAAAGAGGCAGTTTGGAGTGGGCAACACCCACAAATTTATGGGGTCCTTTTTATCCCACCCCTTGGGACCTTGTTCCTCCCATGAAAGAGCCACAGGGGAAACCATAGAGCCTAAACCCTCACTTGATTTGTTCCGTAATGTTGGCGTTCCACCCACTGAAGGGCTGCAAAAATTTTTACTACCACATTGTGGGCATGGCTTATTTTGTGGGTGTGGCTTGCCTGCCATGTGACCAGGTGGGAGTGGCTTGATGATCATGTGACCCGGGATACTTAAAGGTCATGTGACTGGCTTAAAGGCGGCCAACTTGACATCACTCATGTCAAGGGTTTGGGTTAAGGTCCCTGGCCCTCTCCACGCCTCAAAGAGATACAATTTCCCTATCTATTGATTATGACTGAACATCCAAAATATACGATTTAATTCTATGTATAAATGCCATATGTGTACATACATATTACACACAGAAAAATATTCATTATCTACTATATAACATACATAATATAACACACACACACGCACATCTCTACTAAAATTATACACGTTCAACCTCATTTACTGTGGTAGGAAAAAACATACCCAGAACCCAGAAAGGAAAAAAAAAGAAGAAATTCAAAAAATTTTCTACTGGTTCTGTGTAACTGACCCAAATTTCTTCTACCGGTTCTGCGTACCTGACCAAAATTTTACTACTGGTTCTCATGTTAGCAAAAACTTCAGAAGAGAAGGATTTAGGGGTAGTGATTTCTGACAGTCTCAAAATGGGTGAGCAGTGTGGTCGGGCAGTAGGAAAAGCAAGTAGGATGCTTGGTTGCATAGCTAGAGGTATAACAAGCAGGAAGAGAGAGATTTGTGATCCCGCTATATAGAGTGCTGGTGAGACCCCATTTGGAATAATACTGTGTCCAGTTCTGGAGACCTCACCTACAAAAAGATATTGACAAAATTGAACGGGTCCAAAGATGGGCTACAAGAATGGTGGAAGGTCTTAAGCATAAAACGTATCAGGAAAGGACTTCATAAACTCAGTCTGTATAGTCTGGAGGACAGAAGGGAAAGGGGGGAAATGATCGAAACATTTAAATATGTTAAAGGGTTAAATAAGGTTTCAGGAGGGAAGCGTTCTTAATAGGGAAAGTGAACACAAGAACAAGGGGGCACAATCTGAAGTTAGTTGGGGGAAAGATCAAAAGCAACATGAGAAAATATGATTTTACTGAAAGAGTAGTAGATCCTTGGAACAAACTCCCAGCAGACGTGGTTGGTAAATCCACAGGAACTGAATTTAAGCATGCCTGGGATGAACATATATCCATCCTAAGATAAAATATAGGAAATAGTATAAGGGCAGACTAGATGGACCATGAGGTTTTTTTTCTGCCGTCAATCTTCTATGTTTCTATGTTTCTATGTTCTGTGTACCTGAACGTACCCTTATTTATTTACTTACTTACTTACTTACTTACTAACTTACTTACTTACTTACTTACTTACTTACTTATTAGATTTGTATGCCGCCCCTTTCCGTAGACTCGGGGCGGCTCACAACACAATAAAAACAGTTTATAACAAATCTAATAATTTACAATATAAAATATTAAAAAACCCCATTATTAAACAAACATACACACAAGCATACCATACATAAATTGTATAGGTCCAGGGGAGATATTTTCAGTTCCCCCATGCCTGACGACAAAGGTGGGTTTTAAGGAGTTTGCGAAAGGCGAGGAGGGTAGGGGCAGTTCTAATCTCTGGGGGGAGCTGGTTCCAGAGAGTCGGGGCCACCACAGAGAAGGCTCTTCCCCTGGGGCCCGCCAACCGACATTGTTTAGTTGACCGGAGCCGGAGAAGGCCAACTCTGTGGGACCTAATCGGTCGCTGGGATTCGTGCGGCAGAAAGGTGGTCTCGGAGATGTTCTGGTCCGATGCCATGAAGGGCTTTAAAGGTCATAACCCACACTTTGAATTGTGACCGGAAATTATCCCATCACTGATTCTACCACAACGTCAAAAGTTCTATTGAGAAAATTAAAAAAGGGGGGGGGTCTCCTCCTTCTTTTCTTCAATTGCTGAAGTAGGTTTTTGTGGTTTTGAACTAAGCAGGACATAAGGGCGGATTTATAGTAAGTTGTAAATTTATTATCACGAGTCAAACTGTACTGGGGTATATAGCTTGCTAAAACAAATAAGCAATCTTTAAATAATTTACCAACAGTGATGTGCCTATCTCTCCTCTACCCTTTTATTTCATCGTTTCTTCCCCCCCCCCCCGCTAACACATTTCTAATTTATGCCCAAACGAAGGACATTAGGCAGCTCTAATATTTGGATGTAAACAGTTTAAAAATTAATTTTAATGAACGTTATGGGTTATTCTCTTCCCAGCCTTTCCCCTAAGATACACCACGAATACAGAGATATAGGGCCTATTACGATTCTCCAGAGATGTCCTCAAGATCTTTTATCTGAAGCTACTTTTTCACTCATGCTTTTGCCAACGAAAATAAAATTCACCCAAGGAAAAAACAAACAAACATTATTGCTGTTCTGAAACCCCCCTTGTTTATCCATTCTTTACCCCACTGCAAAAACTATAGCTTAGAGCGAAAAATACCCACTCTTAATATTTGGATTTATTTCACAATAAATAGAGCTTCTTTTTGCTGGCCTTATCTGATTTAGTCTCAGAATAACTAAGCGATGACATCTACTTCCCCTTTTTGCTCATTCAGATCAGAGATCAGATTTTAAAAATAATTTTTAAAAATCTATATTTTTAGAAGGCGAGGTCGTCCCAGTTGCAATGTATGGCGACCATAACTTTCACAGCCATACAATGGTGCCTCTACCTAAGAACGCCTCTACTTAATAACTTTTCTAGATAAAAACCGGGTGTTCAAGATTTTTTTTGCCTCTTCTTAAGAACCATTTTCCACTTAAGAACCCGAGCCCAGAAAATGTTCCCAGGAAATTTGAGAGCGGTACACAGGGCCCGGCCAGTTTCCTGCCATTCCCCTTTTAATCCCGGCCATTTTGGGCTTTTCTAGGCTGCCAGAGGAGCCTTTCAGTGGTGCTTAATGAGTCTTTGGCAGTCCAGAGCGAAACAAAGCATTTTCCTTTTTTCTGAGCACTTGGAGAAGGAATAAACCTCTGCCAGCGCCCAGAGAAAAGAAATGCTCCCTTCGCTCTGGGCAGCGACTGTCCTCCTCCTCCTTTTGTTCCTCCTCCCACCCAAATTCCGTGCTTTTATTTCTTTCCTAATGGGTTTGCATGCATTATTTGCTTTTACATTGATTCCTATGGAAAAATTGCTTCTACTTACAAACTTTTCTACTTAAGAACCTGCTCGTGAAACGTATTAAGTTCTTAAGTAGAGGTACCACTGTAGATTGAGCGCCAAGGAATGGAGGCCTTTGAACTCTGTTGCTGGAGAAGACTCCTGTGAGTCCTCGGACTGCAAGGCGATCCAACCGGTCAGTCCTAGAGGAGATCAACCCTGGCTGCTCTTTAGAAGGCCAGATCCTGAAGAGGAAACTCAATCACTTTGGCCACCTAATAGAAACACAGGAGACTGACGGCAGAAAAAGACCTTGTGGTCCATCTAGTCTGCCCTTATACTATTTTCTGTATTTTATCTTAGGATGGATCTAGGTTTATCCCAGGCATGTCTAAATTCAGTTCCTGTGGATTTATCAACCATGTCTGCTGGAATTTTGTTCCAAGCATCTACTACTCTTTCAGTGAAATAATATTTTCTCATGTTGCTTCTGATCTTTCCCCCAACTAACCTGAGATTGTGCCCCCTTGTTCTTGTGTTCACTTTCCTATTAAAACACTTCCCTCCTGAACCTTATTTAACCCTTTAACATATTTAAATGTTTCGATCATGTCCCCCCCCTTTCCCTTCTGTCCTCCAGACTCTACAGATGAAGTTCATGAAGTCTTTCCTGATGAGTTTGATGCTTAAGACCTTCCACCATTTTTGTAGCCCGCCTTTGGACCCGTTCAATTTGATCCATATATTTTTGTAGGTGAGGTCTCCAGAACTGAACACAGTATTCCAAATGTGATCTCACCAGCACTCTATATAGTGGGATCACAATCTCCCTCTTCCTGTTTGTTATACCTCTAGCTATGCAGCCAAGCATCCTACTTGCTTTCCCTACCGCCTGACTAATGAGAAGGAAGGACTCACTGGAGAAGAGCGTAAGGCTGGAAACGATGGAGGGCAAAAGAAAAAAAGGAAGACAGAGAAGGATGGAGTCACTGAAGCAGTCAGCGTGAGGTTAAATGGATTCCAGAGAATGATAGAGGACTGGAGGAACGTTGTCCATGGGGTCGCGATGGATTAGACACAACTTTGCCACTAATAACGACAACAAGTACAGCTTCTTGTGCTGCTCTTATCTGATTTAGTCTCAGGATAACTAAGAGTTCATATCTACTTCTCCTCCTTGCTCAATCAGATCAGAGATCAGATTTAAAAAATAATAATCTATATTTTTAGAAGGTGAGATAACACCTAGGCTAGGCTATCTGTAGTAGGGGCTCAGAGAGGGGCGGCATACAAATCCAATAAATAAATAAATAAATAATAAACAAATAAATAAGGAGAGGGAGTCAATTTATTCTCCAAAACACCTGAGAGCAGGACAAAGAGCCATGGATGAATCAAAGAGAGAAGCAACCTAAAACTAAGGAGAAATTCCTTGACAATTAGAACAATTAATCAGTACAAAGAAACATAGAAGACTGACGGCAGAAAAAGACCTCATGGTCCATCTAGTCTGCCCTTATACTATTTCCTGTATTTTATCTTACAATGGATATATGTTTATCCCAGGCATGTTTAAATTCAGTTACTGTGGATTTACCAACCACGTCTGCTGGAAGTTTGTTCCAAGGATCAACTCCTCTTTCAGTGAAATAATATTTTCTTATGTTGCTTTTGATCTTTCCCCCAACTAACTTCAGATTGTGTCCCGTTGTTCTTGTGTTCACTTTCCTATTAAAAACACTTCCCTCCTGAACCTTATTTAACCCCTTTAACATATTTAAATGTTTCGATCATGTCCCCCCTTTTCCTTCTGTTCTGCAGACTATACAGATGGAGTCCATTAAGTCTTTCCTGATACGTTTTATGCTTAAGACCTTCCACCATTCTTGTAGCCCGTCTTTGGACCCGTTCAATTTTGTCAATATCTTTTTGTAGGTGAGGTCTCCAGAACTGAACACAGTATTCCAAATGTGGTCTCACCAGCGCTCTATATAAGGGGATCACAATCTCCCTCTTCCTGCTTGTTATACCTCTAGCTATAAAGCCAAGCATCCTACTTGCTTTTCCTACTGCCTATAGAACAACTTGCCTCCACAAGTTGTAAATATTCCAATGCTGGAAGTTATTAAAGAAAAGATTGGATAACCAATTGCCTATATAGGGTTTCCTGCCTAATCAGGCATTTGGACTAGAGCAGTGTTTCCCAACCTTGGCAACTTGAAGATATCTGGACTTCAACTCCCAGAATTCCCCAGCCAGCGAATGGGAGTTGAAGTCCAGATATCTTCAAGTTGCCAAGGTTGGGAAACACTGGACTAGAAGACTTCCAACTCTGTTATTCTATTGTAGCAGCAAAAAACCATGACCTTCTAGTAGGAAGTCAATCTAATTCTTAATCAGCAATATGCGTAAGGCAAAGGGACACGGCACAATCGTAACACCAGTCAAGAAAACCAGAAGAAAAATCCTTGTAAGAAAGAGATAAAACTCCATTTCCAAACACTGAAAGGTTTATTATTTGGTGCTTTTAAGATCTAACGATTGCACTAAACTCGAGGAGTAAATGTAGATAGCAAGAAGCAATCTGGCTAATTTAGCCATCTCTCTGAGATACTATCTGCCTGAGAGACAGAAAGGAACCGTAAAACATATTTCCCCAATTCGTCTTGGCCTTTTGCAACTATGAATGTTATCTTTCTAATTTCACTGCACATACGAGATGGCAATGCATACGGCTTGTACATTAGCCCATAAAGCATAGCTCGAGGGGTCTATATGCATTACACAGTCTAAGAATGCCTATGCTATAAGATGTGGCAGCTGTGGAGCTGTGCATCTCAAATTTAGCAACGTTAAGATGAGTGGATTTTCAACTCCCAGAATTCCCCAGCTAGCATAGAATTGAGGCCCACTCATTTTAAAGTTGTTAAGATTAAGAATCACTGTTTTGTAGGATTATGAATGAGCACTTAAACCATACACCCCAAAGTATATACTACCAGAGTCGCCCCGGAAGTAATGTGAAGTGGTATACAAGTCTAAGTGCTATTGCTATACAGTAATACCTCATCATACAAACTTAATAGGTTTCGGGAGGAGGTTCGTAAGGCAAAAAGTGCGTAAGATGAAACAATGTTTCCCATAGGAAACAATGTAAAAGCGATTAATGCGTGCAAGGGGAAAAGAAATTGCAAAATGGCGCACTGCTGGGCTCCGCCGCCCGGCTGTCACCTTTTGAAACAGCCGGGGGGCTTCTCGGCATTCTCCCAAACCTGAACCCGAACTTTTGCCGAACTTTTCAGGTTCGGGTTCGGGAGGCCGCTGAAAAGCGCCGCCGCCCGCCTGTCACCTTTTGAAACAGCCGGGGGCTTCTTGGTGTTCTCCCGAACGCCTAACCCGGAAGTTCAGCAAAAGTTCGGGTTCGGGTTCCAGAGGCCGCCGCGAAGCGCCTGCCTGTTTCAGAAGGTTACAGCCAGGCGTCGGCCGAAACGTGGCCTCCAGGAAGGATGTCTTTGTGACGTCAAAGCTCCGCCCATGGAATTCCCTATTGGGATTCCCCACCTCCGTTTGAGCCTCCAGATCAGCCGAAAATGCCGCCGCCGATCACAAAAACGGCGGTCTGCTTGGCGCCGGCGCCCGGCTGTAACCTTCTGAAACAGCCGGGCGCTTCTCAGCGGCCTCCGGAACCCGAACCCGAACATTTGCCGAACGTCCAGGTTCGGCGTTCGCGAGAACACCAAGAAGCCCCCGGCTGTTTCAGAAGGTGACAGATGGGCGGCGGCGCTTCTCCCGAACGCTGAACCCCGAAGTTCGGCAAAAGTTTGGGTTTGGGTTCGGGTTCTGGAGGCCGCCGAGAAGCGCCTGGCTGTTTCAGAAGGTTACAGCCGGGCAGCGCCGCACAGCGGAGCGCCGTTTTTGCTATCAGTGGCAGGTTCGTAAGGCGAAAAAGGTTCATAAGAAGAGGCAAAAATTTCCGAACCCTGGGTTCGTATCTCGAAAAGTTTGTATCACGAGGGGTTCGTATCACGAGGTACCACTGTATTTCATTAATTCATGAAGTACTTCAGCAACCCTGTAATATTTGTCTTGAATAAGAGGCCAAATTATAAGTGGAATGGGGATATAATTAAGATTTATTATAGTAAGGATGTTGGAGATATTAGCAAGGCCCCTCAGGCAGAGAATGAGGGGATATTCAAAGGGGAAGTTGTTGTAAATGTCACCAAACCATCAAGTGCAGTTAGTAGAAATATAAAGAGGACACATTGTCTTGTGGGTGATTCGACTGTTAGAGGTGTTGATTTGGGACAGAGTAAGGACGTGGTGAAGGTGCTGAGGTGTCTCCCAGGGGCCACTGCCAGCAGGGACAGGAGGAGGATTACAAACATTGTCAAGGCTGTGAGTAAAGGCAATAACATTGATGTGGTGGTGCATCTTGGCACAAATGATTTGTCCCAGAGAAATGTCAATATAGTAAAAAGAGATTTTCAATGTCTAAGTGTGGAGCTGGGTAAAATAGCAGATTCAGTGACTTTCTCAGAGGTGTTACCGGTTTGTGGCCAAGAGGATAAAACAACGTGTATCATAGAGTTTAATGTGTGGTTAAAGCAGTGGTGTAAAGCCGAAGGTTTTGGCTATGTAAGTCATGATGTCAGTAGGTGGTCTAATAGGGAGTTGTTTAAGAGGGATGGTTTGCATCCATCATACAGAGGTACCCAGGTACTCGGTGAGGAATTCAGAACTTTTTTGGACAGGCATTTAAACTAGGTAAAGGGGACAGAGATGTAACTGATGTGGGTGATTTCTGTCCCCGACCAATGAGGATAAAGCAGTTTTTGGAAGCTTATGAAAAGGGAGCTGCAAATAAAATAGATGTAGATGTTGATGATAAGGGGCAAACTAATAATGAAAATAATGTTCTTCGTGTAATGTGCACGAATGCTCGAAGCTTGAGCAACAAGCTCTGTGAATTAATGGCCATAATATCTAGAGATAATTTGGACCTGGTTGCCATAACTGAGACATGGTTTAAGGATTCTAATGAATGGGAAATATCCATACCAGGATATACACTGTATAGGAAGGATAGAATAGAGAGAAGGGGAGGTGGAGTAGCCATTTATGTTAAAGAAACTCTAAAAACAACACTAATTCAAAATACATGTCAAGATCTAGAGACCCTCTGGATTTGCATGCAAAATAAAGACGGTTCTGTCATTAGAATTGGGGTGATCTATAGGCCTCCAGGGCAATCTGAGGAATATGACAACAAGATGGTGGATGAAATTACCCAAATGGCAGTAAAGGGAGATATTGTGGTTATGGGTGATTTCAACATGCCTGATGTTGACTGGAATATCCCCAGTGCCCTTACATGCAAAAGTAAGAATATAGTAGAGGCCTTTACAGGAGCAGCTCTGGCACAGCTGGTTAAGACACCAACTAGAGGGGAGAATATTCTAGATTTAGTTTTTACGAATGGGAATTGGGTTTCAGAGGTCAAGGTGGGAGAAAATTTAGGTTGCAGTGACCATCTATGTTTGTGGTTTGATATAAAAACTCATTGTGAGCAATCCTATAATGCAACCAAAGTATTGGATTTCAGAAAAACAAATTTTAATGCAATGGGGGAATATTTAGATAATGAATTAAAGGGGAGGGATAAAATGGCAGGAGCGAGCACCCAGTGGACTGTATTTAAAAAGGCCATCTTAAAAGCCACTGGACTGTATGTAAGACAAATAACTAAAGGTAAAAGGAAAAAGAAACCGCTATGGTTTAGCAATGATGTAAGGACTATAGTCAATGAAAAAAAGGCTGCCTATAGGAGGTATAAAGAGTCTGGAAGTATAGCTGATAGGGAGGTGTATAAAATGAGACAGAAGGAGGCGAAACAGATAATATATGCTGCTAAAGCCTCAAAAGAGGAAGAAATTGCCAAATCTCTAAAGAAGGGGGATAAAACCTTCTTCAGATATATTAGTGATAAGAAGAAGAAAAACTGCGGCATCACGAAGCTTAGTACCGGGAAAAATACATGCATTAATGGGAATAAGGAGATCGCTGACCATTTCAATAGCTACTTCTGTTCAGTTTTCTCAAAAGACACCTTACAAAATAATACTATAGAGGGATATAGCATTGCCTCCAACTGTACGGATTCAGCTCCAGTGATCTTAGAAGCCGATGTCTTAGAAGAACTTGAACGATTAAAGATAAATAAGGCAATGGGTCCAGATGGCATCCACCCCAGAGTTCTTAAAGAACTCAGATCTGTCATTGCTACCCCCCTGACTGATTTGTTTAACCAATCCTTGTTAACAGGAGATGTTCCTGAGGATTGGAGAATGGCAAGTGTTGTGCCTATCCACAAGAAGGGCAGTAGAGAAGAAGCTGGTAACTACAGGCCAGTTAGCTTGACATCAGTTGTAGTTAAAATGATGGAGACTCTACTGAAAAAGAGGATAAATCAGCACCTAAAAAACAATAAATTATTGGACCCAAATCAGCATGGCTTTACTGAAGGCAAATCATGTCAGACTAATCTCATTGATTTCTTTGACTATGTCACAAAGGTGTTGGATGAAGGTGGTGCCGTGGATATTGCCTACCTGGACTTCAGCAAAGCCTTTGATATGGTTCCACATAAAGAGCTGATAGATAAATTAGTGAAGATTGGACTTAATCCCTGGATAGTTCAATGGATTTGCAGCTGGCTGAAGCATAGACACCAGAGGGTTGTTGTGAATGGCGAGTATTCTGAGCAGAGTCAGGTTACAAGCGGTGTGCCACAAGGGTCTGTTCTGGGTCCTATTCTTTTTAATATGTTTGTGAGTGACATAGGGGAAGGTCTGGTAGGGAAGGTTTGCCTATTTGCCGATGACTCTAAAGTGTGCAATAGGGTTGATATTCCTGGAGGCGTCGGCAATATGGTAAATGATTTAGCTTTACTAGATAAATGGTCAAAGCAATGGAAACTGCAGTTTAATGTTTCCAAATGTAAAATAATGCACTTGGGGAAAAGGAATCCTCAATCTGACTATTGTATTGGCAGTTCTGTGTTAGCAAATACTTCAAAAGAAAAGGATTTAGGCGTAGTGATTTCTGACAGTCTCAAAATGGGTGAACAGTGCAGTCAGGCAGTAGGGAAAGCAAGTAGGATGCTTGGCTGCATAGCTAGAGGTATAACAAGCAGGAAGAGGGAGATTATGATCCCGCTATATAGAATGCTGGTGAGACCACATTTGGAATACTGTGTTCAGTTCTGGAGACCTCACCTACAAAAAGATATTGACAAAA
Source organism: Erythrolamprus reginae (assembly GCF_031021105.1). NCBI lineage: Eukaryota > Metazoa > Chordata > Lepidosauria > Squamata > Dipsadidae > Erythrolamprus > Erythrolamprus reginae. Next base: position 54,646,461 of record NC_091957.1, read on the forward strand.
TTGAACGGGTCCAAAGACGGGCTACAAGAATGGTGGAAGGTCTTAAGTATAAAACGTATCAGGAAAGACTTAATGAACTCAATCTGTATAGTCTGGAGGACAGAAGGAAAAGGGGGGACATGATTGAAACATTTAAATATATTAAAGGGTTAAATAAGGTCCAGGAGGGAAGTGTTTTTAATAGGAAAGTGAACACAAGAACAAGGGGACACAATCTGAGGTTAGTTGGGGGAAAGATCAAAAGCAACATGAGAAAATATTATTTTACTGAAAGAGTAGTAGATCCTTGGAACAAACTTCCAGCAGACGTGGTAGATAAATCCACAGTAACTGAATTTAAACATGCCTGGGATAAACATATATCCATCCTAAGATAAAATACAGAAAATAGTATAAGGGCAGACTAGATGGACCATGGGGTCTTTTTCTGCCGTCAGACTTCTATGTTTCTATGTTTCTATTTTCCTTGATTATTAGGTTGAGTTTTGGCTGTATCTTGTATTTTATACGCCAAACTTTGACTTTTGTAAGTAACTTGGGAGTCGATCAGATTGAAGTGCATGCAAGTCACAGCAACTAATTAATATCTAAATGCACTAAACGAACTAATTTAAAAGCACATCTTTATTTTAAGAAGTTATTTTGGTGCCTGATCTGTTGATAGTTGCAAGAAGGCTAACCTATCCAAGATGCTCCTTTTAGTTTCAGTTTTCATTATTCATTTGTAAATTATTTTGATCATGCATTACCTTCAAAATGTTACCCATATCAAGGCTTTGCTGTTACGGCACATGATTTTTCATCCAATACTTGTATAATCTGATTAATTATCTGCCTTTTACTCAATAAAGCTGTGAAATGCCCTTTCTCTGGTTGAGATGGGCACTTTAGAGTGACTGTTTGATTGCTAAACATATTTACAATGCAGAGACAGGAATCCACTCGTTCTGGAGATTAATAATTGTCAGTCCGGCACCCATGATATCTGTAACAAGTCCATTTCATCTTTAAAGCAGTTTATTAAAATATTAAGAGTAAATGATGTAGTGAAAATAATGCAATAACCATCTCAGCAGAGAATGGAGGGGAAAAAAGAAATTAGCCATTCGTCGGTCATTTATGGTGCGGAAAAAAAATAAGCCGCAGTTCCGTAATCATTTAAGAGGGTCTTGCAAAAGGAATCTCTAACTTTAGACAGATTCATGGATGCCAAGTATATCAGTGGTTATTGAAATGGATGTCCATGTGCCGCCTCTATGTTGGTTGAGGCAGGCAGGGTTCCCTTGAGTACCATTTGTTGGGGGTCTTCTTCCTTCCTTCCTTCCTTCCTGTTATTGAAAGGGATGTCCATGTGCCACCTCTAGGTTGGTTGAGGCAGGCAGGGTTCCCTTGAGTACCATTTGTTGGGGGTCTTCTTCCTTCCTTCCTTCCTTCCTTCCTTCCTTCCTTCCTTCCTTCCTTCCTTCCTTCCTGTTATTGAAAGGGATGTCCATGTGCCACATCTAGGTTGGTTGAGGCAGGCAGGGTTCCCTTGAGTACCATTTGTTGGGGGGTCTTCCTTCCTTCCTTACCTCTTCCTTCCTTCCTGTTATTGAAAGGGATGTCCAAGTGCCACCTCTAGGTTGGTTGAAGCAGGCAGGGTCCTCTTGAGTACCATTTGTTGGGGGTCAAGGGAAAGGGAGGGTTTGGCCTTCTCTTTCTGCTCAAGATCCCCATGGACAATTGGTGGGCTACTGTGTGACAGAGAATGCTGAACTCAATGGGTCTTGGCCCGATTCAACATGGCTCTTCTTATGTTCTTATGTCCTTAACCATGACCTGGAGGACTGAGAATCTATACAATACAGCTACTAGAAACATAGAAGATTGACGGCAGAAAAAGACCTCCTGGTCCACCTAGTCTGCCCTTATACTATTTTCTGTATTTTATCTTAGGATGGATATATGTTTATCCCAGGCATGTTTAAATTCAGTTACTGTGGATTTATCAATCAAGTCTGCTGGAAGTTTGTTCCAAGGATCTACTACTCTTTCAGTAAAATAATATTTTCTCATGTTGCTTTTGATCTTTCCCCCAACTACTTTCTTCTAAGTCTAAGACAAATAGGGATATTGGATGGCTTTCCTGCTAAGACCACAAAGCTACATTCTGACAGCTCAAGATACATCTTACCAGATGTTTTATTATCATGTAATCTTCAAAAAAGATTGCAGTAATACTCATAAAGACCTTTTTAGTAGCTCAGTTGTTTTGTTAGATTATAACCATTTGGCTCCCTAAGCTAGCGTAGCTCTTCCCAAAGGGTTGCCCAGAAAATAATGCACCACATTTTTTTTCTCAGCCTACAGTAATGGTATGAATGTGAAACTTTAGATATATATTATTTGAATTGTCAGGAGAGTGTGTGTAAATTTTGCATTTTTTCAGACGGATAGCATAGCTGCAGCAGTGTTTTGAAATGGCGTCTGCGGAGAAAGAAACTGTTGGGAACATTCACCAACGTTTGTGTACAGTTTATGGAAAATCTGCAGTCGACAGAAATACGGTTGTGTACAGTTTATGGAAAATCTGCAGTCGACAGAAATACAGAGGATGAGGCCATTACAGTGCAGAAATGGCTTTGTGACCAGAACAAGGAGTGGTACCGACAGGGCATTTGTGTCTCGCTGGAGGAAGGTCATAGAACGGGACAGAGATTACATGGAAAAATAGGAGGGTATAAGAAACATCCTTCTTTCTTGTGTGTTAGTTTCATTGTGTTCAATAAATAATTGTTGAAGAAAAGAAAATGTGGTGGATTACTTTCTTTGTGACCCTTGTAATTTTCATTTTTTATCATCCTTTTCGCATATAAAGCCCTTCATGGTATCGGACCAGAATACCTCCGGGACTGCCTTCTGCCGCACGAATCCCAGCGTCCGGTTAGGTCCCACAGAGTTGGCCTTCTCCGGGTCCCGTCGACAAAACAATGTCGTTTGGCGGGACCCAGGAGAAGAGCCTTCTCTGTGGCGGCCCCGGCCCTCTGGAACCAGCTCCCCCCGGAGATCAGAACTGCCCCCACCCTCCTTGCCTTTCGTAAAGTTCTTAAGACCCATCTTTGCCGTCAGGCATGGGGGAACTGACAAATTTCCCCCGGGCCTATACAGTTTATACATGGAATGTTTGTGTGTGTGTTTGCTTTTAATAATGGGGTTTTTAGTGTTTTTTAAATTATTAGATTTTTTCTTACATTGTTCTTGTTATTGTTGTGAGCCGCCCCGAGTCTACGGAGAAGGGCGGCATACAAATCTAATAAATAAATAAATAAAATAAATAATGGTGTAATCCACTGTTCAAAACAGGGCTCATATGAATCCTTTCCCTAACTCAATACATCGAGGAAAAAGTGCCTGCTTTAATGTAGGTTTTGTTTTATTTTTTTAAAAAGAGGAATAAATAGAAAAATGGAAAGGGACGGGGGAGAAAGACTTGCTCTCCAGGATAACCACTTGTTCCAACAGTTTGAATAATTATCCAGGCTGCAGAAGATTAAAACCGAAATGCTCAGTGAATTGCCACATTATAGTTATGTTGACAAATGACAAATGGTCTCCAGGCAATATCCTTCAACCAAAGGGTGGTTTTCTTCTCTCGTTCGGATTCTAACAGCTCTCCGTGAGCCAAAACCACACAGCGAAAGACAAATTGTAACTTGCAACAAGACCCTCCAAGACAACGCCACAAATTCACTTTGTGTACCTGGCTCATGACACATGGAGCATTTGTTCCGATGAAAGCCACATGGAGTTCAGCTAGACTTTGTCCTAAGTGACCTGATGCTCCTGATTTATGTAGAGGTAAATCTTGCTGAAATTTGCAGAAAGTGGAGTTAGGGTTTGGATGGCAGGGTTTTCCCCCTGTACTTTATTTTCTTGGCAGAAATTACAGAAATAATCCTGGTGCTGATGGTATTACCTAGTTGGGTAATGAAAGGTCTGCAAGAAAAAACTCAGAAACACCAAGGATCCCATCTTCTTCTTCCTCCTTCTCTCCCCCACAACTCCTCCTCTCCAAACTCCACTCCCTTCTAACACTGATAATGTTATCTAGTTGGGTCATGAAACGTGTACAAGATAATCATCAAAGTCAGAGAGCACCAAGGACACCACTTCTCCTCCCCTCCTCCTCTTCCTCCTCCTCCTCTTCCTCCTCCTCTTCCTCCTCCTCCCAGCCAGACAGCAAATCCATGGCATCAATTCTTTGCCAATGTTTAGCCAACTTTCTTAAGAAATTGATCTTGCCTTCTCTGGCAAGACTGTGATGGCTGCATTGGCAGGCCTTGAATGGCAAAATTCCACCAGTTAATTTGTTTACAGTGATTTTTTTTTAAAAAAAATATTATTTATGGACAATGACCTCCCATCCCACGTTCCAGTTTATTCATTGTGTCTTATTAATTTGTTGGTCCGGTGGTTTTTATAAGCTCTAATTCAGCACAGGGCTCCCTTCAGCCCGGTATTTTATACTGATACGGGAAATGGAATGGAAGGATGATACAATTATGGGTTTTGTGATACGCAGAGAAGCCCGGTAAATAAATGTGTGAACCGGCTCAGCCCAACGATTGCAGCGTGCCAAGCAGTGTGAAAATTGGGGGGGGGGGAGGCGGGGGGCAAAAAAAGAAGAAGAAAAAAGAATCTCTAATGACAAAGATTAGCCATTATGCTCCCTAACCTTATTTACAGAAGCAATCAGAGGTATTCAGCTTGAGTTAATGGCCCTATTTCCAATTAATTCAATTGTCCACAAACAACATTGATGAGGTAGCTATGTTAAGGTTACCAGATTGTAACTTCCGTAAAGCAGGACACCATTGATCGGGGATGGAGGGAATGGAGCAGATGATGGACTGAAAAATTGCCCCTACAATCCGGGTCCTCCTTTTACCCACCTCGGAAGGATGGAAGGCTGAGACAACCTGTAGCTGGTGGTGAGATTTGAACCGCTGGCCTGCAGATCTAGCAGTCAGCTTTAGTGGCCTGCAGTACTTCACTCTACCCAATACACCACCTCGGCTCATTTGTGATGCATCTTTGAATGTTCAGTTGATTGAGTTTAATATTTAATGAATGAAGTAAATAATACTAATACTAATACTAATAAATACTAATACTAATACACTACTACTACTACTACTAGTAGTAGTAACAGCATCGAAACCCAGGGGGTTGAGAACTTGGTGCGGCAGAGAGAGGGAATTTGCCCTGCTCAAAATCTTCCTATTAAAAAATTGTTTCAGATTATTATAAAATATGGGCAAAATTTTACGATTGGCTAAAGGAAAGAACAGCGAAGAATTAAATAAAAATTCAAGCAAAGCAACATGTCAAATAAAAGAATTGAAGAACCAATATTATGTGAAAGAAGCAAAATTCTCTGATTGAACACTCAAAAAAAAAGTGGGGAAACTTTTGTTTCCCAAATGTTGTATGTATATGTTTTGTGTATCTCTTTTTTTTGTTGTTGTTGTTATATTTGAAAAAAATAAATAAATTTTACAAAAAATAATAATAATAAAAAATGGTTTGCTCCGATCTCAGCAGCTGGTTTTTGGTGCAATCATCTTGCAACCAGCTTCAGGCCAAACCAGACCTTTCCTTCCCTTCCTCATTTGATGCTCAATTTCCACCACCACTATCCTCCAAATATTCCAAAGCTCTGGAATTTAAGGGACAATGGAATCGCACGCTGTCGTTGGGGGAAAAAAAATCTCTCTCGCTCGCTCTTTTTTTTGCGCCTTCTTTACAGTGTTCCCTCTAATTTTTTGGGGGGGGGGGTGGGCGGAAAAGTATAGTGTCTGAGCGGCAGTCCCATCAGGACTGGGCGGCACAGAAATAATAAATAAACAAATAAACAAACAAACAAACAAACAAACAAATAAAAAACCCACCCTGTTTTGCTTCAGAGAATTTCAAAATAAAATACTGTACTGTGTGTCTATAACAGTGAGCTCATAATAGGGCAACTCCATCAATATCAAAATGCCACTTAAATAGTTGAGCTAGTTTCAAACTAGATTTTGATTTTCTTTCTCTCTTCCTTACTCCCATTCTTTTTCTTTCTCTTTTCCTTCCTCTCTTTTTTCTATCTGTTTCTCTCTCTTCCTCTCTCACTCTTTCCCTCTCGGCTTCTGGGCAGGTTTGGAAAACTCTGAGTTGATGATGATTTTTAAGTGAGCGATTGCTCACTGCTCAGCTTAGAGGGAACTATGACCACTATCCCCCAAATATTTCAAAGCTCTGGAATTTAAGGGACAATGGAATTGCACGCTGTCGTTGGGGGGAAAAAATCTCCCTCTCTCGCTCTTTTTTTTTGCGCCCTCTTTATCCGTCCTCCAACATTCTGCCAGCGTGTTGAGATCAGAGGAGTAATTGAGGCAAACACAGGTGTCGTTCATTACCAGCCATTGTATGCCATCTGAAGTCTGAGACTGCCAGAATTCAGATGGTTAGAAGCGCTCGATGAATAACAAGCGTGATTTGGAGATGGTTTTGTACAAGCCTGGACTGACGTGGCTCATCTGGTGCTCTAAAACACCTGCTTACCCCTCTGGAGGCAAAACCCTCTTGCTGATCTATCTATCCCTCCCCTCCCCTCTCCCCACCCCCTTTGAACAATTTTGCAAGAGGCTAGCAAGATGACATAAACACCAACAAAAGGAGAAGCTAGGCACACCACAAGCTCTCTACATGGGTTTTCGGAAACTTAAAATCGTGCAAAATACTCTCGGAGAGAGTAACAATGAAAGAACTTGCAAGCCAGTAAGAGCTGGGAACATCCTTAGAACCAGGAAAGAAACATTTGGAGCAAGTAGAGCAATGGAAAAAAACCCTGCAAAGACTTAGGACTTGGAAAAGATTTGTTGCAGAGAGTAACAATGAAAGAACTTGCAAGCCGTTAAGAGCTGGGAACATCCTTAGCACCTGGAAAGAAACATTTGGAGCAAGTAGAGCAATGGAAAAAAACCCTGCAAAGACTTAGGACTTGGAAAAGATTTGTTGCAGAGAGTAACAATGAAAGAGCTTGCAAGCCGTTAAGAGCTGGGAACATCCTTAGCACCTGGAAAGAAACATTCGGAGCAAGTAGAGCAATGGAAAAAAACCCTGCAAAGACTTAGGACTTGGAAAAGATTTGTTGCAGAGAGTAACAATGAAAGAGCTTGCAAGCCGTTAAGAGCTGGGAACATCCTTAGCACGTGGAAAGAAACATTTGGAGCAAGTAGAGCAATGGAAAAAAACCCTGCAAAAACCTAGGGATGGAAAACATTCTTTGCCGAGAGTAACAATGAAAGAGCTTGCAAGTGGGTAAGAGCTGGGAACATCGTTAGCACCTTATTAGGGCTGGAAAGAAACTTATTCGGAGCAAGTTAGTGCAATGAAAAAAACCCTGCAAAAACTTAGAGCTTGGAAAACATTCTTCGCAGAGAGAAACAATGGAAGAGCCTGCAAGGTAAGAGCTGGGAAGATAGTTAGTAGCTAGTTAGGCCGAAAAAAACCCCTACATTCAGAGTATAAGACGCACCCAAATTATCAGCCTCTTTTAGCGAAGAAAACGGTGCGTCTTATACTCCGAAAATTACGGTAGCTCTTTTCTGTTATTGACTCTCTTGGGTTCAAAACAACATTCTCCATGAAGTTGGACAGTCTCCAAACATTTCTGAAAAACCTAAGACCTGGCTTTGTGGGACAGGCATAGAATTGGCCTTGTGAGCGGTGAAAATTTATTTGTGAAGATTCTCCCTCAGCGGTGGGTAATTGTGCTCTCATCGGTACAATAGATATTATTGTAATGGGACCATTACAGAGGAGAGGGCATTATACCGTTCAACGTGACTCCCGGCTGTAAAAAGCGAGATGCTCGCAGTCAGCTGTGTTTGCAGTAGTCTATAAGGGGTGTATAAATAAACCACTTTAATCTAACTCTGGATTTTCCCCTTGGTTTCCATTCAGAACCTTCTGGGAATCCCAGGAATAGAAAGCGAGAGCCGGTAAGGACTGTTACGCCATCAAGTCCAATCTCGTACTCGCTGCAAAGATCCAAATTAAAGCACCCATGACAGATGGGCTGATAAACACACACTCACCTCTCCCTTAGAAAGGGGGTTGTTTTACCTTTTAGGCATAGCTAAACAGAAATATAAAAAAGATATTTTTATCTGGTTGTACATATCTTAACAGCGGCCAGGATAGTTTGCGCACAAAATTGGAAAGGGGAAGATATCCCCAAAAACGAGGATGTAGTTAAAAAAATTCTGGATTGTGCAGAGATGGATATGATGACAAGAAGGCTGAATGATCAAGAAGAATCTGATTTTTATACTACTTGGAACAAAGTTTATACATGGATAGAGAAGAATAAAGTTTAACATAAGGTTATGAAAACTGTATGAATATAATCAAACGTTACTGATATTTTTAGTTGTTGCTATTGTTGTTGGTTTTTCTTTTTTTATCAATTTAACTCTATGTGTATTAGAATTTTCAATCAGAATATTATTTTGACTTAAAGATTTAAGATTTTTATCCTTTTTTCTGTATTAAAAATTGACTTCAAGAAAAGAGGGGTAATTGTAACCCCTACTATGTGTTTAAATGTTTGTAAGTTTGTATGTCTTTTTATTGAAAATTAATAAAGTTTTTGAAAAAAAGAGAAAAAAAGGGGGTTGTTGTTTCTTTTTCTTTTTTTAAAAAGAAAGCAATCAGACTTTGCTTCCCTGTATCTTTAGATCCACTGTTTGGTATCCTGCCAGAAGGAACAAATTTCAGCCTTCTTTTATACAACGTCCTTTTGACTCTTTGAAGAGCCCTTCAAGAGCCTCTTCAGTCTTTTTTCCCTTTTCTTTCCTTAAAGTTAATCATATCCCTTACTTGAAGTTTGCGTCGGGTGAACTTCTGTTTCCTTGATCCACCTTTAAGTAAAGTGGAAGGTGAGATTGTGATCTCTCTCTCTCTCTCCAGCTGTGCACACTCCAGGTTATCCTGACATTCGGAGACATCATTTGGAGACGGCTCACTTGTTACTAAAGAACAAGTCCAATCCTCATGGGTTTCAAGATAAGGGAGTGTTTAAGCATATGTTTTGGGAATGCCCAGTAGTGCAGAATTTTTGGGAAAAGGATATTAATAGGATATTAATAAGGATACAAGCAACATGTTACAGTCATACAGTCATTAGGTGAGGTCTCCAGAACTGGACACAGTATTATTCCAAATGGGGTCTCACCATCGCTCCATATAGCGGGATCACAATCTCCCTCTTCCTTCTTGTTATACCTCTAGCTATGCAGCCAAGCATCCTACTTGCTTTTCCTACCGCCCAACCACACTGTTCACCCATTTTGAGACTGTCAGAAATCACTACCCCTAAATCCTTCTCTTCTGAAGCTTTTGTAACACGAGAACCAGCAGTAAAAGTTTGGTCAGGTATGCAGAACCGGTAGAAAAAAATTTGGGTCAGGTACGCAGAACCAGTAGAAAATTTTTGAATTTCTTCTTTTTTTCCCTTCTGGGTTCTGGGTACGTTTTTCCTATCACAGTAAATGAGGTTGAACGTGTATAATTTTAGTAGAGCTGTGCGTGTGTGTGTGTTATATTATGTATGTTATATAGAATAGAATAGAATAGAATAGAATAGAATTTTATTGGCCAAGTGTGATTGCACACAAGGAATTTGTCTTGGTGCATATAATCTCAGCGTACATAAAATAAAATATACATTTGTCAAGAATCATGTGGTACGACACTTAATGATTGTCATAGGGGTCAAATAAGCAATGAAGAAGCAATATTAATAAAAATCTTAGGATATAAGCAACAAGTTACAGTCATACAGTCAACATGGGAGGAAATGGGTGATAGGAATGATGAGAAAAAACTACTAATAGCAATAGGAGTGCAGACTTAGTCTACAGTATAGAGTGGTGAGGGAATTATTTGTTTAGCAGAGTGATGGCGTTTGGGAAAAAACTGTTCTTGTGTCTAGTTGTCTTGGTGTGCAGGGCTCTGTAGGGACATTTTGAGGGTAGGAATTGAAACAGTTTATGTCCAGGATGCAAGGGGTCAGTAAATATTTATTGCATTAGATTTCATGACCTAATTGGATAATGTCATCAGGGCTAAAAGTGGGTGGGTTTTGTGACGAGGACTAGGGGGAGGAGGAGGAGGAAGAGGACTTTGGGGTCTTTGATACTCAACGAACTTGTTAGTTTGGTTTTGCAATCCAACAAGACCGACATAGACTTCAGAAGATAACCAGAACTGCAGAGAAAACAATTGACACCATCCTGCCTTCCATTGAGGACTTGAATACTAAACGAGTGAAAAAGAGGGCCATGAAAATATTTATAGACCTCTCGCATCCTGGGTATAAACTGTTTCAACTCCTACCTTCAAAATGACGCTATAGAGCACTGCACCCTAGAACACAAGACAGAATAACAGTTTTTTTCTCAAATGCCATCACTCTGCTAAACAAATAATTCGCTCAACACTGCCAAAGTATTTACTAAGTCTGCACCACTATTAATCTTCTCATTGTTCCCATCACTCATCTCTACCGACAAAAGACTGTCGGTATCCTTGTTGCTTGTATCCTTACAATTTATATTGACTGGTTACTAATAATAATTAATAATTAATAATTAATAATAATAATAATAATAATTTATTGGATTTGTATGCCGCCCCTCTCCGCAGCCTCGCGGCGGCTAACAACAATAATAAACACAACATGTACAATCCAATAATAAAAACAACTAAAAACCACTATTATAAAACCAAACATACACACAAACATACCCTGCATAACTTGTAATGGCTTAGGGGGAAGGAATATCAACTCCCCCATGCCTGGCGGTATAAATGAGTCTTGAGTAGTTTACGAAAGACAGGGAGGGTGGGGGCAGTTCTAATCTCCGGGGGAGTTGGTTCCAGAGGGCCGGGGCCGCCACAGAGAAGGCTCTTCCCCTGGGGCCCGCCAAATGACATTGTTTAGTCGACGGAAACTGCAGAAGGCCAACTCTGTGGGACCTTATCGGTCGCTGGGATTCGTGCGGTAGCAGGCGGTTCCGGAGGTAATCTGGTCCATTGCCATGTAGGGCTTTAAAGGTCATGACCAGCACTTGAATTGTGACCGAAAACTGATCGGCAGCCAATGCCAAATCTAATACAATTTGATTGCTTATTTGTACCCGGACTATCATTAAGTGTTGTACTTTATGATTCTTGACAAATGTACACTGAGAGCATCTGCACCAAAGACAAATTCCTTGTGAGTCCAATAACACTCGGCCAATAAAAATTCTATTCTGTTCTTCCATTCAACAGAAGACCTAATTATGAACAACATTTCCAGGTCATGGAGAAGCTTCAAAGTTACTCGGCATGACACCTGCTAATACCAAGAGAGGGGAAAAATTGACCAGAATTAAACTCCACTTTGCTATCTGCTAAATAAGAATAATATGTTTTGATGGGACTCTGCAGGAGAGGGGATGGATTTTTTCCCCTTCATTTTACAGTCAGAGAAAGGTATAAAACACTGTCGGAATATAAATAAATGGGAAAGATTCATAGACAATATTCTACTGTGGGCTTCATTTGCACTTTAAAACAGATGCCCCACAGACCTTATGTACTTTTAAGATTCCTCTGAAGGAGACATGAAAAAGTCTTCCAGTCAAATGTACATATTTAATAGAATTAGATCTCTAGGCTAGAAAAATGTCAGAAGAAAAGGAGAAATATTAAAGGCAAGGCAAGGCACACCTTTCTACTGCTTTCTCGCTTTGATAAATATCTTGTGGGATGTCACTTCTTAGAAAGTCGTGATTTAATGAAACAAAAAAAAAAGTCGGAAATAAAAAAACCCGCGCTACGCATTTCGACAGTATATAATATGGCCGGCAAAAATCTGAAGGGAGCGGCCGATGTCGTCGCATTTGGCAATTCCCTATAAAAAGCGAAAGATTTATGGGCTCTGAAGAGAAATGAAACTAGGCTAGTCTTTACTGACCACTAGTTCTTTTATCCTCCAGAAGCAGTAAAGGGTGTCCGACGGTACGGCTGGGATCGGGCTCCAATAGCGGAAAGGGAGATGTGCACGCATTATTGCGCCCCCAATGTGCGCACTCACATGCCCACGTGGGATTTGGCACATGCACATGCTCAGCAAGAGGAATCTCAGAGAATGACACTCCCACGCGTGAAATATTGCCGATTTTCGGTGGTTTTATTTTATTCATTTGTTTGTTTGTTTTGTCATGTATGTATTGGTGGTATACAAAGATATAATATTTATACACATGATACTAGGAAGCATCGGGGACAGGGTGGAACGCAGTTCCACCGGTGGAAAAGAAGATGTGTGCGCAGCTCCAGCTGATAAGCGGCTGTCACTTCCTGTATTACTGATCTCAGCTCGGCTCTCCTTTTTTCCTCTGCTGCTGCTGCTGCTGTGTCTGGGCTCCTTGCTTTTTTCCTCTTTCCTCCTTCCTGGCCTCGGACGAGCTTCCCTCTCTGCTGCCCAGCTCCCCTCCAGCCTCACGCGGCCACCTGAGGTGCAAGCAGAAGGCGTGGGTGGAAGCGGTGCTGGCAGCATTTATGCTTCTGGCAGCACCCGTTCGCCTAGCTACCCAGCCTGAGGTGTGAGGGGGCGGCAACCCAGGAAGGAAAGCGCAAATTGTTACCCCAGTGAGCAACATTGATAAGGTTGTAAATCGAGGATTTAACAGTTCATTTGAACGATGATGATCGTTCAAACCACTCCCACCTGGTCACATGGCCGGCAAGCCACACCCACAGTGCGGTAGTAAAAATAAGTAAAAAAGCTAGTAAGAGCAAAGCATTAGGACAGGGGACAGAAGGCACTCTGGTGTACTTATGCCCGCTCCTTACTGACCTCTTAGGAATGTATAGTATAAGGGTAAAGTTTTGCGGGGTTAGGTGATGATACTACAGAGTTTGGTGGTGAGTTGGGAACAGCTAGAGACAGTGATGGCCTGATGGATGTGTATGTAGCTGTGCATCGCTGATGTGCGGCCGTACGAAATCTTGCTCGAGTGAGCAAGATTTCAGCAATTTTCACTGCTTTTTTTTTTCTGTGTATGTGCAGAAGCAAACATAGGTGAAAATCACCAAAATCTCACTTGCAAGTGTGTCATCACAGAAAATTTAACTTGCTGCGCATGTGCAGAAGCAAAATCTCACGCCAATGGGTGCCCATGTGCCCATGACGGCCATGCAAGGCACACCATTAGCACTGAAGATGGCAAGCCTTCACTAGGAATCTCCTGGGAGGAAACAGGGCTGGAAAAGGCAGGGAGAAGCCTCCCTGGGGCCTCTCTAGGAATCTCCTGGGAGGAAACAGGGCCGGAAAAGGCGGGGAGAAGCCTCCCTGGGGCCTCTCTAGGAATCTCCTGGGAGGAAACAAGGCTGGAAAAGGCAGGGTGAAGCCTCCACGGGGCCTCTCTAGGAATCTCCTGGGAGGAAACAGGGCTAGAAAAGGCAGGGAGAAGCCTCCCTGGGGCCTCTCTAGGAATCTCCTGGGAGGAAACAAGGCTGGAAAAGGCGGGGAGAAGCCTCCGCGGGGCCTCTCTAGGAATCTCCTGGGAGGAAACAAGGCTGGAAAAGGTGGGGAGAGGCTTCCACATGGCCTCTCTAGGAACCTCCTGGGAGGAAACAGGGCCTCCACTCTCCCTGTGGTTTCCCCAATCGCATGCCTTATTTACTTTTACATTGATTCCTATGGGAAAAATTGCTTCTTCTTACAAACTTTTCTACTTAAGAACCTGGTCATGGAACGAATTAAGTTCATAAGTAGAGGTCCCACTGTACAGCTAACCAATTCTGCTTTTGCAACACCTATTTACGTTTGCCTGCCAATGACCTTCTCCTCTATTCGCCTTGCAGGAGGTTTGTTTTTATTTTTTTCAATGGGCTTGTAATAACCCTGGTTTCCTCTGCTGCTGCGCCAGGCGTTACCACTTGCTGGTTGAGGAATGCGACGTAGCCGCCGACCTTTAACAAGGGTTCAAATCCCGGCCACAGTAACTGCCAGACTGGTGTGTTTGTGCAATTCCACCGCGTGCTGTGCGGTGGCAAATCCTCGCTGGTTACAAGATGACCCGGGCTTCAAGCAAACCGCTTCTGACTTTTACGATTCTTTTGTGATCTAAATGGCCATTTCATCAGTTATGCTATTGGAAATTTCTCCCCCCAATTGCTCTTGCTGTGAAATAGAGTCCTGAAGATTTCTGGAACCGTTTCACACACTTATTGTATCGATTTGCTAATCCCAACAACAGTTTTCCACTTAATAGATAGCTTGCTGTTGGAATAGAGGCTGTGCCTAGTCCTTCTTTCCTTCCTTCCCTCCCTCCTTCCCTCTTCTGACCATCTTTCCTTCCTTCCTTCCCTCCTTCCCTCTTCTGACCATCTTTCCTTCCTTCCTTCCTTCCTTTTCTTCCCTACCTCTCTCCTTCCTCCCAACCATTTTTCCTTCCTTCCTTCTCTCCCTCCCTCCCTCCTTCCACCCAACCTTTTTCCTTCCTTCCTTCCCTCCTTCCTCCTAACCATTTTTCCTTCCTTCCTTCCTTCCTTCCTTCTTTGCTTCCTTCCTTCCTCCCAACCATTTTTCCTTCCTTCCTTCCTTTTTTCCCTCCTTCCCTCCTTCATCCTAATCATTTTTCCTTCCTTCCTTCCTTCTTTCTTTCCTTCCCTCCCTCCTTCCTCCCAACCATTTTTCCTTCCTTCCTTCCTTCTTTCCCTTCCCCCTTTCCTTCCCTGATTTAATGTTAACAATGACTCGATTCTCAGGAAACAATAAACCATAAATAGAAGAATTCCTTGACATTCTTATTCTCACTTCAGTGCTGAAAAGAGAATGCATCAAACCAGCCAGTACAATAAAAGAAGAAAAAATGAAAACAATTGCAAAAAGACCAACAATCCAGGCAAAGGTTTTGAACGCTTTGGACCCATCTTCACCTCTGTTAAGCTCTTGAGCCAGGGTGGCGCAGTGGTTAGAGTGCAGTACTGCAGGTGACTTCTGCTGACTGCTTGCAATTTGGCAATTCAAATCTCAGCAGGCTCAAGGTTGACTCAGCCTTCTAACCTTCCAAGGTGGGTAAAATGAGGACCCAGATTGTTGAGGGCAAGAGGCTGACTCTGTAAACTGCTTAAAGAGGGCTTGAAAACAATGTATTTTGATGTATAACAATGTATAACAATATATAAAATAATATTTTCCCACATTGATCAGAAGCAACGTGAGAAAATATTATTTTACTGAAAGAGTCGTAGATGCTTGGAACAAACTTCCAGCAGACGTGGTTGGTAAATCCACAGTCACTGAATTTAAACATGCCTCGGATAAACATATTTCCATCCTAAGATAAAATACAGAAAATAGTATAAGGGCAGACTAGATGGACCATGAGGTCTTTTTCTGAGGTCCATCTTCTATGTTTCTATGGATCCATTATGCAAAAGGGAGAAGATCCTTGGGGACAAAGAACCCCCAAAGATAATTGAAAATGAGGCTGAGAGAAGTGGAGGAAACGTGCTTCCCTTGATTGATTGACTGATTGATGGGTTGATTTTGTCAAGTACATATTAGAAGTATACAAAGATATAACAATCCTAGTCTCCCTTAATTTTCCAAAAAATCAGCTAAAACATGTGACAGATATAACAATGTTTATATACATGATACCAATAAGAGGGAAACATTAGGACAGGGGACGGAAGGCACACTGGTGCACTTATGCACACACCCCCCTTACTGACCTCATAGTCTGGTAGTGAGTTCCATGCATTAACTACTCCGCTGCTAAAGTCATATTTCCTGCAGTTGAGTTTGGAGGGGTTTACTAAGTTTGTGTTGTTGTGGTTGAAGCTGAAGTAGCCATTGACAAGAAGGACATTGTAGCAGATGATTTAATGGGCTATGCTTGTGACATTCTTGAAATTCTATGCTTATAACATTCTATGCGTATAACATTCTATGTTTATAACATTCTATGTTTATAACATTCTTGAAATATCATGACCGGTTGCCTCGTGTCTGTACCCAGGTTACCAGTTTTCCAGTTCGGGGAAATCTACATTTAAACCAGTAACAAGCATATATCCATCCTAAGATAAAATACAGGAAATTGTATAAGGGCAGACTGGATGGACCATGAGGTCTTTTTCTGCCTGTCAATCTTCTATGTTTCTATGTAAAACAGTATAGAAGTCTAAGCGCTATTGTTACTGCTATTAAAGCTGGGATATTTATGTAGGAGGATTGAGAAGAGATCTTTTTTCCCTCTTGCAGGAGGAAACAAACAAGCTCAGCATCCGAGGATCGTATCTCGGCCTTGAACTCTTTCAATGCACAAAAGCATCCCAGCCTCCACTTGCAGCAACTGTTAATTATAGGTAGCCCAGTGAGCATCTTGTTAACCTGTGACATGTATAGGCAACTATCTCTCGGGCTGTGTTTCCCCCTCCAGGACTATTTGCAAACATGACCGTTTGCAAAACGAAATATACAAGGAGCTCGAGTGCTTAGCACTCTTCTGATGAGCCAATTCTGGGATTGATAAGCAGAGACGAGAATAAAACTCCACTTGCATTTATTTTAACTTAGAAACATAGAAACATAGAAGACTGACGGCAGAAAAAGACCTCATGGTCCATCTAGTCTGCCCTTATACTATTTCCTGTATTTTATCTTACAGTGGATATATGTTTATCCCAGGCATGTTTAAATTCAGTTACTGTGGAATTACCAACCACGTCTGCTGGAAGTTTGTTCCAAGGATCTACTACTCTTTCAGTGAAATAATATTTTCTCACGTTGCTTTTGATCTTTCCCCCAACTAACTTCAGATTGTGTCCCCTTGTTCTTGTGTTCACTTTCCTATTAAAAACACTTCCCTCCTGGATCTTATTTAACCCTTTAACATATTTAAATGTTTTGATCATGTCCCCCCTTTTCCTTCTGTCCTCCAGACTATACAGATTGAGTTCATGAAGTCTTTCCTGATACGTTTTATGCTTCAGACCTTCCACCATTCTTGTAGCCCGTCTTTGGACCCGTTCAATTTTGTCAATATCTTTTTGTAGGTGAGGTCTCCGGAACTGAACACAGTATTCCAAATGTGGTCTCACCAACGCTCTATATAAGGGGATCACAATCTCCCTCTTCCTGCTTGTTATACCTCTAGCTGTGCAGCCAAGCATCCTACTTGCTTTTCCTACCACCCGACCACACTGCTCACCCATTTTGAGACTGTCAGAAATCACTACCCCTAAATCCTTCTCTTCTGAAGTTTTTGCTAACACAGAACTGCCAATGCAATACTCAGATTGAGGATTCCTTTTTCCCCAAGTGCATTATTTTACATTTGGAAACATTAAACTGCAGTTTCCATTGCTTTGACCATTTATCTAGTAAAGCTAAATCATTTACCATATTACAGACCCCTCCAGGAATATCAACCCTATTGCACACTTTAGAGTCTTCGGCAAATAGGCAAACCTTCCCTACCAAACCTTCCCCTATGTCACTCACAAACATGTTAAAAAGAATAGGACCAGAACAGACCCTTGTGGCACACCCCCTTATCTCAGCTTAATAGCCTAATACAGATTTTTTTTAAAAAAATCTACTTGAATCAGATTAGTTGTCTGGGTTAACAAACCAACTTTTTATTGTTCAAGAAAATTAATCCGTAATGCTCGGTTTAGATGGATGTAATATTTGGAAATAGGGCCATTCCCACCGTATAAAACTTTGCTTCCCGGGCCTGTGACTATTCTGGTTAAACTTAAGACACACAATAAAGCTGCATTTTTTTAAAAAAAAAAAAATTGGTATCCATATCAAAAGCCTGGAAAAGCCTTTAGAAATTGTCAGACCATCTGCGTTGTAATTCCATGCCAAAACTGAAAACTACAGTTCGCTTGCGTCTAATTGCATATTTCTCTCTCTCCCCATCTCTCTCTGTTGTAATAGATTAATGGACATTCTCCTTCGGAATGAATAAATTGCCTCTTTCCTCTGGTTTGCATTTGTTAAATATCCACCTTACAAAGGAGAAGACGAGGTTTAAAAAGCTTAGAACTACATCTCCTTAAACACGACCTAAGCATAGCCCATAAAATCATTAGCTACAATGTCCTTCCTTTCAATGACTACTTCAGCTTATATCCTTACGATTTATATGAATATTGACTGTTTCCTTATAGATTATTTGTACCCTATGACAATCACTGTTTTATGTACACTGAGATCATCTGCACCAAAGACAAATTCCTTGTGTTCCCAATCACACTTGGCCAATAAAGAATTCTATTCTATTCTATTCTATTTTGCATTTTATTCTATTCTATTCTATGAATATTGCATTGTATTGCATTGTATGCTGTTTCTGAATATTCTATTCTATTCCATTCCATTCTATTCTATTCTATGAATATTCTATTCCATTCCATTCCATTCTATGAATATTCTATTCTATTCTATTCTATTCTATTCTGCATTTTATTCTATTTTATTCTATGAATATTGCATTGTATTGCATTGTATTCTGTTTCTGAATATTCTATTCTATTCCATTCCATTCTATTCTATGAATATTCTATTCCATTCCATTCCATTCTATGAATATTCTATTCTATTCTATTAATATTCTATTCTATTCTATTAATATTCTATTGTATTAATATTCTATTCTATTCTATGAATATTCTATGAATATTGTATTGTACTGTATTGTATTCTATGAATATTCTATTCCATTCCATTCCATTCTATTCTATTCTATCCATCTTAAAAGCCTTCCAAATTATCTCCTCCCCACTCCCCAAATAACTGTGAGGGTTGGGGTTTTTTTTGAAGTGCAGAAGTCTCCCTCAAACTTAAAAGCTTTAAAGCTGCACCTCCCTCCCTCCTCTATACGTAACCTGTGTGGAGACATCACACATGTTGATATTTTATCCATTCCAGTCATTTATCGCAGCGTGCATTCATCTGCTTATTTTCCTTCGAGAGTCACTTTAGGTGCATATTTAAATTTTTCATCTTGTTAATTTATGCCAGCTGATGTTTAAATTACAGGCTTGGAAGAGAGCTGAAGTAGCAAATGTTTACAAAAGTGCTCACAGTGCAAATCTTGAACGTAAGCAGTCGGATTTCGCTTCTTCCTTCCCAGCTAACATGCAATGGGATATTTTTTTAAAAAAAACCTCTCATATTTAGGAAGAATAAAAACAACATATTGCCAATGTTTGCAGCCTTGAATAACTTATATGATCAAAAATCCTGTGCATGGTATATTTCTTCTGGTCAGAAGAGTGACAAGTAAGGGCCCATAGAGTTGGTCTTCTCTGGGTCCCATCAGCTAAACAGTGTTTGGCTGGCGAGTCCGCGGGGCAGGGCCTTCTCTGTGGTTGCCCCGGCTCTCTGGAACCAGTTACCACCTGAGATCCGGACTACCCCCACCCTATTGTCCTTCCGGAAAGCTGTAAAGTCTGGCTTTTCAGAGCCAAGGGTGGCACAGTGATTAGAGGGCAGCACTGCAGGCTGCTTTAGCTAACTGCTACCTGTAGTTCAGCAGTTCAGATCTCACCACCGTCTCAAGGTTGACTCAGCCTTCCATCCTTCCCAGGTCAGTAAAACGAGGACCCAGATTGTTGGGGGCAAGAGGCTGGTTCTGCAACCCGCTTCGAGAGGGCTGTAAAAGCTATTGCTATTTTCCAACAGGTCACCAATGGTATGTAGGGGTTTAACTGTTTGCATTGTAAATTGTTTTTAAACTGTGTTCAGCATTTTATGGAAGGCGAGGAGGGCGGGGGTTGTTCGAATCTCTGGAGGGAGTTGACTTCAAAGGGCCGGGGCCGCCACAGAGAAGGCTCTTCCCCTGGGCCCCGCCAACCGACATTGTTTAGAGACTATGTGACTCATTCTCTTTATCTCCCACGTAACCGCAGCGATTTCCAACTTTGGGTGTCATCTCAGCTCCCTGCTACTGGCATCTTCATCTGAGAAGCTGTTTTGGAGCCAAATCACTTTTTAAATTATTATTATTATTATTATTATTATTATTATTATTATTATTATTATTATTTTTATTTTTATTTATTTATTAGATTTGTATGCCGCCCCTCTCCGTAGACTCGGGGCGGCTCACAACCCAATAAAACAGTTCATGACAAATCTAATAATTTACAATTTAAAATATTTTAACAACCCCATTATTAAGCAGACATACATACAAACATACCATACATAAATTATATAGGCCCGGGGGGGATGTCTCAGTTCTCCCATGCCTGATGACAAAGGTGGGTTTTGAGGAGTTTACAAAAGGCAAGGAGGGTAGGGGCAGTTCTAATCTATGGGGGGAGCTGGCTCCAGAAAGTCGGAGCCACAACAGAGAAGGCTCTTCCCCTGGGGCCCGCCAACCGACATTGTTTAGTTGACGAGACCCGGAGAAGACCCACTCTGTGGGACCTAATCGGTCGCTGGGATTCGTGCAGCAGAAGGCGGTCCCGGAGATATTCTGATCCGATGCCATGAAGGGCTTTATAGGTCATAACCAACACTTTGAATTGTGACCGGAAATTGATCGGCCACCAATGCAGACTGCGGAGTGTTGGTGTGACATGGGCATACCTGGGGAAGCCCATGACTGCTCTCGCAGCTGCATTCTGCATGATCTGAAGTTTCTGAAAACTTTTCAAAGGTAGCCTCATGTAGAGAGCGTTACAGTAGTCGAACCTCGAGGTGATGAGGGCATCATCATCATTATTATTATTATTATTATTATTATTATTATTATTATTATTATTATTATTATTATTATTATTTAGATTTGTATGCCGCCCCTCTCTGTAGACTCGGGGCGGCTCACAGCAATAATAACAGTGTACAATAACAAATCTAATCTATTTAAAAAATATCTAAAAACCCCTTATTTAAAAACAAGACATACACATAAACATGCCATATATAAATTATATAGGCCTGGGGAAGATATCTCAATTCCCCCATGCCTGACGGCAGAGGTGAGTTTTAAGAAGTTTACGAAAGTATCCCTAGTTGAAAGAAAGTTCATGGGATTATGCCCTCCCTAGACCAAAAACTCACACAACTATTAAGGATTTTTTTTTCAACCCCCCCAAGAAAACCCCACACAGCTTATTAGGATATTTAAAAAGCAGCGACAGAGAGCAAAAGTGAGAACTTGCCAACAAGAGCTAATCCAAGTTTTTTTATTTTATTTTTTTTGGGGAAAAAAAAGTATTTTGACTTCCTTCAGCCAACTTGTTTATAGTTCCTGCAATGAAATTTTAATTTTGTGCTCTAATGAACACAAATCGATCCGAGCTCCGTGTTGGCAAAACTTATGATGGCTGTATAATTGAGAGAGCCGCGTTAAAAAAAAAAAAGAAAGAAAGCAAAAAAATAATAATCATAAAATTGTAACCCAGTGCCAAAACATTAAATGTGTAAGAGGGGAGGCCAACATGGAAAATTGCACCACCTGCCATAGTTGCTTAAAAAAATAATAATAACACCAGCATTTCGAAATCCCAAAGAACAAGATTACTAGCATTCTTTTTTTCCCCAAGCTTTGTGGACCGCTAAGACCTGAGAAGATATTTTATATTTTCCTTGTTAAAAAAGAAATCAGTATATTATTGAAGCTCGTCCAAGCCTGCCAAGGAAGAACAGTATGTGCCTCCTTATTCTTTCAAAGAAAGACGATCCGTTCACTGGGAATATTCATCCAATTATCAGAAGAATGAGAGCCCCTTGCAAAATTCAAAGGGAAACAAATGTCCTGCCCTTGAGGCCTTTCCTTCCCTTTCCTTTCTCCTTCCCTCCCTTCCCTCCACCTTTCCTTTCCTTTCTTTTTCTTTCTTTCTTTTTCTTTCTTTTCTTTTCCTTTCCTTTCCTTTCTTTTCTTTTCCTTTCCTTTCCCTTCCTTCCCTCCCCTTTCCCTTCCTTCTCTCCACCTTTCCTTTCCTTTCTTTCTTTTCTTTTCTTTTCCTTTCCTTTCCTTTCCCTTCCTTCTCTCCACCTTTCCTTTCCTTTTTCTTTCCTTCCCCTTCATTTCCCCCCTCCATCTTTCCTTTCCTTTTTCCTCTCCTCCTCTTCATTTCTCTCCCTCCACCTTTCCTTTCCTTTCTTCCTTTCCTTTCCTTTTTTCCTCCCCTCCCCTCCCCTTCATTTCCCTCCCACCACCTTTCCTTTCTTCCTTTCCTTCCTTCCCTTTCCCTTCCTTCTCTCCACCTTTCCTTTCCTTTCTTTTTCTTTCTTTTCTTTTCCTTTCCTTTCCTTTCTCCTTCCCTTCCTTCCCCTCCACCTTTCCTTTCCTTTCCCTTCCTTTCCTTCGCTTCCCTTTCCCTTCCCTCCACCTTTCCTTTCCTTTCTTTTTCTTTCTTTTCTTTTCCTTTCCTTTCCCTTCCTTCTCTCCACCTTTCCTTTCCTTTTCTTCCCTTCCCCTTCATTTCCCTCCCTCCACCTTTCCTTTCCTTTTTCCTCCCCTCCCCTTCATTTCCCTCCCTCCACCTTTCCTTTCTTCCTTTCCTTCCTTCCCTTCCCTTTCCCTTCCTTCTCTCCACCTTCCCTTTCCTTTCTTTTTCTTTCTTTTCCTTTCCTTTCCTTTCTCCTTCCCTTCCTTCCCTCCACCTTTCCTTTCCTTTCTTTTTCTTTCTTTTCTTTTCCTTCCCTTTCCTTTCTCCTTCCCTTCCTTCCCTCCACCTTTCCTTTCCTTTCCCTTCCCTCCACCTTTCCTTTCCTTTCTTTTTCTTTCTTTTCTTTTCCTTTCCTTCCCCTTTCCTTCCTTCCCTCCCCTTTCCTTTCCCTTTCCTTTCTTTTCTTTTCCTTTCCTTCCCCTTTCCTTCCTTCCCTCCCCTTTCCCTTCCTTCTCTCCACCTTTCATTTCCTTTCCTTTCCTTTTTCTTCCCTTCCCCTTCATTCCCCCCCTCCACCTTTCCTTTTTCCTCTCCTCTCCTCCTCTTCATTTCCCTCCCTCCACCTTTCCTTTCTTCCTTCCCTTCCTTCCCTTCCCTTTCCCTTCCTTCTCTCCACCTTTCCTTTCCTTTTTCTTTCCTTCCCCTTCATTTCCCCCCTCCACCTTTCCTTTTTCCTCTCCTCTCCTCTTCTTCATTTCCCTCCCTCCACCTTTCCTTTCTTCCTTCCCTTCCTTCCCTTCCCTTTCCCTTCCTTCTCTCCACCTTTCCTTTCCTTTTTCTTTCCTTCCCCTTCATTTCCCCCCTCCACCTTTCCTTTTTCCTCTCCTCTCCTCCTCTTCATTTCCCTCCCTCCACCTTTCCTTTCTTCCTTTCCTTTCCTTTTTCCTCCCCTCCCCTCCATTCCCCTCCCTCCATCTCCCCTTCCCTTCCCTGCCCTTCCTCTCCTCCCTTTCCATCCCATCCTCCCTCCTGTCCTCTTCCCCTCCCTCCCTTTCTCCTCTCCTTCCATCCTTCCCCCTTTCCTTCCTTTCTTTCCAATGATCCTATCCTCACTCACCAGACCCTGGAGCACATGGAGGCATGTGCCTCTACCGTCAGGTTACCAAAGGCAATTGCACATTTCTTCCCCCCATCTGACAAATGGTGGGGAGGCTATGAAAACAATCTGAAAGCAAAATATTCCAAATATGCCCTTCTTCCCAGCCAGAATGGCAGCTAATGAATTTGTTGCATGAATGAATCGACAGATTGGGAACCGAAGCTGGGCTGGCCGGACTAACACGGCCCTGGCACCAAGCAGGCGCTCTGTACCCACGCAGGGTCCCCTCCAGAGTCTGTTCTCACCCAGAGGTGATTTTCCAATAAAATCAGCTCCAATTATTGCTCGAATAGGAGCAATCCTGGCGGGAGGATAAGAGGCAATTCGGCAGCTGGAAAGGCTGCAGGAAGGAAAATTAACCTTGCCGGGCTATTATCTGCTGAAACATTTAGCGGCTTCTTCTCTTTCTCTCACATTAATTGACCCCAAGAGTGGAAAGAACCAAGCAAGGAGGGAGGAGGCAGAAGAGGGGACATCTACGAGCATCCCGTGTGCATGGATATGTATCGCATCTCATCTCTCTCTATCTTTCTCTCTTCCCTCCTTTTCTCTATCTCCCCTTCTCTCTATCGCCTCTCTTTCTCTTCACCTCTCTCTCCATGTATCTCTCTATAACTATCACTCTATCTATTGCTATCATCTATCTCTACCATCTGTCTGTCTGTCTGTCTGTCTGTCTGTCTGTCTGTCTGTCTGTCTGTCTCTGTCTGTCTGTCCGTCCATCCGTCCGTCCGTCCCTCCCTCCCTCCCTCCATCTACCTATCTACCTACCTACCTACCTACCTACCTACCTACCTATCTATCTACCTACCTACCTACATACCTACATACCAACCTACCAACCTACCAACCTACCAACCTACCAACCTACCAACCTACCAACCTACCAACCTACCAACCTATCTACCTACCTACCTACCTACCTACCTATCTATTTATCTACCTACCTACCTGCCTACCTGCCTACCTGCCTATCTACCTACCTACCTATCTATCTATCATCTATTGCTCTACTGCTATTTATTTTTCCATCATGTACCTACCTTCCTATTATCTCTCTCTCTCTCTCTATCTCTCTCTCTCTCTCTCTCTGTCTCCCTCCCCCTATCTATCTATCTATCTATCTATCTATCTATCTATCTATCTATCTATCTATCTATCTATCTATCTATCTATCTATCTATCTATCTGTGTCATCTGTCACTCTGTCTTTCAGGCTATCTATATTCTATCTGCTTGCCTTTAAATCCCAGAGACCCTAATTTACAATTTACAAGTCCCACAGATGAATGCATTTGTAAAATAATGATCAGAGATTAATCATTTTATTAAGATGAAATGCACCCATTTAACGTAACAAAATTATAAATGCTTATGTAATTATAAACATCGTAAATCTTGTTTAATCTTAACAAAACCTTTTAAGATTGTTTAATTGTAACAAAATTATTAAAGGTAGTGTAATTATTACAAAATAATTGAAGCTTAGTTGACGGTGATGTTGATGTTGGGAAAGTCATTCCCATATTCCAGAGCTGTAGCTGTAGTATATATATATATATATATATTCCCTATAACAGTATCTTTCTTTACAACTCTTTTACCATAAATATACTGTCATATTAAATATTATATTTTGCACTGGCATCCTTCAGTCTCAAAATACCATGGTATTAAGCTCTGGATTCCCCAGATCCCCAATTTCTATTTATTTCTATTACTAAGTTGAATGTTTGCATTTCTATTTGTTTGTTTGTTTGTTTGTTTGTTTGTTTGTTTGTTTGCTTGCTTGCTTGCTTGCTCGCTCGCTCGCTCGTTCATTCGTTCGTTCGTTCGTTCGTTCGTTCATTCATTCATTCATTCATTCATTCATTCATTCATTTATTTATTTATTGGATTTGTACGCCGCCCCTCTCCGGAGAGTCAGAGCGGCTAACAGGAACAATAAAACAGTGTACCATAGTAATCTAATACTAAAAACGATTAAAAACCCATTAATATAAAAACCAGACATACATACATACATACCATGCATAGAATTGTAAAGGCCTAGGGGGAAAGAGGATCTCAATTCCCCCATGCCTGATGGCAGAGGTGGGTTTTAAGTAGCTTACGAAAGGCAAGGAGGGTGGGGGCAATTCTAATCTCTGGGGGGAGTTGGTTCCAGAGGGCCGGGGCCGCCACAGAGAAGGCTCTTCCCCTGGGGCCCGCCAACCGACATTGTTTAGTTGACGGGACCCGGAGAAAATCCACTCTGTGGGACCTAACTGGTCGCTGGGATTCATGCAGCAGAAGGCGGTCCCTGAGATAATCTGGTCCGGTGCCATGAAGGGTTTTATAGGTCATAACCAACACTTTGAATTGTGATCGGAAACTGATCGGCAACCAATGCAGAATGCGGAGTGTTGGTGTAACATGGGCATATTTGGGAAAGCCCATGATTGCTCTCACAGCTGCATTCTGCACGATCTGAAGTTTCCGAACATTTTTCAAAGGTGGCCCCATGTGGAGAGTGTTACAGTAGTCGAGCCTCGAGGTTGTTAATAATTTTATAATAATTTATAATAATAATTAGTTGTTAATAATTTTATCCCGCTTTGGGCTAACACAGAAACATTCTTTAAGTCTGGGTTATTTCTTTTCTGACTCCTACAACAGAGGTCCCCTCGTGTAGATAAGATCAATATGTACTTTGGGATGGCTTATGTGACTTTAAGGGATAAACAAGGGCCGTAACTTTACCCATTACTTCCTAGTGGCTTGCAAAGAATCGGACAGATTATTATTCCCCCAGTTTGCTTTCATTTTTAATCCTTCCTTAAACCTTTTTTCCAGGTTTTCTGGTTTCCCAAATAGCACCCCGCCCCAACCCGCTAATTTCAATAACCTTAGCTAGTGCGGCAATATTACGACAAGGGAAATGTACTTTGTGACTGCGGAGAAAGTAAAAAGAAAATGAAATCTAGACACAACCAAATTTAAATTTGCCTGTCCCTATTCTGCCCCTTCGGGTAATTTTGCAATTCTCTCCTTAATTATATGAGCATCTAGAGCTACAATATATATAATTGCAAGGCAGTTAAATTAAAAAAAAAAATTAACAGAACTGTGTTCAGTTCTGGAGACCTCACCTACAAAATGTATTGACAAAATTGAACGGGTCCAAAGATGGGCTACAAGAATGGTGGAAGGTCTTAAGCATAAAACGTATCAGGAAAGACTTCATGAACTCAATCTGTATAGTCTGGAGGACAGGAGGAAAAGGGGGGACATGATCGAAACATTTAAATATGTCAAAGGGTTAAATAAGGTTCAGGAGGGAAGTGTTTTTAATAGGAAAGTGAACACAAGAACAAGGGGGCACAATCTGAAGTTAGTTGGGGGAAAGATCAAAAGCAACGTGAGAAAATATTATTTCACTGAAAGAGTAGTAGATCCTTGGAACAAACTTCCAGAAGACGTTGGTTGGTAAATCCACAGTAACTGAATTTAAACATGCCTGGGATAAACATATATCCATTGTAAGATAAAATACAGGAAATAGTATAAGGGCAGACTAGATGGATCATGAGGTCTTTTTTTGCCATCAGTCTTCTATGCTTCTATGCTTCTATGTTTCTATGTTTCTATGTTTCTATGTTTCTATGTTTCTATGTTTCTATGTTTCTATGTTTCTATGTTTCTATGTTATGTTAAAAGAAAATCCTAAGATTAAGATACAGGAAATAGTATAAGGGCAGACTAGATGGATCATGAGGTCTTTTTCTGCCGTCAGTCTTCTATGTTTCTATGTTTCTATGTTTCTATGTTATGTTAAAAGAAAATCCGTCAGATAAAAAATGCCTGTCGATATCATTTCTTTCTCCGACAGTCTCATATCCATCCATCCATCCATCCATCCATCCATCCATCCATCCATCCATCCATCCATCCATCCATCCATGATCCAGTAGTGGGATTCAAATAATTTAACAACCAGTTCTTCTTTTAGGATGCCTTAAAACCATTATTAGTGGTTCAGTTACAGTTAACCAGATGTTCACGCCGGATTTGGCATTTCTATCTACATATTGAGTCCTTCCTATCTGCCTACCTATCGATAGGCAGATGTGCAGGTTTATTATTATTACTCAACAGCTATTCAGAGATATCACATCTAATATTGTTGATATTCATAGGTGCCACGTATTAACTTATGCAAAAGATTGGGGCCTGCCATCCATAAACGAAGGTTATTCTTGTTGACCGTGTTTTTGCCAGTCACGGACATCCTTTTTTTATTGCAACAGCCACGGAATAACCTCAGATGCTTAAGCAGGTCACATCCACGCCTGGCTGTGGGATTTGGATCGGCTGTCTTTTCCTGAAAGTCAATAAATTTCCACACTGCTCCTCTTTATTTTCAACGAGTTGGTTTTTTTTTCTCTCTCTATATATATGTGTGTGTTGTGGTTAGCTCTGCCCCAGCTCCTGCCCCAAGGACAGTGGATGTGGGGGAGACATCCACATGCTGCAGGCCTGTTTTGCCCCCGGTGGAATCTGCTGATGAAGGCTCCTCTGACCAAGAAGACATGAGTGACAGGGAGGACGAGAGTGTGGCAGACAGCTTAGAAGGGGATCAATTATCTAGCTCCTCCTTGGATTCGGAACAAGAGTTAATGATACAGCCACGCATGCGGACAGCGATGCATAGGCAGCAACAACTGAGAGATTATTATCAAAGAAAAGGAGGCCACCTGTGGTTGGGTGGGGCTGTGGTCATTAGTGAGGCTGCTATAAAGAGCAGTCTGTGGGTTTGGCCATTGTGGAGGATTCTCTGATCCTTGTGTTTCATGCCTGCTTTGCTGACTGACTTTTTGTGTGCTGATTTTTCCCTGCTTTGAAACTAAACCAGAGCAAAGTGTGTTTCACTTTGTGAAAGAAGAAGGACTGTGAATTGCCTCACAGCTGCAAGCTATGTATCACAGAACTGATAAGGGACTTGTACAAATTACCAGTTTGTTTGGAGACGAGGGCTTGGTTTAAGTGAATTTTCATTATAAAGAACATTGTTTTGAATTTTCAAACGTGTGTCTGAAATTTGTACCTGTGAATTTTTGGGAGGATTCTACCAGAGAGCCCGACAGAATATATATGTATATAAAAATCACTTACTTTGCAGGAATGTTTCGAGGCTTTGTCTTTTCTGTGGTCTACAAATTAAAAGAAAAACAAGAAGAAGAAGAAGGAAATTGAAAGAGCAGTTAGCAAACCTTCGCCAGGAAGTAAACCTATTGGAAAGGGGTGGGTTGAAGAAAACGCAAATGACACTTGGTAAAGAAGACCATCTATTTCAGAGAACAGAAAATCATCCCTGTGGTGGACCCCGCCATAAAGTAAGCAGAATTCAAGGCAAGAGAAGAAACAGTTGATCTATTTCATTGAGCTGTGTCTATCTTTCTGTCCATCTGTCTCTCTTCGGGGATGTCCAACCTAGCCAACTTTAAGACTTGTGGACTTCAACTCCCAAAGTTCCTCAGCTTTGATGGCTAAGAAACTCTGAGAGTTGAAGTCCACAAGTCTTAAAGTTGCCAAGGTTGGAGACCCCTTCTCTAGGTAATCTTCCTTCCTTCCTTCCTTCCTTCCTTCCTTCCTTCCTTCCTTCCTTCCTTCCTTCCTTCCTTCTTCCCTTCCTCCCTCCCTTTCTACCTACTTACCTATTTCTCTTTCTCTCTCTCTCTCACACACACACACACCTCTCATCTCTCTCTCTATCTACACACACACACATGTATGCAAACGCACATACACACAAAGATGTATATGTACATACAGTACATGTTGTATGCTCAAAAAGATAAAGGGAACATTCAAATAACCCACCCTAGATCTGAATGGATGAAATATTCTCATTGAATACTTTGTTCTGTACAAAGTTGAATGTGCTGACAACAAAATGAAATTGATGGTCAATCAGTGTTGCTTCCTGAGTGGACAGTTTGATTTCACAGAAGTCTACTTGGAGTTATATTCTGTTGTTTTTTTTGAGCAGTATATACAAGTAGTAAATTTTAAGTCTTAAAATAAATTTTAAACATTCCGGAGATTGCGATAGCTGTCGCCTCTTCATTTATAGGTGTGTGTGTATGTACACTGCTAAAAAAAAATAAAAAAAAAATAAAGGGAACACTTAAACAACACAATATAACTCCAAGTAAATCAAACTTCTATGAAATCAAACTGTGCCCTTAGGAAGCAACACTGATTGACAATCAATTTCACCTGCTGTTGTGCACATTCAACTTTGTGCAGAACAAAGTATTCCATGAGAATATTTGATTCATTCAGATCTAGGATGGGTTCTTTGAGGGTTCCCTTTATTTTTTTGAGCAGTGTATATGTACACATATGTGTGTGTGTGCTAGACATAGGGATGATAGAGATAAGAGAAAGTTTGTTAAGTAGGTATATATAATACACAGAAACATATAAATATGAAGTATAGCTCGGTGTGTGTCTATGATTTAAATGAATAAATCAAGGAGAATTGGATGTAAAGGCATTTCTCTGATTGTTCTAGTAGCTCCACAAAGGGCAACACGCTGATCCAAACCAATTCACTCAGAGCAATTTCCACAGCGCTGAAATTAATATTAACTTCACTACTGTTGGCCTTAAACAAGATCAGCAATATATATATATATAAATATCATTGACGGAGAGCGCTGGGCAGCTTTTCCCTCCAAGCTGTTTTGATTAGCCAGCTGCTAAAATAAGATCACAAGATGGCCAAATTTATTTATTTATTATTTATTATTTATTATTTGGATTTGTATGCCGCCCCTCTCCGAAGACTCGGGGCGGCTCACAACAAGTGAAAAACAATCCAATACAATCTAATTAATTAAAATATTATAAGTTTAAGAAAATCCCCAATACTAACATACACACATACAGGCATACCATATATAACTTCAACGTGCCCAGGGGGAGATGTTAGTTTCCCCATGCCCGACGGCAAAGGTGGGTTTTAAGGAGTTTACGGAAGGCAGGAAGAGTAGGGGCAGTTCTGATCTCCGGGGGGAGTTGGTTCCAGAGGGCCGGTGCCGCCACAGAGAAGGCTCTCCCCCTGGGGCCCGCCAACTGGCATTGTTTAGTTGACGGGACCCGGAGGAGGCCCACTCTGTGGGACCTAATCGGTCGCTGGGATTCGTGCGGCAGAAGGCGGTCTCGGAGATATTCTGGTCCAGTGCCATGAAGGGCTTTAAAGGTCATAACCAACACTTTGAATTGTGACCGGAAACTGATCGGCAACCAATGCAGACTGCGGAGTGATGGTGAAACATGGGCATACCTGGGTAAGCCCATGACTGCTCTCGCAGCTGCATTCTGCACGATCTGAAGTTTCCGAACACTTTTCAAAGGTAGCCCCATGTAGAGAGCATTACAGTAGTCGAATCTCGAGGTGATGAGGGCATGAGTGACTGTGAGCAATGAGTCCCGGTCCAAATAGGGCCGCAACTGGTGCACCAGGCGAACCTGGGCAAACGCCCCCCTCGCCACAGCCGAAAGATGGTTCTCTAATGTCAGCTGTGGATCGAGGAGGACGCCCAAGTTGCGGACCCTCTCTGAGGGGGTCAATGATTCCCCCCCCAGGGTAATGGACGGACAGATGGGATTGTCCTTGGGAGGCAAAACCCACAGCCACTCCGTCTTATCCGGGTTGAGTTTGAGTCTGTTGACACCCATCCAGGCCCCAACAGCCTCCAGACACCGGCACATCACTTCCGCCGCTTCGTTGACTGGGCATGGGGTGGAGATGTAAAGCTGGGTATCATCGGCATATTGATGATACCTCACCCCATGTCCTTGGATGATCTCACCCAGCGGTTTCATGTAGATGTTAAATAGCAAGGGGGAGAGGACCGACCCCTGAGGCACCCCACAAGGGAGAGACCTCGGAGTCGACCTCTGACCCCCCACTAACACCGACTGCGACCGGCCAGAGAGGTAGGAGGAGAACCACTGAAGCACAGTGCCTCCCACCCCCAACCCCTCCAACCGGTGCAGAAGGATACCATGGTCGATGGTATCGAAAGCCGCTGAGAGGTCGAGGAGCACCAGGACAGAGGATAAACCCCTGTCCCGGGCCCGCCAGAGATCATCCATCAACGCGACCAAAGCGGTTTCCGTGCTGTAACCGGGCCTGAAGCCCGACTGCTGGGGACCTAGATAATCGGCTTCTTCCAAGGACCGCTGGAGCTGGAGTGCCACCACCTTCTCGACAACCTTCCCCATGAAGGGAAGGTTGGAGACTGGACGATAGTTGTTAAGTACTGCTGGGTCCAGGGAAGGCTTCTTGAGGAGGGGGCGCACAAGCGCTTCTTTATAGAGTGATGGAAAAACTCCCCTCCCCAAGGAAGCGTTGGTAATCTCCTGGGCCCAGCTCCGTGTCACCTCCCTGCTGGCCGAAACCAACCAGGAGGGACACGGATCCAGTAAACAGGTGGCAGAACTCACAGCTCCAATGGCCTTGTCCACTTCATCAGGTGTCACCAGATCAAACTCTTCCCAGACAGGTGGACAAGTACGTGCCCCAGTCACCTCGACTGACTCGTTGTCAGTCGACTCTGTTTTACAATTGGAGTCGAGGTCGGCCCGGATCTGAGCGACTTTATCAGCGAAAAACGTGTTAAACTCCTCGGCACTACTCTGCAAGGGCTCCCCAACTCCCCCCTGATTAAGAAGGGAGCGGGTCACCCTAAACAGAGCGGCCGGGCGGGATTCCGCTGATGCAATCAAGGCGGCATGGTACGCGCATCTTGCCGCCTTGAGCGCCACTTTGTAAGTCTTAATAAAAGCTCTTACAAGTGTTCGATCAGATTCAGACCTACTCTTCCTCCATCGCTTCTCTAGACGTCTCTTTTGGCGTTTCAACTCCCGGAGCTCCTCGTTGAACCATGGGGCTCTACGGGGTCTAGCGCCATGGAGAGGTCGCAAAGGCGCAATCCGGTCAAGAGCCCCCGCTGCAGCCCTGTTCCAGGCCTCCGCGAGAGACTCCGCCGAACTGTGGACGAGTGCCTCTGGAATAACCCCAAGCGCCGTCTGAAAGCCCTCTGGGTCCATCAGGCGCCTGGGGCGGAACATCTTCATTGGTTCCGCCTCCCTGCGGGGGAGGATTGGAGCCAGGAAGTCAAGCCGTAGTAGAAAATGGTCTGACCATGACAAAGGCAACACTTCTAAGCCCCTTAGTCTCAGACCATTACTCAATTGCTCGGAGAGGAATACCATGTCAGGTGCGTGCCCTCCCTCGTGAGTCGGACCCTGAACTACTTGAGTCAGGTCCACGGCTGTCATGGTGGCCATGAACTCCTGTGCCAACCCAGAGGTTTCGCCGAGTGACGGCAGATTGAAGTCCCCCAAGACAATAAGTCTGGGGAACTCTACCGCCAACCCGGCTACCTCCTCGAGTAGCACAGGCAGGGCTTTTGACACGCAGCTGGGAGGCAGGTACGTGAGAAATAAGCCCACCTGAACTCCTAAGTCCAACTTCATCAAGAGAGACTCGCAACCCGCTATTTCCGGAGCAATGAGTCTACGCAGGCAAAGGCTCTCCCTGGCTACAATAGCCACTCCTCCCCCCCTCCCCTGGGGTCGCGGTTGATGCCATATCTGAAACCCGGCTGGGCAAATTTCAGAGAGAGGAACACCTCCCTCCGGGCCCAGCCAGGTTTCAGTAATACATGCCAGGTCGGCCTCCTCATCCAGGATCAAATCCCGGATGAGGAGAGCTTTATTAACCACCGACCTGGCATTCAACAGCAGCAACCTGAGCCCAGGGCCAGAGTTACACTCATCACCAGTACCCAAGATTGGGCTCACAGAGCCAGAACAGGGGACCGTTATTAAGCAACGGTCCCTCGTTCCCCTGGAACGGCTAACTCTGTGGCCCCCGCCATATCTGCCTCTCCCCAGCAACACAGGGATATTCCGACCCCCTGCCACCCCAGAGATCGGTGCCCCTCCCTCTCCTGTCTCCCGGGCGTCAGGTGGGCCAGACATATCATTCACACTACTATCGATACACTCATCCATACCATATCCATATCCATAAATGTCCAGATCACTTTCTCCCTGTTAAACCCTTCGGAGGAAAAAGAAACAGGCTCCAAATTTTCTAAATGATGAACCATCCAGGACTTTCTGTGCTGGTTTAGTGATCAAACCTGGTTTCTATTTTTAAACAAAACAAAACAAAACACAACACAAACCGCTATTATTATTATTATTATTATTATTATTATTATTATTATTGTTGTTGTTATTATTATGATTATTATGATTATTATGATTATGGTTATTATTATGATTATGATTGTGATTGTGATTATGATTATTGAGATCCATTGATCTCCTGTATCCTGTGTCCATTTATCATCCATGAACAGACCTGTCGATCTTCACAGTATATTAGGAGAAACAGCTCAGACCCTCTGTCAACGGCCTTCTTCCTTCTGTTTCTCTCTACAGGGACTTTCATCTCCTTCCATTCTTCTTGAATTAAAATGTTGCTAAGCAACACCGCTGGGGGCACGGATGGTGGAAAGGCGAGACTCTATCAAACTGTTTAAGCGGATGCAGATTTCCATGTTGGTGCTTTCATGCATAGACAGATAGATAGATAGACAGATAGATAGATAGAGAGAGACAGAGACAAAGAGACAGAGACAGACGAGAGAGATAGACAAGGGAGAGAGGGAGAGAGAGTGAGAAACAGACACACAGAGAGAGACAGACAGAGAGAGAGAGAGACAGAAAGAAAGAAAGAAAGAAAGAAAGAAAGAAAGAAAGAAAGACAGAGGCACACACACACAGAGACAGTGACAGAGAAGACAGACAGGGGGAGACAGACAGACAGACGGAGAGAAAGAGACAGACAGTGAGAGACACAGAGAGGGAGACAGAGAGGGAGAGACAGAGAGAGACAGACTGAGAGAGAGAGAGATACAGAGAGACAGAGACTTGGAGAGAGAGACAGAAGGGAGAGACAGAGAGACAGAGACAGACAGATGGAGAGAGAGAGAGACAGAGGCGAGACAGACAAACAGAGACAGACAGATGGACGGAGAGACACAGAGAGAGAGATGGATGGGGAGAGAAAGAAAGACAAGGGACAGACAGATGGAGAGCGAGAGAGAGAGAGACAGTAAGAGAGAGAAAGAGAAACAGAGAGACAGAGAAAGACGGATGGAGAGAGAAAGACAGAGAAGGGAGAAACAGACAGATGGAGAGAGGCAGAGACAGAGAGAGAAAGACAGACAGAGACAGACAGACACACACACAGAGATGGAGAGACAGAGAAGGGAGGGAGGGAAAGAGGGAGGGAGGAAGGGTAGAGACTCTCTTTAATGGCATCTTCTACACAACATTCTGAATCCAAATTTTCTACCTAGGTGACCTGCCTCTGCCGTGCTTCCTATTCGTCTCCTGGCTTTGTTCACAGAGAGCACTGGCCATCCACAAAGAGGGAAACAAGAAGTCGGCCTCTGCAGAAAACCAGAAAGAGCAGTGTGGTGTGTGTGTGTGTGTGGGTATTCAGACTTTCCTTAGCACTACTAAGACTATGCCACCAGATGGAGGTCCTTGGCCTCGCATCCTCCCCAAAGGATCTCATTTGGAGCAGCTTTCCTAGAGACAGAAAGAGAGAGAGAGAGAGGGAGAGGGAGATGCATATGGATAGGTAATAGGTAGGTAGGTAGGTAGAGATGATAGATAGATAGATAGATAGATAGATAGATAGATAGATAGATAGATAGATAGACAGACAGACAGATGCAGATCGATCGATAGATGCAGATAGATGATAGATATAGATAGATAGATAGATAGATAGATAGATAGATAGATAGACAGATGCAGATCGATCGATAGATGCAGATAGATAATAGATATAGATAGATAGATAGATAGATGCACATAGATGATAGGTAGGTAGGTAGGTAGGTAGGTAGGTAGATAGATAGATAGATAGATAGATAGATAGGCAAGTAGGTAGGTGGGTAGGCAGATGGATGGATGATATGAGTAGACAGACACACAGACATACAGATAGATAGATGATATGAATAAATAGATGGGTGGGTGGATGGATGGATGGGTGGGTGGGCAGGTAGGTGGATGATATGAATAAATAGACAGACAGACACACACATGATTTTGCGTTCTATGTTGCTAATGAGAAGACACATGACCTTGGGTGGAAAATACGTTCCAAATCACGGAAAGGAGCTCCTAACTGTAGTTTAAACCCAGATTCAGTGTTACCCTCTCAACAACAGTGGAGTTTGAAATGGGGATATTACACTCTGAAGGACAAACCCCCGCCTGAAGCGATCCTTTGGGATATTAACAGGGTGACATATACCGGCTGCTAATTTGGTCTCTCGAAATGTACATTAAGATAATGAAAGTAATTGGAAAATCAGGAGCAGATTGAGACAAGCAGTTGCTGGGTAATTTCCTTATGGTTTTATCTTTACGGTTATAGGTCCCTGTATTTCTGGATAGGATTTGAAATTCTGCGGGGCGAAAGCACAACTCCATCTGGGTCCTCATTTGACCCACCTTGGAAGGATGGAAGGTTGAGTCAATCTTGAGCATACTGAGACTCGATCTGCCAAATGGCTGGCAGCCGGTGAGCTTGCAGTACTACACTCTAACCACTGCACCGCCGAGGCTCTTAGAAGTTATTGGCTCCAATCCTGCTTGACCCTTTGCCCATCAAACCTCCCAAAGCCTTCATGATGGTTAACTTCTTCACCCATCCCAGGTGTAGTTCTGGTTCTCCACTTTCAGCTCCCTCTGCAGATTGGCTAATGATGATGATTGTGATGACAACAACAACAACAACAACAACAACAACAACAACAACAGAGTTGGAAGGGACCTTGGAAGTCTTCTAGGAACCCTACACTACTTCAGACAGATGGTTATCCAACATCTGCTTAAAAACTTCCAGTGTTGAAGGAAACTTGTTCAATGGATTAACTGTTCTGACTGTCAGGAAATTTCTCCTTAGTTCTAAATTGCTTCTCTCCTTGTTTAGTTTCCACCCATTACTTCTTGTTCGACCCTCAGGTGCTTTGGAGAATAGCTTGACTCCCTCTTCTTTGTGGCAACTCCTGAGATACTGGAACATCGCTATCATGTCTCCCCTGGTCCTTCTTTTCATTAAACTAGCTATGGACAGTTCTTGCAACCGTTCTTCATATGTTTTAGCCTCTAGTCCCCTAATCCTCTTTGTTGCTCTTCTCAGCACTTTTTCTAGAGTCTCAACATCCTTTTTGCATCGTGGCAAAATATTTTGATATTTTGGGCCATTTTTGTTGGCTTCTCCAGGTGAATCACGTCCCATCGTGACAACCGGTTCCTACGTGAAATCTTTTGAAGAGAAGGAGCAGAGAAGCTCATCTCAAGAGGACCAAGGGAGCGACCCAAGGGGAATGTATTTTCTGAAGACCACCCCAAACTGGCACCTGACAGCTGTGGTTTGTGTGTCTGTTACTGCCGACGGAGGAAAAGAGAGCCAAGAGTTAAACACCGTCTCCCTCTTATCAGCAGACGCTGGTGCTCCAAGCTAACTCTCGCTAGTTGCCCTTAGATTCTCCTTTATGATCAAGGTCTACTTTATTAAACTTCTCCGGAGAATTCATAGCTTCTCTTTCCTTCTCTCAATCAATGGAGAATTCTCCAGTGAGACAAGGGGAGAAGAGAAAAGAATGACATTGCTGAGCGAGAGATGAAGCGAAAGAGTTTCCCTGGCTGTTATCGATATAAAAAAAAGCTTTGGTTATAATATTCCTATGAAGGGCTAGGGAGTTTTGTTTCATTCCTGGTTTCGTTTCATTTTAAAAGCTATTTCATATTTATGCTGGGCTGTAAGAAATCACTAGAAAGTGACATGAAAACCCTTCGTCCTGATCATTTTTCTTCCTCCAATAAAGTCAATTCCTTATCTTTTCATCTTGGGATCAAACCATGAACATCTCTATTCTTATGTTTAATTCCTTCCTTGTAAGTAACTCGGGAGCATATTTTACACCATAGGTTGCCACAGTAATGGGCAGCCAAAATTTTTACTGCCACGCTGTGGGTGTGGCTTATTTTGTGGGTGTGGCTTAATGGTCACGTGACTGGGTAGGAGTGGCTTGCCGGTGTCCCTGTGACCAGGTGGGAGTGGCTTGAACGATCATCATAGTTCAAGTGAAATGTTAAGTCCTTGACTTACAATCTTACCAGTGTCGCTCGCTGGGGGGACAATTTGCTTCGTGTTTCCCGCGCTCTCCTTCCTGGGTCGCTCCCCCCGCCTCAGGCTGGGTAGCTAGGCGGACAGGTGCTGCCAGAAGCATAAATGCTGCCAGCGCCGCTTCCACCCACGCCTTCTGCTTGCATCTCAGGCGGGAGGTGGCCAGGCAGGAGAGAGGGAAGCTCGTCCGAGGCCAGAAAGGAGGAAAGAGGAAAAAAGCAAGGAGCGCAGATGCAGCAGCAGGGGAAAAAAGGAGAGCTGAGCTGAGACCAATAATCCAGGAAGTGACAGCCACCAATCAGCTGGAGCTGCGCACGCATCTTCATTTTCACCAGTGGAACTGTGTTCCACCCCGTCCTGCCTGCTGCCCAGCCCTGGGTTGCCACCTAAATTCACTGTCTGGGTTTACAAACTACAAAGACGAAGGATGGGAGTGTGTCAAACTATTTTCCGAAGCACCAAAAGGCGAGTTGAGAAATAACGTTTGGGATTTTTTTTAGAATTAGAATAACAGAGTTGGAAGGGACCCTGGAGGTCTTCTAGTCCAACTCCCTGCTTAGCCAGGAAACCCTACACCACTTCAGACAAATGGTTATCCAACATCTTCTTTGTTGGATAGCATCCACAACAAAAAACAGACCATTGATTGGCGCAGTGGTTACTGTGCAGTACTGCAGGTACTTCTCCTGATCGCCGGCTGCCAGCAGTTTGGCAGATCGAATCTCACCAGGCTCAAGGTTGACTCAGCCTTCCATCCTTCCGAGGTCAGTAAAATGAGCTAAGGGCATAAATGCTGCTGTGATGGGGGCCCACGATGCTTACTGAAGCGCACAACATCGACAGAGTCAGCGCCGCCCGAGAATTTCTTGACCCTTTCGATATTGAAGGCGAGGCTTTTCTCAACTGTATAGTGACAGGAGATGATACTTGGGCTCATCGCCATACTCCAGAGAGCATGGATGGATGTCAACAGACTCAAACTCAACCAGGATAAGACGGAGTGGCTGTGGGTCTTGCCTCCCAAGGACAATTCCATCTGTCCGTCCATCACCCTTGGGGGGGGGAATTATTGACCCCCTCAGAGAGGGTCCGCAACTTGGGCGTCCTCCTCAATCCACAGCTCACATTAGAGAAACATCTTTCAGCTGTGGCGAGGGGGGCGTTCGCCCAGGTTCGCCTGGTGCACCAGTTGCGGCCCTATTTGGACCGGGAGTCACTGCTCACAGTCACTCATGCCCTCATCACCTCGAGGTTCGACTACTGTAATGCTCTCTACATGGGGCTACCTTTGAAAAGTGTTCGGAAACTTCAGATCGTGCAGAATGCAGCTGCGAGAGCAATCATGGGCTTCCCAAGGTACGCCCATATTACACCAACACTCCGCAGTCTGCATTGGTTACCGATCAATTTCTGGTCACAATTCAAAGTGTTGGTTATGATCTATAAAGCCCTTCATGGCATCGGACCAGAATATCTCCAGGACCGCCTTCTGCCGCACGAATCCCAGCGACCGATTAGGTCCCACAGAGTTGGCCTTCTCCGGGTCCTGTCGACTAAGCAATGTCGTTTGGCGGGACCCAGGAGAAGAGCCTTCTCTGTGGCGGCCCCAACCCTCTGGAACCAGCTCCCCCCAGATATCAGAGTTGCCCCCACCCTCCTTGCCTTTTGCAAGCTCCTTAAAACCCACCTCTGTCATCAAGCATGGGGGAATTTAAATTTCCCTTCCCCCTAGGCTTATAGAATTTATACATGGTATGCTTGTATGTATGAGTGGTTCTTTAAATTGGGTTTTTTTAGATTATTTTTAATATTAGATTTGTTTACATTGTCTTTTCATATTGTTGTTAGCTGCCCCGAGTCTTCAGAGAGGGGCAGCATACAAATCTAATAAATACAAATACAAACGTCAATCAATCAGTGGTACCATGCCCATTCTCCTCCAGCCAAAAAATTCAAAACTCAGCAATCGGCAAGAATAATCTTGGGCACCCATCGCACATAAATCTTGGGTACCCATCGCAGCAGTGTTCATGCCCTTAGCATTCAGGTAGCGCATTACAGCACATACTTCTCCCTTGGAGGGAAATGGAATGAGGACGCTCATCTCTAACCTTCACCACCACACCAGTCGATGGTCTACTGACCGCTGGAACTGCTCGGTCTCTTCCACTGGTTTCCCGCTACACGATAGTAACACCAACGTCCCCTGTGAACATTTCCCACGAAAGCTACGCGCCTTGTAACCTTACTTTCTAGATAACCCTCATATTTGCCGGTTCTCCGAACTACTCAAAATTTCTGCTACTGGTTCTCCAGAACCTGTCGGAACCCGCTGGGTTTCACTCCTGATTCAGCCCCTTGCTACTAAAGCCTCATTGCGGAAGGAAAAGAGTTCTCCCCTCTTTAAAAAAGGAATTTATTCTATTTATAGCTGACATCATTATTCCTAAGCTCAGTTGGAAGTAAACAGCTCTGCATTCAAATACTCTATCAAAGTTATTGATAGTTGGGTTCCCTGTCAATCCGTCTGATTTCTCCCTCCACAATCGCCTTGAGGAGTTGACCTTGTTCCCCTTGTGTGTTCACTATTGATGCCAGGACTGAGAAATGGCTTCTCAGCGCTTCTACTGATAACACAATAAATAGGTTGTGTGTTTCTCTTCTCTGGAAAGTAAACACCTTTTTGGGTTTTTTTAAAGAGAAAGTGGAGTTAAAAAGGAGGAAACAGGATTTGTTATTGAAAGGAGAAACTTAAAAGACGGTTTTCTTTCCCCCCCAAAAAAGGATGGTCTTAATTGCCGACCAGCTAACATTTAAGCAGAATTAAACACACACAAACACACACATTGGCTGCAGAAATTCCATCCTCCAAGAATTTAAAGAGAAGCAGCACTTAACCTCCCATTTTCAGAGCCTCCAGGCATTTAAATAATTCCTCCTTGTTTGTTTGTTTGTTTGCAATTATCCAACACAAACAGAGCAATGATAAATAAATATTCCCAGTAGATCGTTAACCTGCCTTTAAGGAAATATCTTCTTCTGATGGCCACATGTGAAAA
Source organism: Erythrolamprus reginae (assembly GCF_031021105.1). Classification (NCBI taxonomy): domain Eukaryota; kingdom Metazoa; phylum Chordata; class Lepidosauria; order Squamata; family Dipsadidae; genus Erythrolamprus; species Erythrolamprus reginae. The sequence goes on from NC_091957.1 coordinate 54,687,415, forward strand.
GAGGATATATATATATAT